>NC_056058.1:65314762-65617792 GCF_016772045.2 Ovis aries
ATGACTGATAATGCAGATACTGTAATGGTTTTCTAGATATCTCTTTTATTTGTGGAAGAAATTAAAAAAATTTTTTCTTCTTCTGAAGAAGAACCCAACTGAAACAAAAACACTGAACACAGAAAGTGATGGTTTCTAACAGCATTCTTCTAGAATAGGAGTTCAGCCTCATGAAGGATACCAGCTGTGTAGGTTTCTACCCAAAGCCCTTCCATCATCCTTATATCAACTGATAAAATATAGGAAGGAGAGCAATAGAAGATTTTCTGGTAACTATCTGGTATCTACTATAAATAGATTTAGGAAGGGGAGTGAACATGAGTATGACCACTTGAGTATGATAAGGCCAGTTTCTGTGTTAAGATGTCAAAGGCTTGTCAGATTTGTTGGATTTAACACTTTGAGACTCAGTGTAGGAGTGCCTTAAGCTAGGCATATAATGTGACTTCTTGAATGAGAAGAGCAACAGCTACAAGACCAAGGTATCACTTAAGCTGAGCTTGGCTCAAGGATCTCTGTGAAGACTTCATAGTGATCATCGCCTTTGTACAAATCATATGGCTTCTATGACTGATGCTGGGCATTTGTGAGGTCATTGAAAATAATCTTCATGGTAGCCAAGTCACCAAGTCTTGGTAGTGTGACCAGTGACAGAAGTGAAACCAACCATGCAACCTAAGAGGAGGTTCTCCACAAGTCCAAATCATAAAAATGGATGCTCTCCTTGAGACTGTCACATTAAATGAATGTCAAGACCATGCTTTCGGTAATACTGCATGATCCTGTGTCTGAAAATTTGAATGTGTGAGACCATGAGGTTACAGCTCAAAAACAGGCTTTTAAAATACCCATCCAGAATGATTTTCTTTGGAAATTCCATGTCTGTTATTCTTGCAACTATTTAATTAGCCATTGGCATGGGTGATTTTTATATTATGACATTGCCCTGATGATTGGCAATTCCTCTTTAGTAATAGCAAAGCAGCACAAAGTTTACAACATTCGTTCTCTGGGAAATGTAATCCTATTGCATTTTGTGTGCAAAGAAACAGGATATCTTTAAGTCACCTGGATTTGTTTATGAGCAGGTGAACACTGAAAATAGCCTCGTGAAGGAGTAAAGTAATGCTTTGGAGTTAATCCTATTTAACATCAATATAGTTGCATGTGCCTTAGGTAAGGGAGAAAAGTTGTATGAATTTTCATTCTTTTCCTTCTGATCTTAGAGCTGTTTACTTTTACTGGAGGATATTCTTTGCTATTTAGCATTGGCTTGATTTTTATTTGTTCATTGAATAAATGTATGCTATTATGGGGCTTCCCAGGTGGAACTGCTGGTAAAGAGCCTGCTTGCCATTACAGGAGATTTAGAGACACAAGTTCAATCCTTGGGTCAGGAAGATACCCTGGAGGAGGGCACAGCCACCCACTCCAGTATTCTTGCCAGGTGAATCCCATGGACAGAGGAGCCATTCGGTTGCAAAGAGTCAGACATGACTGAAGTGACTTAGCAGAGCACAGCATGCTATTATATGTAATTTTGCAAACATATGTATAATTACATTATTCAGTTTAGTTTCAGTTCAGTTGACAGTCATGTCCGACACTTTGTGACCCCATGAATTGCAGCACACCAGGCCTCCCTGTCCATCACCATCTCCCGGAGTTCATTCAAACTCAAGTCCATCAAGTCGGTGATACCATCCAGCCATCTCATCCTCTGTTGTCCCCTTCTCCTCCTTCTCCCAATCCCTCCCAGCATCAGAGTCTTTTCCAATGAGTCAACTCTTCCCATTAGGTGCCAGAGTACTGGAGTTTCAGCTTCAGCATCATTCCCTCCAAAGGAATCCCAGGGCTGATCTCCTTCAGAATGGACTGGTTGGATCTCCTTGCAGTCCAAGGGACTCTCAAGAGTCTTCTCCAGCACCACAGTTCAACAGCGTCAATTCTTCGGCGCTCAGCCTTTTTCACAGTCCAACTCTCACATCCATACATGACCACTGGAAAAACCATAGCCTTGACTAGATAGACATTTGTTGGCAAAGTAATGTCTCTGCCTTTGAATATGCTATCTAGGTTGGTCATAACTTTCCTTCCAAGGAATAAGCATCTTTTAATTTTCATGTCTGCAGTCACCATCTGCAGTGATTTTGGAGCCCCCCCCCAAAATAAAGTCTGACGCTGTTTCCACTGTTTCCCCATCTATTTCCCATGAAGTGATGGGACCAGATGCCATGATCTTTGTTTTCTGAACGTTGAGCTTTAAGCCAACTTTTTCGCTCTCCTCTTTCACTTTCATCAAGTGGCTTTTAGTTCCTCTTCACTTTCTGCCATAAGGGTGGTGTCATCTGCATATCTGAGGTTATTGATATTTCTCCCGGCAATCTTAATTCCAGCTTGTTCTTCATCCAGCCCAGCGTTTCTCATGATGTACTCTGCATATAAGTAAAATAAGCAGGGTGACAATATACAGCCTTGACGTACTCCTTTTCCTATTTGGAACCAGTCTGTTATTCCATGTCCAGTTCTAACTGTTGCTTCCTGACCTGCATATAGGTTTCTCAAGAGTCAGGTCAGGTGGTCTGGTATTCCCATCTCTGTCAGAATTTACCATAGTTTATTGTGATCCACATAGTCAAAGGCTTTGGCATTGTCAATAAAGCAGAAATAGATGTTTTTCTGGAACTCTCTTGCTTTTTCCATGGTCCAGAGGATGTTGGCAATTTGATCTCTGGTTCCTCTGCCTTTTCTAAAACCAGCTTGAACATCTGGAAGTTGATGGTTCACGTATTGCTGAAGCCTGGCTTGGAGAATTTTGAGCATTACTTTACTAGCATGTGAGATGAGTGCAATTTTGTGGTAGTTTGAGCATTCTTTGGCATTGCCTTTCTTTGGGATTGGAATGAAAACTGACCTTTTCCAGTCCTATGGCCACTGCTGAGTTTTCCAAATGTGCTGGCATACTGAGTGCAGCACTCTCACAGCATCATCTTTCAGGATTTGAAATAGCTCAACTGGAATTCCATCACCTCCACTAGCTTTGTTCGTAGTGATGCTTTCTAAGGCCCACTTGACTTCACATTTCACAATGTCTGGCTCTAGATGAGTGATCACACCATTGTGATTATCTGGGTCGTAAAGATCCTTTTTGTACAGTTCTTCTGTGTAGTCTTGCCATCTCTTCTTAATATCTTCTGCTTCTGTTAGGTCCATACCATTTCTGTCCTTTATCGAGCCCTTCTGTGCATGAAATTTTCCCTTGGTATCTTTAATTTTCTTGAAGAGATCTCTAGTCTTTCCCATTCTGTTGTTTTCCTCTATTTCTTTGCATTGATCACTGAGGAAGGCTTTTTTATCTCTTCTTTCTATTCTTTGGAAGTCTGCATTCAGATACTTGTATCTTTCCTTTTCTCCTTTGCTGTTCACTTCTCTTCTTTTCACAGCTATTTGTAAGGCCTCCCCAGACAGCCATTTTGCTTTTTTGCATGCTTTTCCATGGAGATGGTCTTGATCCCTGTCTCCTGTACAATGTCACGAACCTCTGTCCATAGTTCATCAGGCACTCTATCAGATCCAGTCCCATAAATCTATTTCTCACTTCCACTGTATAATCATGAGGGATTTGATTTAGGTCATACCTGAATGGTCTAGTGGTTTTCCCTACTTTCTTCCATTTAATTCTGAATTTGGCAATAGGGAATTCTATTATTGAAGACATTCAATTTTTGAGAATTTTTGATGCATAATTGGTATAGAGGGAGGGAAAAATAAGATGGTCAATCACATCAAACAGCAAATATTTATTCTGTATCTATTGTGGTCTAGATATTGCTATACTCTTATAAATCAGATTATTACTTCCTTGTTTCAGATTTGGCCTTGGGTTTTCACTGACTTTTCAATAACATTTGAATCTCTTATAATCATCTCCAAGGCCCAGCATCATCCAACTCCAGCCACCATTTCAGCCTCATCTCATGCTCTTCTCTGCTTCACTCAGTGCAAGGAGTCACACAGACCTTGTCCACACTGGGGCCCTTGCCTTTGCTTTCTTTCTTCCTCCTGGATTCATTCATTTCCCCCTTCCCTTACTTTGATGTCTTTTATTGTCCTTCAGATCTCAGCATAAATGTTGCATCCTTAGATAGTTCTCTCTAGATGAGTCTTGAGTCTAGATAAAATAACTTTCATCCTGTGATAATCTTTTTCATGTTACCAGATATATTTCAGTGTAGACACTTTACATGGTTCATTTTGTCTCTAAGAATTTGCTGTTCAAAGTCCCCCAACACTCAGCCTATGAGCTTCCTGAAGGCAAGGTAAATCGTCCCTGTGATATCTTGAGACTGTGCAGTTTATAGAATTTCTTCGATGAGGGAATCAATGGATGAAAGGCATTTAGAGAGGTTTAACTTGAGATAGAAACTGGAGCGAAAGTGATAAGTTGAGTTTAACATTCAGAGAGTTACTGAATGAAAGTATAACACTGGGCATTGTCTCTGAGATGGGAGAGAGAACACTGACTCCTGACATGAACTTGAGTTAAAGAGGCAGAGAGGAAAGATTGAAAAGACAGAAATCAGAGATAGAAGGAAGGGGCCCTGGGACAGAAGTGTCATGAATTCCAAAGAAGGACAAGATTTCCAGGGGAGAAGGAGATGTTGGTTAATAACCACAGCTTCAGCAGGTCCAAGAAAAGGACATTGAATTTTGACCAGGGACATAATTAGTGATTTTTGAATGGGCCATTTCAGTAGATAAATGAGAATATGATGTTTTTAGTATTTGTCAAGGACCTGGGGACCCTGGGCATCAATGAGAGTAAACTTAGGCAACATGTGGAGAAAAATACAAAGGTAAGCTAAGATTGTGTTTAATGACAAAGAGATTTGTGCACAAAACACTGAAGACTGCAAAGAATGGTAAACTCAGTACATTGCTAAAAAGGATGATAGAAATGAAAGCTACAGGGCAGGAATGCAGCGAAAATGTGAGGGATGGGAAAGCATACCTTTAGGGAATGGGAGGAAATGGGTGATCTGGTGAGAAGTAACACAAGTGGAGGTAAAGGAGGACCCTGGGCTGCTTTTTTTGTGTGTTGGATGTTAAGTTTGGGTTCTTGAAACATGATCCTTGGGCCTTTTGTATCCAGAATCAATTTTGGTGCTTGCTAAAAATACAGATTTGTCAAATGAGCCTTCAGTTCAGTTCAGTCACTCACTTGTGTCTGACTCTTTGCAACACCATGAATTGCAGCATGACAGGCCTCACTATCACCAATGCCCGGAGTTCACCCAAAATCATGTCCATCCAGTCAGTGATGCCATCCAGCCATCTCATTCTCTGTCGTCCCCTTCTCCTCCTGCCCCCAATCCCTCCCAGCATCAGAGTCTTTTCCAATGAGTCAACTCTTCCCATGAGGTGGCCAAAGTACTGGAGTTTCAGCTTCAGCATCAGTCCTTCCAATGAACATCCAGGACTGATCTCCTTCCGAATGGACTGGTTGGATCTCCTTGCAGTCCAAGGGACTCTCAAGAGTCTTCTCCAACACCACAGTTCAAAAGCACCAATTATTCGGCGCTCAGCTTTCTTTGCAGTCCAACTCTCACATCCATACATGACCACTGGAAAAACCATAGCCTGAACTAGACAGACCTTTGTTGGCAAAGTAATGTCTCTGCTTTTCAATATGCTGTCTAGGTTGGTCATAACTTTCCTTCCAAGGAGTAAATGTCTTATAATTTTATGGCTGCAATCACCATCTGCAGTGATTTTGGAGCAAAAAAAAAAAAAAAAAAACAAAGTTTGACAGTGTTTCCACTGTTTCCCCATCCACATGTGCCTAAGTCTTACAAAAGTGATTATTCCTTGATGCAAAGCCTATGAATCTGCATTTATTGTTTGCCAGGGTGGTTCTTGCACATTCAAATATCAGAAAATCCCTCCCAGTGGAATATAGATAGTTTCACCTTTTATCAAGCTCCTTGGTCGCTCAGATGGTAAAGAATTCACCTGCAATGCAGGAGACCCCATGTCCATCCCTTGGGTAGGGATGATACGCTGGAGAAAAGGATGGCTATCTACACCACTATTCTTACCTGGAGAATTCCACAGACAGAGGAGCCTGTCCATGGGGTTGTGAAGAGTTGAATACAACTGAATGAATAACACTTTCTTCCCTTTTTTCACTTTCACTGAACCAGCTAAGCAGTGATGTATCATGATGATGTTCTACTGAAGTTTTGGTGTATGCTTGAGGTTCTTTATGGGAGGGACCAGAAGACTTTCCAGGTTTTATGAAGCCTGGAACTTAAATAAATTGTGGGACTATTTTAAGGAAAAGAATATTAGAAATACAAACTCAAGTTTGTAAAGATGACCATGTACTTAGAATGAGAAAGGGACTTAAATTTTTAATTTTCAAGAGCTGAACTGTCATAAAATCCAGAAACATAACATTCATAATTATGTGTCTGACATATTTTTTCTATAGTTTTGGTTGCATATCCTTTGATTGCCTCTTTGTATGACAACTCTTGTCATACACAAGTGATATGTGGTGCTATCACTTTCTGTACAGACAATAGAAAGGTAATTGTCTCCTATTCCAATTTCAATAAAACTTGAAAAAAATATTGATGGTTG
The DNA here is from genome assembly GCF_016772045.2 of Ovis aries. Lineage (NCBI taxonomy): Eukaryota > Metazoa > Chordata > Mammalia > Artiodactyla > Bovidae > Ovis > Ovis aries. Next base: position 65,321,408 of record NC_056058.1, read on the forward strand.
TGAAGCATAAAGCATGCAACTTTACTTACAGAATACAGACACAGAGCACAGACACCCTGAAAACACAAGACTTGTGATTCTCTTTTCCATGCTTCCCATAGAAAAAGAAAAACTGTGGGGAACATTTGTTTTCTGGGCTGCATTGACTGTATTCTTGACAGGATAGAATTTCTGTTTTGACTGGGTGTCAATGAAAATTGAATTCTATGCTTGAAATTTTAAATAACTGATGATGACAGAAAAACAAACAAACAAACAAACAAACAAACCTCCAACTAGCTCCTGGCTCCTCTGCTACCCTCCTGTGTCTGGTGCTTGCCATCAGAGGACATGTTTACATGGCCGCACGCCCTTTGGTCCTACCTTCATGATGCCATTCTTGGTGAGTTGGCACCAAGGGTGGAAAGAGAATTCCTGCAAGACATTCTTACACAAGGGGAGCTGGCATAATGTACCTCTACAGGGAAGTGGCTGCAAATCATATAAATACATATCATCTGAAGTATGTGAACTCCCAATCCAGATTCCACTTATTTGGACCTCCAAAATGCATGTAAATCCTTCAAAGCCACCCAAAATAAAGGGAAGTTGAAAAAGACAGTCTTTTTCATCTTATTTTAGTTGGTTTTACAAAAATGTGTTGTGAGGTTAATGCACTACTAGGGAGGGCCCCTGAGAAGGCCATGGAAGAGACTGGACAAGGGAGCGCTGAAACTGCAGCCTTGTTCCCTGCGCAGCAGATTTCTCCCAGGAAGGACCCAAAGAAACCCAGATTGGAGTCTGGATCGCCTCTTAAATTTTTATTATTTCAACATGTTTCAGTTTTTTGTTTTTTTTTTTTACTAGAAAATTCAATTTACTCAGCTTATCTAAATTTTCCTCTTCCAAGCAGGATTATTGATAACAGATGTATCCATTACCTTATTGTTTGGCAGACAACACTTTGTATTTTTTTTTCTTTTAAGAAAATTTATTGGAGTGTAATTGGTTTATAATTCTGTATTACTTTCAGGTGTACAGCAGAGTGACTAAGTTATACATATATCCACTCTCTTTTAGAATATTTCCCCATATAGGTCATCACAGACTATAGCGTTCCCTGTGCTACAAAATAGGTTTTTATTAGTTATCTCTTTTATATATAGTATTGTCAATCCCAAGTTTCTCCCTCTCCCCTTTTCCCCCTTGGTAACCATAAGTTTGTTTTCTACATCCATAATACAATTTCTGTTCTGTAAATAAGTTCATCTGCACCAACTTTTTTAGATTCCACATATACGTTATAATCATTTGTACAAGATAGGTCCCTTTCTCCCTCCTTTTCTCCTTCCCTCCCTCCTTCCTTAAATTGCAGACTGGAATTATTATTATTATTATTTTGTTTTATGTGACTCCTTAAGGTAGGCTGGTAATATGATTCAGATCCAGGAGTCCTCATGACACGCATAATCTGTCCCTACACCGTGTATCAGAGAATTAGGTTCTGATCCCCTCTCAGCTACTAACTCCTGTGTGGTTTGAAGGGTCACTGCTTCGGCTTGCTGACTTTTAGCTCCTCAGCTGGTCAGTTCACACTGGGGCAAAGTTAGTGATTTCTGGGAGTCCAAAGGTTCTGCAAAAGTGCTTCAAGGGTGGCTAAGTCCTCACTCTTCCTTTAAGCAGAGGAGCTCTGCTGTTTCATATGCTAGACTTTAAGATATTTTTACCTTGAAATAGTAGCATTATGGAAAAAAAATTTGCAACTGATTCACTTTGCTATACAATTGAAACTAATACAACATTGTAAATAAACTATATTCCAAACTAATTAATTAAAAAAATACAACAAGCAGCGGCAGCAAAGAAGGCATCTGGCTTAATAAAAAACAAACAAACAAAAGGGGCATTTTTTAGATAAATTGTCCCAAATGCCTGGAATGACCTGGGGAGCTTTCCAATTCCATTGTCGCACTCATAATTTGATTTTGTATCTGTTAAAAGTTTGTTTGGGGTTTTTCTGGTTAATCCAGGCTGAAACATTATTGTAGGTCAGTGGTATGTAACCTTGTCTACACTTAAGGATTATCTGGGGAACTTTAAAAAATTCTAATGCCTGGGTCTTACCCTTGTGATTATTATTTTGTTAACCTGAGTGTAGGTGATTTAAAAGCACCACAGGTGCTTCTGATGGGCATCAGGTTGTGAACCCTAAGTGGAGATAATCATTGCACCTGTCAAGTTCGAATAATCTGTGTATGAGAAAAAAAAATCACATGTGTGATGTCCATATCCACAGCTCCATAAATATTTATTGACTATTCATTTCCATTTGATAGCTAAGTTACGTAATGCCCTCAATTGCTGGAGCCAAATGTTAGAGAAAAGGCACGAGGAGTGGTGGCAGTATTTGCTAGCTTCTGTACACTGGTTTTTCAAGAATTTCTCATTGTTCTTCACACCTACAAGAGTCAAAAACAGCTATTTTTGTCCTTGCCTCCCACCCCTCACAAACCCTGGAGCCACATACAAATGGGTCAGCTTCTCTAGTGTTAAGTTAGCTGATATATACAACTAGTTGATTAGAATCAAAGGATCTTGCAAATAGGATTCTAAGATTTTGTTTAATTTGTGGAATATGATTCCTTGGGAAAAAAAGGTCTAATTTCCTTCAGACTTATAAGACATTTTCTTCCCTTCTCATTGATCTTGGTGTGTGAAAAGGTCAGTGAGAGATGACATTGCTGTGTTCCCATGTTGTTTTAAATACCCCTGACTTGCAGAATTATAAGGGGCTCAATAATACCATCGAGATACTTTCATAATGTGATACTCACTGCTTGGTTGGGAATTAAGGGCTTTGGGAGCCAGAAATGGAAATTTGCAAGGATACAAGTGAGAACTTTCTCCTGTATTTGGCTTGGACTTTTGTACAACCCCAGATGGCAGTAGATTTTATAATAGGTGGAAAAACATTCAGCATTTGTTCATCATTCATGCATTCATTTATTTTTCACTTATTCATTCTACACACATGGATTTAAACGTATACTCGTATTAGAGCCTGATTTTGGTACTAGGTAAGTATTCAGAATGGCATAAATGTGTGTAGGTCTTCACTGAACATTTGAATAGACCTTAAGTAAGAATTAATTTGGCTTTTCAAATGGAATTCCACTGGTGTATAAAGGCCATGAGTTCTCTGGGGGATTTTTAGATTCCATGTGTGCATTTCAGTGATTAGCTAAAAACCATACAGTAATTATATTCTGAACCATCCAGAAGATGACCTCATAACCAAGGATATGATTTTAGGGTCTACAGTTTGTCTGTCACCATGCTCACCTTGGCACACTTATCACTAATGTAATTGCTATTGACTAAGATGAAAATCAATCTGATTATAATCAATCTGATTTCAGTGTTGACCATCTGGTGATGTCCATGTGTAGAGTCTTCTCTTGTGTTGTTGGAAGAGGGTGTTTGCTATGACCAGTGCATTCTTTTGGCAAAACTCTATTAGCCTTTGCCCTGCTTCATTCCATATTCCAAGACCAAATTTGCCTGTTACTCCAGGTGTTTCTTGACTTCCTACTCTTGCATTCCAGTCCCCTAGAATGAAAAGGACATCTTTTTTGGGTGTTAGTTCTAAAAGGTTTTGTAGGTCTTCATAGAACCGTTCAACTTCACCTTCTTCAGCATTACTGGTAGTGGCATAGACTTGGATTACTGTGATATTGAATGGTTTGCCTTGGAAATGAACAGAGATCATTCTGTTGTTTTTGAGATTGCATCCAACTACTGCATTTCGGACTCTTTTGTTGACCATGATGGCTATTCCATTTCTTCTAAGGGATTCCTGCCTACAGTAGTAGATATAATGGTCATCTGAGTTAAATTCACCCATTCCAGTCCATTTTAGTTTGCTGATTCCTAGAATGTCGACGTTCACTCTTTCCATCTCCTGTTTGACCACTTCCAATTTTCCTTGATTCATGGACCTAACATTCCAGGTTCCTATGCAATATTGCTCTTTAGAGCATTGGACCTTGCTTCTATCACAAGTCACATCCACAGCTAGGTATTATTTTTGCTTTGGCTCCATCCCTTCATTCTTTCTGGAATTATTTCTCCACTGATCTGCAGTAGCATATTGGGCACCTACCAACCTGGGGAGTTCCTCTGGTATTTACTGGATAAATACCAGTATCCTATCATTTTGCCTTTTCATACTGTTCATGGGATTCTCAAGGGAAGAATACTGAAGTGGTTTGCCATTGCCTTCTCCAGTGGACCACATTCTTTCAGACCTCTCCACCATGACACGTCTGTCTTGGGTTGCCCCACAGGACATGGTTTAATTTTGTTGAGTTAGACAAGGCTATGGTCCTAGTGTGATTAGATTGACTAGTTTTCTGTGATTATGTTTTCAGTGTGTCTGCCCTCTGATGCCCTCTCGCAACACCTACCATCTTACTTAGCTTTCTGTTACCTTGGACGTGGATATCTCTTCATGGCTGCTGCAGGAAAGTGCAGCCGCTGATCCTTGCCTTGGACGAGGGGTATAAATACCAGATGTTCAAGCTGGTTTTAGAAAAGGCAGAGGAACCAGAGATCAAATTGACAACATCTGCTGGATCATGGAAAAAGCCAGAGAGTTCCAGAAAAACATCTATTTCTGTTTTATTGACTATGCCATAGCCTTTGATTGTGTGGATCACAATAAACTGTGGAAAATTCTGAAAGAAATGGGAATACCAGAGCATCTCACCTGCTTCTTGAGAAACCTATATGCAGGTCAGCAAGCAACAGTTAGAACTGGACATGGAATAACAGACTGGTTCCAAATAGGAAAAGGAGTATGTCAAGGCTATATATTGTCACCCTGCTTATTTAACTTCTATGCAGAGTACATCATGAAAAACGCTGGGCTGGACGAAGCACAAGCTGGAATCAAGATTGCCGGGGGAAATATCAATAACCTCAGATATGCAGATGGACACCACTCTTATGGCAGAAAGTGAAGAGGAACTAAAAAGCCACTTGATGAAAGTGAAAAGGAGAGTGAAAAATTTGGCCTAAAGCTCAACATTGAAAAAACTAAGATCATGGCATCTGGTCCCATCACTTCATGGGAAATAGATGGAGAAACAGTGGAAACAGTGTCAGACTTTATTTTGGGGGCTCCAAAATCACTGCAGATGGTGAATGCAGCCATGAAATTAAAAGACGCTTACTCCTTGGAAGAAAAGTTATGACCAACCTAGATAGCATATTCAAAGGCAGAGACATTACTTTGCCAACAAAGGTCCATCTAGTCAAGGTTATGTTTTTTCCAGTGGTCATGTATAGATGTGAGAGTTGGACTGTGAAGAAAGCTGAGCGCCGAAGAATTGATGCTTTTGAACTGTGGTGTTGGCGAAGACTCTTGAGAGTCCCTTGGACTGCAAGGAGATCCAACCAGTCCATTCTAAAGGAAATCAGCCCTGGGTGTTCTTTGGAAGGAATGATGCTAAAGCTGAAACTCCAGTACTTTGGCCACCTCATGGGAAGAGTTGACTCATTGGAAAAGACTCTGATGCTGGGAGGGATTGAGGGCAGGAGGAGAAGGGGACGACCAAGGATGAGATGGCTGGATGGCATCACTGACTCAATGGACATGAGTTTGAGTGAACTCTGGGAGTTGGTGATGGACAGGGAGGCCTGGCGTGCTGCCATTCATGGTGTCGCAAAGAGTCGGACTTGACTGAGCGACTGAACTGAACTGCAGATGAAATAAGTGGAGAAAGGTCTTATTCCTAGGGAATACATTATGCCTACATGAGAGCAAATGAAGTAAACACACCAAAATCAAAGTTGTGCAGCCATTTGAATGGAGAAAGGCAGTAGGGCTGTGTCACATGGTTAATGGCAGAGTAGGATGCTGTGCTCAGCAGATGCTGTGCTAAAGCTCTTGCTACCACAATATGCTGTGTAGTTTTGCAGATCATCATTCTCAGTAGGCAGTTATTTTCCATTTTGAACGATATGCATTAGCAATTTTGTATTTAATTTTAAAATTTGTTTTGGTTGGAGAATTTTATAGAAGTAATGTTTACTTAGATTTGTGTTGGTTCCTAATTAGTAGTGCTAGTATAAAGATAATTTGTGTCAACAGCAGGGGTTGAAGAAACCTTCCTTACTTTAAAGGGGATTGGTATATTACTTAATATTGACAGATTTTTTTTCTAATGTATCTCACTCTGCTATAATCACTGTTTAGTTCATTTTTCCCATTAGCAGGCAGGCTCCTGGAGTGAATATTCATACCTTGCTTGACTTTCAGACTCTTTTATATTTATTAAATAAATGTGTTGATAAGAATTAGAATCATCTAACTCCTAAGGGCTACTTGAAAGAGTAGTGAGATCTCTGTCAAGGGAGAAATTTAAACACAGGCTATCACTTTTGGAGGATTCCTGAACCCAGTGAGCACATCAACACCTCTTTGAACTCTGGAAGGCAGGATCAAAATTGTTACTTTTGCCACTGTGCTAGGTCGCTTCAGTCATGTCTGACTCTTTTCAAACCCCATGGACTGATTTTGCCAATGACCTTCCAGAGATCATTTTACCCCAAATCAATTGCCTAAGTAGCAGTAGCATAACGTTAGTCGCTCAGTCATGTCTGACTCGTAGTGACCCCATGGATTGTAGTCCATCAGTCTCCTCTGTCCATGGGATTTCCAGGCAAGAATACTGGAGTGGGTTGCCATTTCCTTCTCCAGGGGATCTTCCTGACCCAGGGATCGAACCCAGGGGTCTCCCACATTGCAGGCGGATTCTTGACTCTCTTAGCCACCAGGGAAGCCCAAGTATCAGTAGCATCCCAACACAGTGAACTGTTGAGGTTATTTACTTTTGCGGGTGAATTCTCAATTTTACCCTGGATACTTTGAGTATCTCCCTCATAAAGATGGAATTCTAAGAATCATTTAGAAAGTGGATTCCTATAGGTCCCTCTACACCCGCAATATGTATGTGGATGTCTCAGAGCGCATGATGAGAGATGGCTACATGAAAAGAGAGGGCTCGTGCCTGAATCCAGAGGAGCCACTTTTGTCCAGAGGATACCGATTTTAGATTTGTCAGGAAGGCAGAAACATATGGACAGCAGTCAGCCATATCTCTTCAAGTTGATTTTTTCCTGTTCTTTTTTCCCTCCTCTTTCTTCTCACAGTTTAATGTGAGTGCTTCTCTCTTGGCTCATTTATTTCAGATGCCTCAGGAACAGTACACCCATCACCGGGGCACCATGCCCAGCTCTGAGGGGCCGCAGGTATACAAAGTGGGGATTTATGGCTGGCGGAAAAGATGCTTGTATTTCTTTGTCCTACTCCTGATGATTTTAATACTGGTGAACTTGGCCATGACCATCTGGATTCTCAAAGTCATGAACTTCACAATTGTAAGTAAGACCATACAGTTTTCTTTAGCTCTTTTAGGGGGAAGGGAAAGCATGGGGAAGAAAAAAGAATGTGGAAAGTGATGGTAGTAAAATTAAAAATAACCTACAAGCAGTGGTTTTGATGGGGGCAGGGAAAGAAAAGCATTGCTGCTCAGATTACATGTGAGGATTGACTTCTTTTAAATCTCAACTGTTCAGAGGCTGGTAATCCAATTGTGGGATGTTTCTCTTCTTTTGCAATCATGTGAGCTTTCCCTACATTTTGATAACTGTGTTTCTATAGCCTGTAACTTATAAATAATTTGAGTAAATAATGTAGGGAGAAGGATAAGTTTGTGTTTTGTTTTTTTTAATTTTTTATTATTTTATTTTAGTAGTAATTAAGAAAGTTTTCATGAGGTAAAGGTTGAAACATCAGTGTTCAATTAGCCTTTGGAGAACATTAAAGAATTTTCAGTATCTATTTACACCTGGTAGTTAATGGAGCATTTCCTCGATTTTTAGGAATAGAATCAGAGGAGTATAGCTATTTTACTTTTTTTTTTTTTTTTAAAGAATTTGTGTTTACACTTCCTTGAAGAAATTATTGATCTTGGTACTTAGGGCCATGCAGCAGATTGGACATTTGCTTGTTGAAGTTCAAATGAAAAGAAAATCTTGGCAAAAAGATTTTTGGAGCTATTCTGAGGTATTTCCCTAGAGCTTTTGTAAAGATTATAACAGTATAAATAAATTCTTGCATTAGTGAGAGCATAGTCCTAAAAATGCTTTCTTTTCCTCTGGTAATGTCAAAAGTAAGCAATTATGTTGGCAATATAAAAGATCTCCTGTGTGATAAGAAAATGTAACCGTAACATAATTAAAAGTAAGGTTTTCATGTGGAAATCCAGAATAGAATAGTGGGTATTTGTCTTTCCTGAGTTGTAGAGATTATTTTTAATCCCTCACACCTGGGCACAGGTAGGCCTTCTTGCCTTTGCTCAGCCCATTTCTTCTCCTTGGGCTGCTTTTCTCCATTTTCTGCCTGGTACAACCCCTCCCTGATGCTCCTGCAGCTCCATTTATGTATTTATTATTTCACTGATCACTCCAGATAAAATGTTTACATGTGTCTCCCAGGCAGCGTGAACTTTGATAATAGCAGGGGTGGCATCTCTTTTCTGTGGGCCTTTGTTCATCACTCATGAGACGGGCTATGGGCACTTGACTCATGAGGATTACATAAACCAGTGTTAGTGCATCAGAAGGGCTCACTTTTAAAATCGGAATATAGCTGATTTACAATGCTGTGTTAATTTCTGCTATATAGCAACATGATTGAGTTATGCATACGTATGCTTTCTTTTTCACATTCTTTTCCATTATGGTTTATCATAACATGTTGAATCTAGTTCCCTGTGCTATACAATAGGACCTTGTTGTTTATCTATTTTACATGTCATAGTTTGTTTCTGCCAATCCCCGACTCCCAGACCATCCCACTCCTATCTCCCTCCAGGCAACCACAAGTCTGTTCTCTGTCTGTGAGTCTGTTCCTATTTCAGATAAGTCCATTTGCTTCATATTTTAGATTCCGCATATAAGCGACATTGTATGATATTTGTCTTTCTCCTTCTGATTTACCTAATGCGATAATTTCTAAGTACATTTGTGTTGCTACAAAAGGCATTTCGTTCTTTTTATGGTTGGGTAGTATTCCATTGTGTATTTTTACCACATCTTCTTTTTCTGTTCATCTTTTGATGGACATTTTGGTGGTTTTCATGTCTTGCCTATTGTGGATATGCTGCTCTGTATATGAAGGTGCATGTATCTTTTTAAATTATGTTTCTGTCTAGGAGTGGGATTTCAGGATCTTGTGGTAACTCTATTTTTAGTTTTTGAGGGACTTTCTGTAGTGGCTGCACCAACTTACATCCTTGCCCACAGTGTAAAAGGGTTCTCTTTTCTCCACACGCTTTCCAGCATATGTTATTTATAGATGTTTTAGCGATGGAGAATGGTTCACTTTTTAGTATTTGCAGTAAGCACCAGCAAATTAAGCTTCTGAATTGCAGTTTTAAGTTTCAAAGACGATACAGGTCAATTTCCAATGTACTGTAGAGGTCTAAGAAAGTATGTTCTAGAATATTGGAGCACATTAGGTTCTACTTCTGAATTAGAATCTGTAAATATTTTTTTGAACTTACTTTATATAAAAAAAAAAAACAGAGAAGTGTTTTAGGTGAGACAGAGAGGGAGGTATGATCCAAGTTGTGGTCTAGACACTGCTCATGTAAGGATGCAGTATAATGGAGAAAGTGCCTCAGAGTTTAAGGCTCTAAAATGTGTCATGAATCTGCCCTTAAGTCCAAGGGTCCATAGTTGTCATTTGTCAATATGCATGTTCTGTGATGTTTTTATTTCATATTTCAAAAACTTTAAAGTAGAAAAATTCTATATTGTAGTATAAAATAGAAGACTGAAGCTAGGGCAGTAGAATGAAGAATAAATTTTCAAAAGACGTTAAAAGATGAAAGTGACATACCTCAGCCTCACCTACTGTTTGGATATGAGTTGTTGAGGGATTGAAAGATAATTCTGGAATACTCCAGGTTCTTGATAGTGAGATGGTTGGATGGTGGGACAATAATAACAAGGTTGAATTCATTATCTTTCCACTGAAATTTAGCTGAGACTCATGTATCCCTCTCATTCCCTGTTTGGGGCTGTTTTTGTTATATTGACATAGTTTGACGTGAAGTTAATGTATGGAACCTGAAAGATTAGAGGGTGAATGTGGTGGAGAATATGAACTCAAACCTAGATAACTGTGATATTATACAAAGCTGGCTTCTCAAGTATGTTTTATCTGGCAGACTCAACAGTGAGATGTCTATGTAAATGTATATTGAGTGACAATTCACTATGAATGTTATGTGAGTTTGGGGACCAATATGATATTAAGGTAATAATCTATATAAAATAGGCTATTTCCTGTAGTTAACTAAATTGATTGCCAAAGTTGAGAGTTCTTAAAGATTTACCAAACCAAGTACTTACTGAGGTGAGAATAATGCTATTGTTAGTCATAATGGGTAATTTTGTAACAGTAATGCTTTTCAGCAAATAGAGCTGAAGTGTCAGAAAATTGGTCTTTCCCTGGATGGTAAAAACGTATTCTCTATAAATCACGGTATAATGCATATCCCTTTAGAATTATAATTCTATTCCACAAATAATAATTTACTGACAGTGAATATCTTGAAAAAGAATGAGGCGTTCACCAGTGTTACATTGGTGAGTGTGGAGTGTATGAACACAGGAAATCCAATACGATAAGAGTGAAGCAATTTCTGTGAGGATTCTGGACGATTGTCAAGAGGAAAGACTGATTATTTGGTACACCTGGAATGTTTAGTAATTTGTGATTTGAAAATGTTTACACCTTAATCAAACCCTCTGAGTAATGACAAACCAAGAGTGATGTCATCTGCAAATGTTTCTGAGGACTTGGCAGTTTATCCAATATCGGGCATCCAGAATTTTCTATGCTGTCAGATTTGCATTCTATGCTGTCCCCAAGGGTTATGCTGAAAGAGTCCTTCCATTATAACAATCTGGACAAGCATCCAACCAAGTTTTATTTGTCCCAGATGTAAATCAGAATAAAAATGAATTTTTTTCTCTGCTTTTAGCAGATTACTCTGCTGTTCATTATTAATCAAGATAGAATTACAGTCTCCTACACTTTTCCAGTGTTTCCCCTGCTTGGAGGAATGTTTAATTTCCCTTTGTTGTAAAGACCCATAGGTTCACCTCTCGTAGTTTATCACACTGCTTTACAAAGAAATTAGTATTATTTATTAAGCATGTGCTTAATATGCGCTGGTCACTGCTTGGCAGTTTAAAAAATTATCTTGTTTAATTTTCCAAACAACCCTCCAAATTGGGTATTACAATCTCCATTTTAGTAAAATAAAACCCAAGGCTCACAGAAGTTGAGTGGCTTTCTAAAGGAAACAGCTAGTAGTCAAAGAACTGGTGCTTGACTTCAAAGCCTACCCCTTTATACCACAACATACAGTCGGTTCAGTTCAGTTCAGTTCAGCCGCTCATTCATGTCCACCTCCTCTAGCTAATTGCTGCAATGACCTGGCTTTCCAACACAGCTCTGAAGCTGCTGAAGTTGTTCATTACCTTTGTTACCCGCCTTGTGTCATCAGATCACAAATTTGCTTCCCATCCAAGATATCCACTGACTTTTCCCGTGTGGAGTAGTTCCTGATAGTTATGTGTGTGCAGGCCTTAACTCAGTTCTCTTTATCCTACAGCCAATGACCTCTCCCTTCATTGCTTCTACCTTTTGTTATAGTCCCTTGTTATGTTTATATAAACATTTAATGCAAACTGAATAATGCTATCTGTGTCATAGGCTGGTGTGTAGACTCTGAGTTAGCACCTGACCTGTAGGAAGATTTTGTGTTGGAAACAGAAAATCATAGGAGAACCCCACTCAGGGCAGTAGTTAGGGGCTGTCTCAGCACAAAGATGCTCTATGTTCACATCTGAGTTCTGCTACTTTGACAAATTTTTCAACCTTTCTGTACTGCCATATATTGGGAGTAATAGCAATACCTACCTGTTTATATGATTGTTGTGAAGAGTGAATGAGGTGATAAATGTGAAGTGCTTAGAAAAGGAGCTTGTTCCAAAGTAAATGCCTTCTGTTAGTGTTTACCATTATCATCATCATTTATTGAAGGCTTATTTTGCATCAGGCTCTCTGCCATTGCAACTTATAAATATCTAACTTAATCTTTATGTGGATTGGTATTATGATACCAACTTCACAGGGGGGAGAGAAGCTCAGTAACTTGATTTGGGATCACGTAGCTAAAAAGTGGCAGAGGAGAGGTTTGAATCCAAACAGTCTTAGTCTGGAATATGGTTTATTCATCTCTGTGATGCATTGTGGGCAGTGCAGAAATCCCTAGCATGAGTGTCAAGGAATGGGACGCCTGGTGGGCTATGAACTACATCATCTTTTCCTTCTGGCGCTCAGTACAGAAACGAATGCAGTGAACTAGGTATCCTTTAGGACTGCAAGGCATCTTCTTGTTTGAACACTACAGTTTTGTCTTTTGAGCTTGGCCTTGACCATGTGAGATCTGTCTCTGTAGAGGGCTGCTGCTTCTACCAGTGTATTCCAGCAGCTCAATCCAAACAACTTGGCCTCAAAGACCTCCCAAAATACTGCAGTACTGATTGTCTACAGTGTCATTTAGCACAAGTGCTTATTAGTGGCAAAGCTTAAAATGTTTGATTTCCAGTGAGTGTGAAATCATTATTAGATGAAATAGGTACCTTGAGCCACTTCTTCAAACATCCTCATCTTGCAGCTGATTGAACCAAAGTAGATAATGAAGTTGCCTGACCCAGCTTTAGCATCTCAACCATACTGGGAACTCCTCAGGAGCAGGGGTTGTATTCTATTCATATTTATAGCCATGGACCAGTGCCTGGTATGCAGTCGGCTTTCAATGTGTGTTTGTTAATTGTCAAACACATGTGAGTGTTTTATACAGACCACATGTGAGATGATGGATGTCAAGTACCTGGTCCATGCTGGGCACACAATATGTCCTAGATAAATTATAGCTAGCTATACTAGTGTTTAACAGATCCTCTGACTTCTCTTTCTTTTTCCACTTATTAAAATTACAAAATCCAAACCATTGTATCTATGATTGAGAGAATGTCCATTTGTTTAATAAAAACTAAAGCAGAACTTACTTTGTAATGTTCCTGTATAATCTTAATAAAAATTCCTATGAGGTAGACACTACTATCATGCATATTTTACAAATGGGGACGAGGAGGTTCCAAGAAGTGCAATAACTTATCCAAGGTCACACAGTCAGTGAGCGCTGAAGCTGAAATTGGGTCACAGGAGTCTGGCTTTTGAGCCTGCACTCTTAATCAGTAGACTATGCTGCCCATTTTCCAAGTGCTATTTTTCATGAAGACAAATTGAATTTGTTCAGTGCAATGTCTAAAACATGATTTATTTACCCTAAAGTAAGATAAAGATCCACTGAGGGTCAGAGGAAGGCATTCTAATACTTGTAAATTGGACACAGTGTAAAACAGTAAAAGCCAGAGCGAATGGGCAGTGAGCTCCATAACTCAGAACACTGACACATCATCTGTTTGGAGAAGGGTTGAGGAGCCATGACCCAGTCAAAGTAACTCAAGCAGAGGGGAGTGAGGATATACTTGCAGAGGGAACAGGACAGGGGCTTTCCTGGTGCGTGGGTGGGTCTCACAGCCATGGGACCCAGAGTACTCTTAGGAATCAACGGCAGTGTTGGGGATACCCATCCTCTGATTTTACTGGACCATGTGGCCTTGATATTGCCCTGTAACATTTGCTTCTGTTGGCAGGCCAGGATCCCTCTACCTTTGTGGAGCTACCAGTTACCTCCTGTGTTTATCCCAGTTTCCTGCTTCCTGGCATCTGCAACATGTGTGTGCCTTTGACCTTTTCTCTGCAATGACTTTCCCCTTCTGCTCCCACTTCTCCCCACCCTAGTCTCCTCCTGTTACCCACTTGAAATTGCAGAGAGGGAACTGCACTGGCTCAGCAGGTCGTACACATCATGCTGTACTTGTTTATTATGCGTGGACCACATGAGATGCCCCATCAGCTGTGGCCTGGGAGGGTAGAATCATTTAGTCAGTCCTACTCATCAAGCAGCTGGGCCAGGACTTCCCTCCCATAAGGTCAGAAATTCGCTTGAAAATCACACCTATATTTAATCTTCCATACACAGTGCTCTTTTTAAGCTTTTCTCTGATTTCTCAGATTTTCTCAGAAGTCCTCCCAGATAAACCTGACAACTCTTGTTTTTGCTGTACCTGGTACCCTGCAGTGGGAAGACATGCGGTACTGCATTATTTAACTTTCCTGTTTCCCCTACAGAGACGGTAACCTTAAACTATTCACCTGTATAGTGACAGCATTCAACAACTTGCTTAGTATATGGTAGATATATAGAATGTTTGTTGAATAAATGAATGCAAAAAATTTATGAATAGCCCGTCACTTTAAATTAGTATGTAAAGATGGGTTAATAGAGCTTTATATGGCTTTTAAAAGGAAGTATTAGTTGATTTATTAAGGTAGACAGACCATAAATGAGATGAGTGCTTGAATTTGATTATGAAAAAGTATTTTTAATGCAGACACTCCCTCCTGTATATCAACTACCTGATACATTTTAATTACACAAGTCAGGAGTGTGAAATAGACAAGAAGCAGGAGAAATCATCCTAGTTCACATACAGATTTGCTCAGGAAATGGGAGAAAATGATATTACTGGCTTTAGTTGTATCTTTCACTTAACATTGTTAATGAATGTATTCTGAATAGCAATTGCTTCAGCTCTGATGCCAGTGTCACTTGAGAACTTGGAAAGGCTTTTTATATTGAGAACACTGTGTTTCCGTCTCTCAGGGCTCTGTCTCTGGAGGTTACTTTTTCATCCATTAGCTCAAATTCATCAAGCTGAAAAATGACCACAGTCTTATTTTTAAGGCGGCATGAACACTGTAATGCAGAAAAACGCAGGACAAAAATCCACTCTGTTCCATGAAAGTCCTGGGATATGGCTCTGTCATGTCCTATTTCATTTGAAACGTACTGTGTTTTATACCTTTTGCAAGAATGCAAATCCTCAAGGATGAGTTTAGTCCTTGTAATTACTGCAAAATGCTATAAAACAAGCTTGTTACAAATTTGTGCAATTTATTGGGTGCTTTTGCTACAGTTGGATTTGGTATTTCTTAAGCACATTGTGCAGCACTGTGGTTTTTCTGGTCATTAAAGATTATAATGAAGAAAATCCTGTACTTTAATAGAGTATAATTTACTAAGAAGAAAAAACATGTGAAATTTTAATAAGTTCCCCTAAGTGACAGAACTTTTAAGGGAGTGTGAAAGAAGAAATTAGTCGAAGGTGGAAGGCCCTGGAAGGCTCTTTAGGTTGAGGCTTAAAGGGTAGAGAAGGACCTTTTGAATGGTGTTGAAAGCAGAGATAGCGCTGTGACTGAAGCCTGAATGCAGGGATGTTAAATGCGGGTCACCTCAGATACTTTAGTTCTTTCTAGTGGTGAGAGGCCAGGCCTCTGGAGAGAGGAGTGGGTGGGGAAAGAGGCAAGCAGGCGCTGATGCTAGTCAAGTTCAACAGGATGCAAATTATAGATACTCTTGGGAGGTCAAACTGGGAAACTTGAGTTCCAATTATAAACAAAGCACTGTGCAACATTAACTTATTGTTTGGATAATATGTCTGACCTTTCCCACTTATTATCACCTTTATACACTCAAAATTCACTTTATTTGTGATTCTAGAATTGAGAAAAAGAATGTCAGAAAAATCTCTCTGGATTTCTGTCTTCTTCCATCACATAGAGCTGCTCACAGAAGGAATTTTTAGTTCTTTTTTGGTCATGCAGCTGTGAACTCTGAATGACTCTCAGAAATCAGAAATTGCAACCACATTATGGGGATCTCTCCACTCTTACTGAGACATTAAGCAATCATAGGAGAGAAGTTCTGAATCCCAAGAGGGATCAGTTCACCACTGTGAACTCAGAGACCAATCCTTCCACTGAAGAAAGGTTACTCAGAGCTTCCCCAGTGGCTTGGTGGTAAAGAATTCAGTTGCAATGCAGGAGATACGGATATGTGAGTTCGATCCCTAGGTCAGGAAGATCCCCTGGAGGAGGAAATGGCAACTCACTGCCATAATCTTGCCCAGAAAATCTCACGGACAGAGGAGCCTGGTGGGATGCAGTCCATGGGGTCACAAAAGAGTCGGACACAACTGAGAGAGTAGACAATAGCAACAAGAAAGAGACACAGCAGTAAATATGAAGTTTCAGGTCACTTGGACTGTTTGTGTCACTAGTTAGAATCTCTAACCTCAGAATGGCTTTGTAAATACTTTGTCTCAAATTGCATTGTCCCATATGGTATTAAAATTAAGTCACAGGAAAAATTCAGTTCCTGAGTCATGTGAGCTACATTTCACATAAGTTAATAGCTACATGGAGTGAGTAGCCACCATCCTCACCAGAAAGAAAGAAAAGAAGGAAATTGAAGCCGCTTAGTTATGTCCAACTTTTTGCAACCCCATGGACTGTATCCTGCCAGGTTCCTCTGTCCATAGGATTTTCCAGGCAAGAATACTGGAGTGGATTGCCATTCCCTTCTCCAGGGGATCTTCCCAACCCAGGGATTGAACCAAGGTCTCCCGCTCGGCAGGCAGACTACATTCTGAGCCATCAGGGAAGCGAGCCATCCTCACCAGAGCAGACAGAAAACATTTCCACTAATGCAGGAAGGTCTCTGTTACAAAACAGGTCTAAAATCTGTGGGCCTACTTTTCAGACAGCTCGGATAGCATGTGAAGTGAACGTGGAAACAGATTTTTCATTTCCTTCCATATAACAATTGGTGCCTTTCCTTTCTGTGCCCTAGACAGATTTTAAGGCCTGGCATGCTTAGTTGTGTCCAACTCTTTGCCACCCTTTGGACTGTAGCCCACTAGGCTCCTCTATCCATGGGATGTCCCAGGCAAGAATACTGGAGTGAGTTGCCATTTCCCTCTCCAGGGCATCTTATCTACCAAGGCCTGGAGTCATAGGCTTAAGGTAGGAAAGTAAACAAACTAACAAAACCCTCAATTTAACAGAAGGTAGGGAAGCAAGGCTTCCCTGGTGGGTCAGCTGGTCAAGAATTTGCTTGCAATGCAGGAGACCATTGTTCAATCCCTGGGTCAGGAAGATCCCCTGGAGAAGGAAATGGCAGAGCCCTGAGCAAAATAAATGATTGTTCTTATATTCAGCCACTAAGTTTTGGGGTGGTTTGCTGCATAACAATAAATAAGAGAATAATTATTCATTAAATAATGGAATGCATTAAGGTTAAAGATTAAAAAAAATAACAACAGTGCATTAGAAATATTTCCTGGCATTGAGCATCTTGGATTTTCCTCTAAATATAGTGGGAGCACACACAAACACATACACTTTCAGAGGAGAAAGTGACTCAGTCTCTCTCATTCTGACTGACAATATGGGAGGATCCCTTAATTAGAAATTATATGAGCTACAGTAGACCATATATATCATTGGGTCAAACTCCATATTCTACAGGTTCAGAAAGTAAGACTCAAAAGTGGTCCCGGTGACTCCCCCACTCAGTACAGCTCCTTACCCACAAAAGGTCCTATATCCCAGGCTCTCTACCTATCCAATCAGGAATACTGAAAGGAGGGGAGTAGCAGAGATTGAGTGTGAGGAAAAGGAGCAAGCTGCTATAAATGTAGTTATTTGGGGCATCTGAGGGGTAGACCTCAGTGGGAACTTCAGTCTGGCCTCTGATGTCTAGGGCTTTAGCTGAGAAGCCTCCATGACAGGTGTTGATTCTACAGTTGGGACTGTAGCCATCTGGAGGTGTGCTTATATGTGTGGGCAATTGATGCTGACTGTGAGCCAGAACCTCTGTAAGCCAGATCACCTACACATGGCCCCTCCATGTAGGCTCATGTGGGCTTCCTGTCCTCATGGTAGTTGGGTTCCAGGGTGTGTTTCCCACTTAAATGAGGTAGAAGTGCCTAATGCTATTATGACCTAGGCTCAGAAGTCAGGTAGCATCACTACTTCACTCTGTTTGTGAAGGCAGATACAAAATCCTGCCAGAATTCAAGAGGAAGGCACAGAGAATCCCCTCTACATGCGGGAGTTTGCAAGGTTCTAGAGGAACTTACAGGATGGGAAATTGTTGTGGATTGAATACACATACACACAGAAGTCGCTCAGTCATGTCTGACTCTTTACGACCCCTGGATTGTAGCCTACAAGGCTCCTCAGTCCATGGGATTTTCCAGGCATGAATACTGGGGTGGGTATCCTCTAAAACACAGGTCATCATCTTAATCCCTGGAACTTTGTGTTACCTTATTTAGTCTTATCTAGATTAAGGATCTTGAGATGATTTCTACTCGGACCCCAAACCCAGTGGCAGTCTTCTTCATAAGAGTAAGGCAGAGAAAGATTTAACACGGACAGAAGAGAAGCAGACTGCATGGCCAGAGAGGCAGGGTTTGGGGTGACGACACTGCAACAGATGCCCACAGACTGCAAGACGGAAAAGGCAAGGAAGGGATTCCTCTCTAGAGCTTCGAGGGGCAGTGGAGCCCAGCTGACACCTTGATTTCAAACTTCTGGCCTCCAGAAATATTACAGAATGAATGTCTTTTGTTTTAACCTGTCAATTTGTGATCATTTGTATGGTGGCTGTAGGAGATAGGGTTCTGGCCACCTTTGGAAAGTACAGATGGTCCCAAACTTAGGATGGTTTGAATTATGATTTTTCAACTTCATGTTGCAAGAGTTGTGTGAATAAAGTAGATCCAGTTTTAAGTTGTAATTCTTTCCCAAGCTAGAGATGGGTGGTATGGTCCTGTCTCTGGGGTGCAGCAGCTTCCAGCTCCCAGTCAGCCACACCCTCACAAGGATAAATGGCTGGTACACTGTGACCTATTCTCCTCTTCCCTTTTAGTGAAGCATCTAGTAAGTTACATGATGTATCCCATACTCTATTATAAAATAGGTCTTGGGTTAGATGATTGTACCCCACTGTAGGCTGCTGTCAATGTTCTGAGCATGTTTAAGGTTGGAGAGCCTAAGCTGTGGTGTTCAGTAGATTATGTATATTAATTGTATCTTGTATCATTTTTTTAAAGGCTTAAACCAACATATACATATATATTGGCCATGCAGTGGTGGCCATGTGGGATCCTAGTTCCCCAGCCAGGGATCGAGTCTACATTCCTTGCACTGAAAGTCAGTATCTTAACCACTGGATCACCAGGGAAGTCCCAAATGCATTTTTGACTTACCTTATTTGCAACAGATAGTGAGCTTTTCAAAATTTGACCCTATTGTAAGTCCAGGAAGAGCTGTACAGTCTGGCACACCACCACCACCAAGAACAACTGCCATTAGCTATCCCACACCACACCTTGCATTGAGCACAGTGCTAGGGGCCTGCCTGAGTTCTCTCTTTTTTCCTTGCAGTCACACTGTGAGGGGTGTGCTATTATCTCCCCTTCATCTACAAGAAAACTAAAGCTCAGAGCTTGCTTAACCTGCTTTCTTACCACCTTTTTCAGCTAGGAAGTAATAGTAATAGTTTGTATGTCTATTACATACTACATATACAAGGGCAAACTGTCTGTACATATACATATATCTGTACAAGTTTAAGTTGAACTTGAAAGTTTATGCTTTTAACTTTTTCAGAAATGTTTGCTGTCAAAAAATAGATATAACTAGTAATGTGTTTACTGGCAGAACGTTCAGTGGCACTGATGGTCACGATTGTATCTAAGCAATAAAGAGTGCACATTTTAAAATTACTTCAAAACTGGTTCAGTCATTGACTACTTCAGACAGTTTTAGCTTCAGGAATATTTTAAGGAGTCGCTAGCTACAGAACCAGTACCTGTATTATAAGAATCATGGTTTAGTTACCTTTTGGATTACTTTTCTGCCTTCACTAAGCCACATGTGAATCATCTAAATTGATAAGGAGTTGCTTTGTTAAAAACAGAGTTAAAAAATAGAAAAAATTCTCAGGAGTATAGGCTTTATATTTCGTGGTGAAACCTTCTAACTGGAATACCTGTATGGCTGAAAGTATACATACTTGCCAGCTTTTAATTATTGGTCAGCTTTATTAAGTGTAAAAACTTATTAGCATCTCATAACACTTGGTTTGCTAATAGTAGATGCTGTATTGGTACAGGATGAGTTAGTGAGTGGAACTTGGGGACAATTTAAGCCTTTTTCAGTGGAAAACAATAGAGCACTGCACCATTTCATAGCCACTTACTAAGGACCGAATGTGGTGGACTCCCAGTGTGTTGTTCCCTACACACACACACACACAGACACGCACGCATGCACACACACACACAGGTTTAAAAAATCCATAAAATTGTTACTATTACAATTTTATGTAATAGTCATCACTGTATTTCAGCAAATGTTTTCAAGTGACTACTACTTACCAAGGGACACAGTAAGAGAAACAGAGCTCCAGTCAATCCTCATAGCCACTGGTACGTTTGTAAAAGTTCTTGACTCCTTAGAACATTGGTTCATGTTTGCTGCATTACCTAAGTCTCTACCGGCATCCCATGGGGGAGACATAGCTGGGATAATGTAATTTTACCCTTTTATTTTATTTATCTATCTACTTTACAAAACTGTATTGGTTTTGCCATACACTGACATGAATCCACCATGGGTGTACACGTGTTCCCCATCCTGAACCCCCTTCTCACCTTCCTCCCCATCCCATCCCTCTGGGTCATCCCAGTGCACCAGCCCCGAGCATCCTGTATCATGCACTGAACCTGGACTGGGAATTCATTTCACATGTGATAATTTACACATTTCAATGCCATTCTCCCATATCATCCTGCCCTCGCCCTCTCTCACAGAGTCCAAAAGACTGTTCTATACATCTGTGTCTCTTTTGCTGTCTCACATACAGGGTTATCGTTACCATCTTTCTAAATTCCATATATATGCATTAGTATACTGTATTGGTGTTTTTCTTTCTGGCTTACTTCACTCTGTATAATAGACTCCAGCTTCATCCACCTCATTAGAACTGATGAAGGGGCAACTAGGGATCAGTGATCTGCTTAAGGTCTCATGCCTAATAACTACTACAATCAACCTTCCAACTTTAGAATAAATAAGAATGAACAGTGAGTTGTAAAGCTTTGCCTTTTGCAAACTCAGGCAAGTCTTGAGTCAGTGTCTGTGGAATGTTTGGTAAAAGACTCGATATATTCTCATTCCTTAGCTAGCCATTGTATCTGGGTTGGCCAGTGGCAGGGAGTTTTGATCATTAATGTGCTGTCTGTAGTTGGCCATGTTAAGTAAGCTTGTTTTCTCTCTCTGAAATTTCTCTTAATTCTAAGTTAAAGAAAAAATAGCGCTCTTCCTAAAAGCCAAAGATAGAAGGAAATGATCCTTTGGGTCACTCGGTCAGTCACTCATTGACTTAAACCAACTTTATGTCGTACATAGTTGGTTGCTGATTTGGAAGTGAATGCTTTTTGGTTCACATGAGCAAATTTTTATTTTCTTAATTGAAACCTGCCTTGCAGTTCTTGGCAAGGAGGTTTCCATGAGAGCAGAGATAATTTGCATCTTGTTCATTCACTGGTGGAGAATTTCTGATTTTTGTGATTTTCTTTGAAAAATAATTTCCAGGTCCCAATTAAGTGACTGGTTTCTATTTGAAATCTTCAACTCTGCGAATCTCTTGTCAGTCTTAGTTACCAACTGTGACAACCTAATGAATAAGTAACATTTATTCAACAAATGTTTATTGAACTCTTCCTGTGGGTGGAGCACTGTACTAGGTTCTGGAGGTAACAACAGTGAACAGAAGTAAATGGTGGCCTTCCTCAGAGAGTTTGCTGTCTAACAGGAGAGACTTGATCATATGATCAAACAAATAAATGTAGAAATGCCACCAGAATGAGTGGATGCTGCAAGAATGTAAAAAGGGGATGAAAGTGAAAGTGAAGTCACTCAGTCGTGGCCGACTCTTTGTGACCCCATGAACTGTAGCCTGCCAGGCTCCTCCATCTATGGGATTTTCCAGGCAAGAGTACTGGAGTAGGTTGCCATTTCCTTCTCCAGGAGATCTTCCCAACCCAGGGATTGAACCCAGGTCTCCCACATTGTAGGCAGACGCTTTACTAATCAAGGAGGAGAGGTTTCCAAGACAAGACAATTGTATAAATGCTAAAAATGAAATTGAAGAGTGGAGTAAGAGGTGATGGCAATCTAGTGTGTGGATCTCATGAACATCTGATACAGTGGTCTCCACTGGGAGAGGAGTTGGGCAGTGGGGAGAGGTGGGATGATGAGGCGGATGGGAGAGGACAGTGGAAGGTGACTTTGCCTTTCTGTACTATTTTCTAGTGACACTTTGCAAGGAGAATGTATTTAGGTAATACTTATGAGATTCAAAAAAGTAAAGATAATGAGCTAAAATGAAAAAGAGAAGAAAATCATAAAAAAGAAGCAAGAATGTGTCATCATATTTGCTTTCTTTAAGGACCACTTGGCTACATTGTGGTTGAATTGGGGACCTCATCTGTAAGGATAGATACAGACTGTAATTCCTCAGGCTTAATACAAATACTTTCTGTATTAGAAAAAGGGAGGTTATTTTGAACAAGTCTTTTGCTTTTTTCATTGCTACAAACAGAATCTGGCCACTCATAGGTGCATTAACTCCTGTATTTGCATATAGATTATTGTCATCAGTAGGGTGACTTGTACTGAGAGCTTATTCTATGCTGGGCATGATACTGAGCACTTCACATGGGGTATATTACTTCATCCCTAGAAGACGGGTCCTTTAACTCTCTCCCTTTTCCAAATGAGTGAACTGAGGCTTCGAAGAGTGGTCAAGTTATTTTTCACCTGGTTTCAGTAAATGACAGAGCTGGGATATGAAGGGAAACATGAGCCCCAGACTCCTAACAACTGCATCATACCCCCTTCCTTGGTACTCTCCAGGGGTAGTCTGAGAGTGGGACAGCTCAAGAGTCAGCAGCAAGGCCTCATAAAAGAGCCCTTGACACGTGTGTGTGTCAGCAGTGTATATACTGCTAATGGTCTGCAGTATACCCACTCTGATTTCAGAACCTTCTAAGTGTCCACACATTCAGATGAATACTTCTTACTCCCACCTGACAGTATGCTTGCTACACAATATATTGAGAAATTCTCTTTGGTGTTCTCTAATGGACCTTATTCCCTTCTTTCGTATTGTACAAATCACTTACTGAGCTTTAAGAGGTTCAGAGGCCTCACATCAGCAGACTTAAATGTGTAGGAGTAAATCCTTCCAGTCTAGACTGCCCTGCTTCTTTGCTCATTTTCCATCATACTGTCATTGTCCAGAGTTGCTATGAAGTCAGGCTGCCAACTGATGCTTTGGAAGGATCCTGATGTGTGAAAAATATGATGTTAGAGAAGTGGGAGTTGTGGTATACAGGTTCTTGAGAAAGCAGACCTGGGTTCAAACCTCAGCCCTGCTGCTGGTGAGCCAGGTGATTGATATTGGACAAGAAGCTTAACTTCTTTGAGCTTCACTGTACTTGTTTGTAGTAATGCAATTCAGGAGTTGTGTTAAAGATTGGAGTGAACCAGAACACAGAGTGTTGTAGATACCCAGTGAATGCTTATTATTATTATTGTCAGCTTGGACACTTAGAGAAGTGCCTTATAAAGAGGAAAAGAGGATTCAATTGCAGAAATTCAGCACAGATTCATAAGCTCACTTGTAAAGAAATGACTAATGGAGTCTTAAAAGCATATTTAGCTTGGGTGTGGCTGAAAAATCATCTATGCTACCAGAATTACAGTCACTCCAGGGCTTTTTCTGAATGCATTGTTGCTGACTGAGCTTGAAACAGAACTGTGTGAAACACAAGAATGAGAATGAGAAGCAAACTACTTAATAAACAAAATATGAATTCTGATATGTCCTCTGAAAGATATGGCACTGCATAATTGGGCATGGCTTGCTGCAGACGCACATCAGCGTGTGTCTCTGGAGAAGTGAAGTTTAGAAGAAGCCCGAAGAATGGGTTGTGACAGCCTAGAACTGAGGGGGATGCTAGGCTTAGGGAGAGGCAAGTTCAAAGCCGTAGAGGGGGAGAAGGCACGGAGTAGTCAGCCCCCTATGGAGGTATGAAGAGAAAGTCACTCTTCAGTGTTGGTTGTAGGAGGGCACAGCCTCGTAAGAGGCAGTAAAGGGAACGTACTTGCGCTTGGGCGCCTGCTCTGCCCTGTGTCTTTTATGAGAAGCTTTTACCAGCTTCTTCCTGATTTGTATGATTTGATGCTTACTTCAGGTGGTTCAAAGGTCTCACCCTTGTGGAAGTCCCATGCCTGTAGCTTGGCTATTCAATGCCAATATCCCTATCTGCCAGGAAGATTGATTGTCCAAACGTCGTATAAATATTGGTGATGGTTTGACAGCTGCTAACATCATTGGCTAGCTTCTGAGGTGGCACCATCATAGAAGACTTTTCAGTAAGGGACACATTGGAAAGGAATTTATGAATATACATTTCGTTTGGTTTATTGCAGAGTCCATAGTCCGCAAGTATTGTAAATGGGCTCCACTCTCTAATCAGGGAATTATAGCAATCTATTAATTGCCATTTCTGATTATTTGCATTTAATTAAGGGGTACTCTTGAGAAAATGAAGGACAGCATAACCTCAAACTATAGCTTTACATCTTGCATAATTGACTATAATTTCTGTCTTTAGAGCTTTCCTAAACTGTTTATTTCTCAGATGGTTCCTAAAAACTATGATTTTACCTCTTTCCTTTCAGTGGATGACCAGGGGTTTCTCATAAAAGCTTACATGGTTTAGTTTTCTCAACTAAATTAAAGCTTAATTAGCCTAAAATCCAGATCTGTAATGTGTTTATAAAACTTATACAAGCATAATTAATTTCACTTAATTGCATAAATAACTTTCCCATGCAAATAGTCATCTTTTCTTTGCTGACCTCTAAATGTCAGCTTTCAGGTTATCTGTGTTTCTGGCCATCCCTGGTAATGTGAAATCAACTTGCATAATTCTAAAAATATTACTCTTTCCTTTGATTTATGACTTTTATCATGGAAGTCAGTGATTACCTCGGCAACCCATGTTTCATGTTTTGAAAGTGTAATGAAAAAAGCGTACTAGAATAGCATTGCTTTTGTTTTGATGTAAACCCAGAAGAAAAATTAGATAAATGATTCTGATACATTCTCCTAAGCCCACTGCTTCTCAGAAAGTTACCTAGGCTTTTTTAGTTTATTTGAATGACAGTTCAAATTACATTGATCAGCGGCATGTCAAAAAGAGTAGCTGTTTTTTTTTAATCTCCTGATATTTCCAGGATTTCTCTTCCAGAGAAGAGTGATGACTTTACCATACACTGAGAGTGATTCTCTTGCTACAGAAGCTGCTCCCTTTGCAGAAGTCTTTAGAAAGCCATTTGTAATATTAAGAAATTATTCTGTAAAAACATACCTTCTCAGTTGACTGGAAATTAAACTTTCTTATAGTTTCCTCATTATTTCCTTAAAAAGTCTTGCCTATACATTGAGGATGTTGCAGTTCTTCCCTTTTCTCTCTGTTCATTTTCTATAAGGGTGTGGTTATTGCTTTTGGAGCTCTTTTAGAAGGCCCAGAAGCTTGTTTCCCAGAAGCACCAAGAAAAACTCACCATCTGTCTCACTGGCCCGAATGGTGTCACATGCCCATCTCTGGACCAGTAGTGCTGGCCAGGGAGCATGATTATCATCATTGGCTTGGACATGAATCACAAGTCCCATGCTGAGCACACAAGGCCTGTGCAGGGAGGTAAGAAAGCGGAATAAAAATGAAGGTCATCCCAAGTGAAGTGATGAGGATGGTTGGAAGGCATCACAGGTTCATCTCATGGTGCTGAATTTACTGCATTTTTCTACAATGATAAGAGCAGAAGCCCCAGGAGCCTCTTGACTTTAGAGTGACTTTTGCTTCAAGATGGTCAGTGTATGTGGATTTTGAATCTGAAAAGTGTTCTTCCTACTGTATTTCTCTAAGGTTCATTAACAACCAGTATCTTAGAGCCAATTCAAAAGGAACATGTTTTCAGTGACTATCTTCTTATTAGCTTCAGGGCTACATTTTTTAAAATGCATAATGAAATCCATGGAATATTTCAAAAGAATGTGGCACTTTGCAAAATTGGTTTTGGGGGATGTGCATGGCTTAGAGTTGGAATGAAAAGTGTATGGTGATTGCATGAGTCGAAAAACCTTTGGTCCATCTCTTGGCTGCAGCTAGCCGTAAGCAGTTGAAAAAAGAAATCGAGATTGTGCATAACTTTCAAAGGATCTGTAAAGATTCAGTATCTTAGTCTTGTACACAGACTCTAGGAAGGTCATTTTCCCCTATATGTGTGAAGACAGCCTTCCTACCTTTGTAGAAGTTTTGCTCATTTCAGAGGATAAGAAATGGGAAGTGGCTATTGTTAGTGACAGGACAGTGCTTCAAGAATAATGAGAGTCACTGTTCCTTCTCCCTAAGGATTGGTAGAGCAAAAGTATACACATACTTGGTAGCTTTTCTAAATAGCAATCAGTATCATTTTCTTTCCAGAGCCAAGTGGAGTCTCATCATTATTAAAGTCAGGGCACTTGAGGTATGGTCTGGGCTTTGTTACAAGCTCTCAGACTTTGGGTACACTACTTGTACCCTCTGGGCATTCTGGTACATGCTGATAAAATGGAGAGGCTCAAAAACACATAGAGCCAAGTTATATCTCAGGTAGTTTTTATCTTTGGAGTTGTAAACATCTGGAAGAGGGACATGGAGAAAAGGGACTCGAGGTTTTAAAAATTGTGTCTTCCTTAGCCTCTCTTAATGATGTACATAAACTCTCCAAGATAAAACAGAAAATGAGAAATTATTCCATCATCAAACTAGGAATGACAGTCAATCTCTCATCAAACTCTTAGAATAATTTTCATGAACCTTTAAGGTTTATGGAATTGCATCTTCAGTAGGCTGCAGTCCATAGGGTCGCTAACAGTCAGACATGACTGAGCGACTTCACTTTCACTTTTCACTTTCATGCACTGGAGAAGGAAATGGCAACCCACTCCAGTGTTCTTGCCTGGAGAATCCCAGGGATGGGGGAGCCTGGTGGCCTGCTGTCTATGGGGTCGCACAGAGTCGGACACGACTGAAGCGACTTAGCAGCAGCAGCAGTACAATTAAAGATACTATGTATTCAGCCATCAGAAGTACAGAATCCTCCCCTTTTAGAAGTTTCTTTCAGTTCAGTTCAGTTCAGTCACTCAGTCATGTCCGACTATTTGCGACCCCATGAACTGCAGCACGCCGGACCTCCCTGTCCATCAACAACTCCTGGAGTTCACCCAAACTCACGCCGATTGAGTCCATGATGCCATCCAACCATCTCATCCTCTGTCATCCCCTTCTCCTCCTGCCCTCAAACTTTACCAGCATCAAACTTAACCCGGGTCTTTTCAAATGAATCAGCTCTTCGCATCAGGTGGCAAAAGTATTGGAGCTTCAGCTTCAACATCAGTCCTTCCAGTGAACACACCAAGACTGATCTCCTTTAGGATGGACTGGTTGGATCTCCTTGCAGTCCAAGTGACTCTCAAGAGTCTTCTCCAGCACCGCAGTTCAAAAGCATCAATTCTTCAGTGCTCAGCTTTCTTTATAGTCCAAATCTAACATCCATACATGACTATTGGAAAAACCATAGCCTTGACTAAACGGACCTTTGTTGACAAAGTAATGTTTCTGCTTTTTAATATGCTGTCTAGGTTGGTCATAACTTTTCTTCCAAGGAGTAAGCGTCTTTTAATTTCATGGCCGCATTCACCATCTGCAGTCATTTTGGAGCCCCAAAAAATAAAGTCTGACCCCGCTTCCACTGTTTCCCCATCTATTTCTCATGAAGTGATGGGACCAGATGCCATGATCTTAGTTTTCTCAGTGTTGAGCTTTAAGCCAACTTTTTCGCTCTCCTCTTTCACTTTCATCAAGGGGCTCCTTAGTTCTTCACTTTCTGCCATAAGCGTGGTGTCATCAGCATATCTGAGGTTATTGATATTTCTCCCAGCAATCTTAATTCCAGCTTGTGCTTCCTCCAGCCCAGAGCTTCTCATGATGTACTCTGCATATAAGTTAAATAAGCAGGGTGACAATATGCAGCCTTGACATGCTCCTTTTCCTATTTGGAACCAGTCTGTTGTTCCATGTCCAGTTCTAATGGCTGCTTCCTGACCTGCATACAGGAAATATTGCCTTTTCATACTGTTCATGGGGTTCTCAAGTCAAGAATACTGAAGTGGTTTGCCATTTCCTTCTCCAGTGGACCACGTTCTGTCAGACCTCTCCACCATGACCCGTCTGTCTTGGGTGGCCCCACACGGCATGGCTTAGGTTCATTGAGTTAGACAAGGCTGTGGTCCATGTGATCAGATTGGCTAGTTGTCTGTGATTGTGGTTTCAGTCTGTCTGCCCTCTAATGCCCTCTCTTTGCCTCTACCGTCGTACCTTTGATTTCTCTTACCTTGGATGTGGGGTATCTCTTCACTGCTGCTCCAGCAAAGTGCAGCCACTGCCACTTACCTTGGATGTGGGGTATCTCCTCTCAGCCGCTGCTCCTGACCTTGGACATGGGGTATCTCCTATGCCGCCCCGCTGAAG
Organism: Ovis aries; assembly: GCF_016772045.2. Classification (NCBI taxonomy): domain Eukaryota; kingdom Metazoa; phylum Chordata; class Mammalia; order Artiodactyla; family Bovidae; genus Ovis; species Ovis aries. The sequence continues at coordinate 65,350,226 of NC_056058.1, forward strand.
TTTCTTGGGATGCATTGCTATTTTGCCTGAATGGCAGCAGATCATTGCATTTCAGCCTTCATTTTGAATCAGTTCCCTTTGGTATCAGTCTGTGGTTGCCATTTTCAGTCAATCTGTACTTCACTTCTCTAACCCATGGGTCCCCATGGTACCAGTACCAGTCCACGGCCTGTAAGGAAATGGGCCACACAGCAGGAGGTGAGCAGTGAACAAGTGAGTGAAACTTCATCTGCCAACCCTCATTGCTCTCCATCGATTGCATTACCACCTGAGCCATCCCCCTTTCATCCATGGAAAATTCATCTTCCACAATATCAGTCCGTGTTGCTGAAAAGGCCAGGGACTACTATTCTAACCCCGCAGGGAAAACACATACACATTTACACACACATGCACCCCACTCCAGTACTTTTGCCTGGAAAATCCCATGGATGGGGGAGCCTAGTGGGCTGCCATCTCTGGGGTCACACAGAGTCGGACACGACTGAAGCAACTTAGCAGCAGCAGCATGTACAGAAAACACAAATGCATACATATATGCACAAATACACATATGTAGACAAGCATGCATAATACACATATTTGTGCATACCCATACACATACATGGCTCAAGTGGTTAAGAATCTGCCTGCAGTGCAGGAGACACAGGTTCAAATCCTGGGTCAGGAAGCTCCCCTGGAGGATTGGAAATGGCAACCCACTCCAGAATGCTTGCCTGGAAAATCCCATGGACAGAAGAGCCTGGCAGGCTGCAGTCCATCGGGTTGCAGAAAGTCAGCCATGACTGAACACACATGCACTTGTACGTGCATGCACCTGCATGTACACACACACACAGGCATGCAATTATATATATACACACACATTTATGCATAAAGCTAGATACAAACTAGCGAGAGGCCACAGTCCCCAGAAACAACTGCCAGAAATAGGAAAAAGCCAAGGCATCATGTGTTTTGGGAGATGCAGTTCCCATGTAGAAATCTCTTTAAGCAAGAGAAAGCACAAGGATTCGTGAGGGACCAAGCAAACTGGAAGGTGTCCTTCCTGACTTCCGTCTGTTCAGAGTGTGAGAGATGAGAGCCTTGCTGATACCCAAACAGAGTTCAAGCTGCGGATGTGAGAGGGGCGTTCAGTCAGTGTCCAGGGGGACAGAGGGTACACCCAGGAGCAGCATCGCACCCGCATAGGTCCTTCCCCTTTGAGTAGATGAGGCAGTGTGGAGCCCATGTGGGTGGCAACCACATGATAAGGAGCAGGAACATCATCTTGAAGACACGAGGCAAAGCATCCTGCTGCGAATGATGTATTTACAAATCACAAAAAGGTTGAGAAAACTGAGGGGCAGGTAGTGGTGAAATGGGGAAAGGTCATTGTGATTTCTCAGTGGCAGAAGAATGGAAATGTGTAAGGACAGGTCAGAAGAGACAAAAAGGTCATAGAATCCAGGGAAATGACATAAGGGACATTGTAAGAGAACCAAAAGCCAATAATGAAGTTAAAACCCACTACAGACTCAGCAAAGGATTCATACTGAGAAAAAGCCAAGTGAAGAATAAAAAGGAAGTGCTTTCCTAGAACAAATAAGGGAAAAAGTGACAAATCCTAAGAAAATAAAGATGATTGCAGAGTGAATAGAGAATGAGTTACACAATTTTTTTTTTCCAAAATCTGTAGAAATTCCCAAGGAACAGATGGTAACAAAGACTAACATATCAAAGACATAATCTAGGAATGTTTTTCTGAGCTAGTCATTATTAAAGCTTTCATTGAGAGCCAGATAAAGTAATAGACAACTGCATCTAAGTCCATCCTGGCAAAACAGGTTTTTCCAGTGTAAAAACAGAAAAAATTTACAGAAAAACAGAACTTGTACTAATCAAAGTATTCTCTTGTAAAGTAAAGCAGAAAACAATGGAATATCTACATATTTTCAAAGGGAAATATGAATCCCAAGAATGTATAGTCAGATGAGTTGTTTATCTTAGAGAACCTGAGGTGCTTTCTGACTAGTTCAAGCCTCACAAAACATACTTTCTATCTTCTCTGTTTGATCTAGTCAACTAAAACTAAATACAAATGAAAAAACCCCAAAGGAGAGACTTGTGATATAAAATAACTGTTGAGTAAGCCCTAAAACCAGTTACAGGTAAAATATTTCTAATTTTTTTTCTGGAAATTATAAAATACAATTATAAGCAAAAAATGTAAAGTATTTTTAAAAATCCCTAAAATCATGTATCCAAGATCCATATATATCCTTGTGGATCCACAAGGACCCACAAGCAGTAAATAGGGCATGCAGAAATGGGGGCAGGAAGATGTAAATTTTGGCAAAATTCTGTATATTAGATAGGCACAATTACAAAAGAAAAAAAAAAAACTATTGCTGTCTTCAGACTTCACTTTGACAGTCAGTGAAATGTGAAACTTAATGTTAAAAACAAACTTAAGGGCACATTTTTTTCTAAACCTGCTGGCAAGCGAGGAAGAAATTGTAATTCAAAAATCACTGACAGAAAGCACTAAACAGACAAGCATGAAGGGTGTTCAGATGAATTTTAAAGACTCAGTCTAATTAAATGCTAGTTCTAACATGGAAACAATCATGTAGCTTCATGGCATTTGTGAATATGCAGAACACCATTTAATCTTAGATCTCTGATGAGGGAGGGTCATTTGGACACTCCACACTGCTCCCTCATACGTTGTGGACAATTCCCGCCCTGGATTTGCTGTGCAGCAGCCTTGGTCACTGGTTCTAAGCACAACCAGGCAGGAAGTTAGAGGCAGGCTCGGCCGTGATGGAGCCACCCTGGAGACAGTGTCTGGTGTGTTCCACTCTGCTATGGTTGCTATTGTAAACTAAACAGTTTCTCATGGTGCCACTTGGACTTGGTGACTCAGCATGAGTGTTGTGCCAGGGATAAATAGCATGTCTTTTCTGAGCAAAGTTTGACCTTCAGAAAGGCCGTGGAATCTGTACCCTTATATAGAAACCATTGTTCTTAGTTCTTTGGGACTTGAAATACTCTTTTTTTTTAAATTTTTTAATTTTTTAATTTTTTAGTAAGAAGCTTCTCAAGAAACACTAAGACTCACCTTTACTGACCCAAAACTGGGATTTCCCTTCAATGGCTTCCACATGAATAGTCTGTACTATATTCTTTACGTAATTATATTTATGATTTTTTGTTTTATTTTCCAATATGAAATGTCTGTTCCAGGGAAAACCTCTCTCCTTAAAAGCATTAGGATAGGCTTCTTTGCTGCTCACAGTAATTTTCTCCTTCTTTTGAGACCTCTGGAGCACCATTTCTTAAAAGGTAGTAACATTTCATCTATCTAAGGCAGTGGGGTGGACCAGATCATTCCCTGGGACATCTTTTAACTCTCAGGCCTGTGTGGGGGGTATGGCTGTGGGTATGAGAGAGGGTTTAGGCCTAAGAAAAGAGAGTATTACCCACTTCATGACAAAGGCTATAAACTGAGATCTCTTTAACCCCACCCCCCAGGGCTTAGAACTGTGAGCCTAGTTGATGTTCCCTAGAGGTTTGGATTTGTGATATTTCATTTCCTCATGCCACCTAAGGGTACAGGAGTAAATCAAAGATGAAAGTGAGGGGTTTCCTGGTGGCTCAGTGCTGAAAAATCCACATGCCAATGCGGAGACACGGGTTTGATGCCTGATCCAGGAGGATCCCACGTGATGCAGAGCAACAAAGCATATGTACCATAACTAAAAATAAAAATAAAATTTTAAAAAGATGAAACTGAGGACTTTGGATTAGGAGTCAAGAAATCCCATTGGCAGATCTGTATCTAATGTGGCCTAAGACAGTCCTCTTAGATTCCTCTGGGTTAAATTTCCATTCGTGAAATGAAGGGTTTGAGTTAAATCAGGATTTACAGGCTGGTAGTTGACCAAACTGGCTATCAGAATGTATTATTGGGCCTTCAGAGCATCACAAGTTGTTGCTGTTGTGGGAAGCCTTTGGAAGAGGTTTGTGTGCTCTGCTTCCCCCCCAACCCTCACCACCCCTATCCATACCACTCTTCTCTGTTTGCATTATGAACCTTTATATTTGAAGGTCATCTGAAAAAAAAAATGTTTCTAACATTAGCTTTTTTGTTGTACAATCTCTGAATAGTCAATGTGCAAAGGTATTTTTAATAGACTTTGATGGTTAAAAACTATAACCAGTACAGTATTGTAAAGTAAAAAAATAAAATTTAAATTAAAAAAATAAAATAAAAATTAAAACTATTTGACTAACTAGAACAGATTGATGTGGGGAAAAAAAGGTCAACCTAGGAAGACACACCAGATAAATTCCAAATGAGTTTTGAAATGGAAATAGTAAAGTGGAATCCATCTACTTGTTTTCAGGTACCTTCTCTTCATAGTCATTAGTTTGGCCTGAACAACACCAAAATGGTCCTAATGGCCCCAGTCACAGGAGCTATTACAGGTTGTCTAGCTTGGTTAAATTCTTTTCTGCTTTAAATTGTTAATGATTCAACATTTCATGGTTTGAGTCAGGTGCTCTCAGAGGGCGCCTTCCTTAAAGGTCAGTCACACTCCAGAAACCTGCCTCCAAGATTAAGATTGCAGATTCTGCTCAGTGACCTTGGGAGAATAATGATTCATTACAAACAGGACTCAGGAAGTACCACTCTATGGCAGGAGACCCCTTGTTGGCAATGTCAGGAAAAGCAAAGAGGCTGGTGAGACACAGGATTGCTGGGAGAGGCAAGGACAATGAGATTGAGGATGACTCTCCAACAGAGGGATGTGCATTGCTAATGAAGAATGTGGAACATGCCTTGTGTGCTAGACAGAGTTAAGAGGTACCTTGCAAGAAGCCTAAGAAGTAATTATGCTTCTTAGTGTTACACTATTATAACAAGGTAATGAATGAGCAAACTGAGGCTTGGAGAGGTGAAGTAACCTGTCTGTCTAAGAGTGCTTTCAGAGTTTGCATAATATTTCATGAAGAGCATATAACTATTCTCTGCATACTGGTGTCTGATGAATGAAGTATGCATTTTAATTCATTTATTATGATGTTATGACATCTGAAAGTAAGTTTCCAGTAAATGTTGATATGAGAACCTGTTTGTCACCTGCCTGGGATTGTCAATAAAAAATCCACATACACATTCCAAGGCTGAAACATACACATACCAAAAGGGAGTACAGGTGGATGCACGATGCTTTTTTTTTTTTTGGACTTCTTAAATAGAGATCATTTTATGACATTAGCAGAAACCAACTAAAGTAGATGGGTAAAGTTTTGTGAACCGACCAAACAAGAGTGATGAGAAATAAGAGTATTAATGTAATCAGCAGACCAGTATACGTTTAATAATAATTTGACTCTCTTTCCTAAGATTCAGTGGGAGGCTGATAGAGGATTCATTGTATTTTTTTCCTCCAACTTGGAAACAGCAAGTGGAAGGGAAAAAAAAAGATTTTTTTAATGAAATGTGGCTACCAGCTTAGATCTCTATTTTTAACCTATTCTAGTCCCTGAGTGTGTTTTTCCCTTATTTAGGAAATCTACAATGACAAATATGTTCAATTCATTTTCTTACCTTTCTGCTAAATACAGAGAATAGTGCCTATATTTCCATGACTAAAGATTATTTTAAGTAGGATTGAGAATAGTTCCGGACATGGAACAATAGACTGGTTCCAAATCAGGAAAGGAATACATCAAGGCTATATATTGTCACCCTGCTTATTTAATTTACATTCAGAGTACATCATGTGAAATGCCAGGCTGGATGAAGCACAAGCTGGAATCAAGATTGCTGGGAGAAATATTAATAACCACAGATATTCAGATGACACCACCCTTATGGCAGAAAGTGAAGAACTAAAGAGCCTTTTGATGAAAGTGAAAGAGGAGAGTGAAAAAGTTGGCTTAAAACTCAACATTCGGAAAACTAAGATCATGGTATCCGGTCCCATCACTTCGTGGGAAATAGATGGGAAAACAATGGAAACAGTGAGAGACTTTATTTGGGGGGGCTCCAAAATCACTGCAGATGGTGATTGCAGCCATGACATTAAAAGACCCTTGCTCCTTGGAAGAAAAGCTATGAACCTAGATAGTATATTGAAAAGCAGAGACATTACTTTAGTGACAAAGGTCCATCTAGTCAAAGCTATGGTTTTTCCAGTAGTCATGTACGGATATGAGAATTGGACTATAAAGAAAGCTGAGCAATGAAAATTTGCTGCTTTTGAATTGTAATGTTGGAGAAGACTCTTGAGAGTCACCTTGAACTGAAAGAAGATCCAACCAGTCAATCCTAAAGGAAATCCGTCCTGAATATTCATTGGAAGGACGGATGCTGAAGCTCCAATACTTTGGTCACCTAATGCGAAGAACTGACTCACTTGAAAAGACCCTGATGCTGGGAAAGATTGAAGGCCAGAGGAGAAGGGGACAACAGAGAATGAGATGGTTGGATGGTATCGCTGACATGATGAACATGAGTTTGAATAAGCTCTGGGAATTGGTGATGGACACGGAAGCCTGGCATGCTATATAGTCCATGGGGTCGCAGAGTCGAGCACAACTGAGTGACTGAACTCACTGGAGATCAGTTCAAACAGATGGTCCTCTGGTGTTTGGTTTTTATAAAACTAGGTATATATATATATATATATATATATTTTTTTTTTTAACTTAAAATTTTTTAGGATTTTTTTTTTCAGTGTAAATTGACTATTATACACTAAAACAGTTTTAGGATAAATGTAGGGAAACACTATTTCTTTCATGTTTCTTATAAGGAATGGAGAAGGAGAAGGCCTGGAAGTGTGGGACATTGTTTGGCATGAGTTAAGTTTTCCTCTTGGAACCCATTTGTACGTCCAGGATGAGAGCCACAGACAGGAGAGAAGAGAGATGTGGAAGCGTCGGGTATGTGACATCCCTGAAGGAAGCAGGGATGTCAGCCTGGAATCAGAATTCCTGTCTCCTCCTTGGTCACCAACACAAGTGCCTCCAGAACCGTTTGCAGTGCTGACTCTGAGTCAGCATTTTATATCCCCTAGTACTGGGGAAACTGATTTCCTTTTAAATGCTTCTCCTGTCTTTCTTGCCTTCCTCTTCCACTGTTACTTCAACCACTGTCATTCAGGCCCTCTTTAATCTCATCTAATTCCTATTGGCCTCTGCATGTGTGACCTTGCGCAATTAATCCTTCTCATGTGCTATATCGCTTCTCTCCTCAAGTGGCCATCACTTCCTGATTGCCAACTGTATGAAGACGATATTCCTCTGCCTAACTTGGAAGGCTTCCTAATCAGGCTGCGCCTCCTTTTGTACCCTTAACTTTTCACACCCTCTAGGGAATGTTTTGCCATTCACATAGGGAGATGTGTGGTGCTCCTGTGATGTCTATGTCTTTGGGCCCTGTATTTAGTCTATCATTGACTTCTACGAAGCAAAAGATAAAAGGATGTGTTGACTGTTCTTACCTCCCTTTTATTTGTTGAATTTTGACTTTAGGGTAGCCACTGACTAAGGATTCAAGTTATTCTGTGGTGACTGCCAGGTTCATGACCCTATCAGTTTTATATTTCCTTATAAAAATATACTGCCTTTTCTTTAATTCTTTTAGTAACTAGAAAATGAGACAGCTAGTGTTAACGATGGAAAGCCAAAGTCTCAAGACTTGTGAGGCAAAACTGGGCATCTACAGATGTGTTGACATTGATGAACTTATGTTCTCTACTGGGCCTTCTTTGAACTTAGGTTAGCTGATTGTTTGAAATTATAATAGAAAAGAAAGAAATTAAAGAACATGGTGAAATGTATTATTAAAGAAAGAAAAAGAAATTCTAGCAGACAGTGTGATTGTCAAAGGAGGTTTTACAAATAGCTAAGGAAAGAAGAGAAGCCAAAAGGAAGGGAGGAAAGGAAAGATACACCCAACTAAAAGCAGAATTTCAGAGAATAACAAGGAGAGATAAGAAGGCCATCTTAAACAAATAATGCAAAGAGATAAAGGAGGACAATAAAAAGGGAAAAACTAGAGATCTCTTGAAGAAAACTGAAGATACCAAGAGAACAGTTCATGCAAGGATGAGCACAATAAAGGACAGAAATGATAAGGACCTAAAAAAGCAGAAGTGATTAAGAAGAGGTGGCAAGAATACACAGAAGAACTATGCAAGAAATGTCTTAATGACCAGTAGGACCACGATGGTGTAGTCACTCACCTAGATCAAGACATCCTGGAATGTGCAGTCAAGTGGGCTTTAGGAAGCATTATTGAAAACAAAGCTAGTGGAGGTTATGAAATTCCAGCTGAGCTATTTAAAAACCCTAAATGATAATGCTGTTAAAGTGCTGCACTCAATCTGTCAGCAAACTTGGAAAACTCAGCAGTGGCCATAAGACTGGAAAAGGTCAGTTTTCATTCCAGTGCCAAAGAATCTTCAAAGTACTATATGATTAAACTTATTTCACATGCTAGCAAGGTAATGCTCAAATCCTTCAAGCTTGGCTTCAGCATTATGTGAACCAAGAATTTCTAGATGCACAAGCTGAGTTTCAAAGAGGCAGAGGAACCAGAGGTCAAATTTCCAACATTCATTGGATCATGGAGAAAGCAAGAAGATTAAAAAAAAAAAACAACTTTACATCTGCTTCATTGATTATGCTAAAGTCTTTGACTGTGTGGATCACAACAAACTGGAAAATTCTTAAAGAGACTGGAGTAGCAGATCACCTTACTTGTCTCCTGAGAAACCTATATATGTATTAAAAAGCAACAGTTAGAACTGGACATGAAACAACTGACTGGTTCCAAATTGCGGAAGCAGTATATCAAGACTGTGTATTGCCAACCTGCTTATTCAAATTATATGCAGAGTACATCAGTGCAAAATTCTGGGTTGGATGAATCTCAAGCTGGAATCAAGATTGCCAGGAGAAACATCAACAACCTCAGATATGCAGATTATACTACTCTAATGGAAGAAAATGAAGAGGAACTAAAGAGCCTCTTGGTCAGGGTGAAAGAGGAAAGTGAAAAGCTGGCTTGAAACTCAACATTCAGAAAAGGAAGATCATGGCACCTGGTCCCATCACTTCATGGCAAATAAAAGGGGAAAAAGTGGAAGTAATGACAGATTTATTTTCTTGGGCTCCCAAATCACTGCAGCGGGTGACTGCAGGCATGAAATTAAAAAACACTCGCTCCTTGGAAGGAAAGCTATGACAAACCTAGATAGCATCTTAAAAAGCCAAGACATCACTTTGTCAAAGCTATGGTTTTTCTAGTTGTCATGCATGGATGTGAGAATCGGATCATGAAGAAGGCTGAGAACTGAAGAATTGATGCTTTCAAATTGTGATGCTGGAAAGGACTATTGAGAGCTCCTTGGACTGCAAGACCAAACCAGTCAGTCCTAAAGGAAATCCCCCATGAATATTAATTGAAAGAACTAATGCTGAAGCTGAAACTCCAATACTTTGGCCATCTCATGCAAAGAGTCGATTCGCTAGAAACGACCCTGATGCAGGGAACAATTGAAGGCAAAAGGAGAAGGAGGCAGCAGAGGATAAGATGGTTAGACAGCATCACCAACTCAATGGACATGAGTTTGAGCAAACTGCTGCTGCTGCTGTTGCTAAGTTGCGTCAGGCGCCCAACCGGCTCCTCTGTCCCTGGGATTCTCCAGGCAAGAATACTGGAGTGGGTTTCCATTGCCTTCTCCAATGCATGAAAGTGAAAAGTAAAAGTGAAGTCACTCAGTCGTGTCCGACTCTTAGTGACCCCATGGACTGCAGCCTACCAGGCTCCTCCGTCCATGGGATCATCCAGGCAAGAATACTGGACTGGGTTGCCGTTGCCTTCTCCAAGATGAACCTAGCAGTCTACAATCCATAGAGTCTCAAAGATTTAGACACATTGTGACTAAACAACAGCAACAGTCTTTAAAGTTTGTTCAAAAGATAAGGCATAGTAGAACTTTACATTTTGTAGTGTCTTTATGATATGTTTATCCATTATTTGAATTGCTTGGTTTACTTTGATAGATCTTTTAATAGTTGTGTCATGCGATGAGGAAAGATGGTCTATAGTTATCAAAACTGGATCACTTTTAGGACAGTTCTTGTCATCTCCCCACTTCCTGCAGTCCATTAAGAAGCTATTAGTCAGGGCTCATTTGATTTACCTTCTCCAAAAAGTTGTCTTCAGTTGCTCCTGGATTTTTCCACCCTTCAATTTTGGCTGCTCAGTAATGATAGTAGTATAGATCATCACAGTTAATATTTTCCTAAATCACTGCAGATGGTGACTGCAGCCATGAAATTAAAAGACACTTACTCCTTGGAAGAAAAGTTATGACCAACCTAGACAGCATATTCAAAAGCAGAGACATTACTTTGGCGACTAAGGTCCGTCTAGTCAAGGCTATGGTTTTTCCAGTAGTCGTGTGTGGATGTGAGAGTTGGACTGTGAAGAAGGCTGAGCACCGAAAAATTGATGTTTTGAACTGTGGTGTTGGAGAAGACTCTTGAGAGTCCCTTGGACTACAAGGAGATCCAACCAGTCCATTCTGAAGGAGATCAGCCCTGGGATTTCTTTGGAAGGAATGATGCTTAAGCTGAAACTCCAGTACTTTGGCCACCTCATGCGAAGAGTTGACTCATTGGAAAAGACTCTGATGCTGGGAGGGATTGGGGGCAGGAGGAGAAGGGGATGACAGAGGATGAGATGGCTGCATGGCATCACTGACTCGATGGACGTGAGTCTGAGTGAACTCCAGGAGTTGGTGATGGACAGGGAGGCCTGGTGTGCTGTGATTCATGGGGTCACAAAGAGTCGGACTTGACTGAGCAACTGAACTGAACTGAACTGAACTGAATCCCTGTGTTCAAGGAATCAAATTATACATTGATATATATACATCACTGACAAGAAATTTATACAAAATAGTCCATCAGTTCAGTTCAGTCACTCATTCGTGTCCGACTCTTTGTGACCCCATGAATCGCAGCACACCAGGCCTCCCTGTCCATCACCAACTCCCGGAGTTCACTCAGACTCACGTCCATCGAGTCAGTGATGCCATCCAGCCATCTCATCCTCGGTCATCCCCTTCTCCTCCTGCCCCAATGCCTCCCAGCATCAGAGTCTTTTCCAATGAGTCAACTCTTCACATGAGGTGGCCAAAGTACTGGAGTTTCAGCTTTAGCATCATTCCTTCCAAAGAATACCCAGGGCTGATCTCCTTCAGAATGGACTGGTTGGATCTCCTTGCAGTCCAAGGGACTCTCAAGAGTCTCCTCCAACACCACAGTTCAAAAGCATCAATTTGGGTAGCAGTTTTTTTTTTTCCTAATGCATGTGTTAGGGAACATAGGGCTATTTAAGTTAGTTACCTCAGAACAATGGGACTTAACTTTGACTTATATGAATTAAGTATTTTGAAGATTTTGAAACAGTGTTCAGTATTTTGGCAGAGTACTGAACACCTTAGATTTACTACTCTTTGGGTAGTGAAACTTATTCTGTTAATTTTCCGTGCATCTCTTTCAAGCTTAAAGATCTTTGAATGGGCTTTTGCATGTCCTTGTTCTATTTACTTTAGGGAAATCTAGAAAGATTTCAGTCATGTATCATTCTTTGCCCTTGTGTTTCTGCCTGAGATACCCTAAGGAAGGTGATAATTTATAAAATGTAGAGAAATGTAATCATTTGCATCTTCTTGTACCATCCCAGAGTAATGGAATAATGTTTCTTAATCATTAAACATATTTGGTGTTTAAATTCACAGTTAATAATCAATTAGCATTCAGTTGTCCAGACATTAAAAGAGACTTCATTTATATTGCTAGCATTCATGTCTTTTAGATGATTCACAGAAGAGTATAATTTGCTCTGAAAGATATGTGTAAGGGAGGATATTTGCCAATCCAATTACATTTTCAATTTCCCATTTCTTTTTCTTTAACCTCCAATCATTCTGTTGGACTTAAAGAAAACCATGATCTCATATTATTTTATATCTATCCTTAGTTAATGCTAATTTTAGTTTTAATGTTTCATCTTTAGCATCTTTTCTTCTATTGATTTGGTAGGAGTTACCTTTAATCACTTAAAAGTAAGTAATGCATTAAGACTGCCCAAGGCTAGTTTATATTTGGAAAAAAATCACTCCATTTAAGAATTAATTTAACAAGAGCCTATTACATTTTTTTTCTTTGGAAATTCACCAGGAATTCTTGCCATCTTTGTGAAAGCATCTATTATCCAGAAGAAATTAGGCCTAATTTTAAAGAATGTCACCATGTGTAAAATTTTCTTGAATTTCCAAAAATTACCATGATTCTGACTATAATAATAATGTTTAAGATTCAAGAATTTCATCACCAAAAGAAAATAAGTGGATAGCAGTTTTAATCAGAAGACTACCTCTTCAGTTCAGGCCTCCTAAAACCATTTGAACAGTAAAAAGAAGCACAGTCAGGGGTAGGCTATTGTTAAGTCAGTCCAAGGGGTGTCATCCTCTTGTGGATCTTTTTGTTTGTGTTAAGTTTGTGGCTGTCGAGAGGAGCACATCCCCCAGTGGTCAATATGTAGAGGTGGGCATGGAACAACCACTCAGAATGTGTTGTATTGATGAGAAAGTAGAAACCAAGACGTTGGATACTTCTTTCAAGGTACTTTGCTGAGAGGGGGACTAGAGAAATTGAATAGAAACTAGCGGAGGAGATGTGGTGCCAACAGACCTTTTATTTCTCTTGGTGGCAGCAGTAACTATGATGCAAATGGTACCATGTGGAGAGTAACAATGCGAGGGAAAGAGGGAACAAAGACCTGAGGAGGGAAGAAAGTGTTCCTAATGCAAAAGGGCAAATCGGTGACCTCAGTGTTCAGATTATTCATTTCACTCTCTAGCCTAAAATCTATTTTTGAACTCTGAGTGGCTTTCTTACCCAGAAACTATCACAGAAGGTGTTTTTGGACCAGGCCCACCCATGCCTGGCTTGATAACATAATTGGCATTTGGAGATCTTCAAAGCTCTGGAGAAAGAGATAAATGACCAAGTATACTGCTGCTGCTGCTGCTGCTGCTGCTAAGTCGCTTCAGTCATGTCCGACTCTGTGCGACCCCGTAGACGGCAGCCCACCAGTCTCTGCTGTCCAAGTATAGCGCAAAGCAAAAGTATTTGGTGGAGTAATCACTGCCAGTCACCTTGACTTGGCAGCAAAATATGAATAGTTTTCTTGATCAGCAGATACTGCATTTTCATTCTCCTCCTAGAGCAATACCAGACGACCTAACCTGCCGCTTGAGAAATCTGTATGCAGGTCAGGAAGCAACAGTTAGAACTGGACATGGAACAACAGACTGGTTCCAAATAGGAAAAGGAGTACGTCAAGGCTGCATATTGTCACCCTGCTTATTTAACTTCTATGCAGAGTACATCATGAGAAACGCTGGACTGGAAGAAACACAAGCTGAAATCAAGATTGCCGGGAGAAATATCAATAACCTCAGATAGGCAGGCGACACCACTCTTATGGCAGAAAGCGAAGAGGAACTAAAAGCCTCTTGATGAAAGTGAAAGAGGAGAGTGAAAAAGTTGGCTTAAAGCTCAACATTCAGAAAACGAAGATCATGGCATCCGGTCCCATCACCTCATGGGAAATAGATGGGGAAACAGTGGAAACAGTGTCAGACTTTATTTTGGGGGGCTCCAAAGTCACTGCAGATGGTGTCTGCAGCCATGAAATTAAAAGACGCTTACTCCTTGGAAGAAAAGTTATGACCAACCTAGATAGTATATTCAAAAGCAGAGACATTACTTTGCCGACTAAGGTCCATCTAGTCAAGGCTATGGTTTTTCCAGTAGTCATGTGTGGATGTGAGAGTCGGACTGTGAAGAAGGCTGAGCGCCGAAGAATTGATGCTTTTGAAGTGTGGTGTTGGAGAAGACTCTTGAGAGTCCCTTGGACTGCAAGGAGATCCAACCAGTCCATTCTGAAGGAGATCAGCCCTGGGATTTCTTTGGAAGGAATGATGCTAAAGCTGAAACTCCAGTACTTTGGCCACCTCATGCGAAGAGTTGACTCATTGGAAAAGTCTCTGATGCTGGGAGGGATTGGGGGCAGGAGGAGAAGGGGACGACCAAAGATGAGATGGCTGGATGGCATCACACACTCAATGGACGTGAGTCTGACTGAACTCTGGGAGTTGGTGATGGACAGGGAGGCCTGGCGTGCTGCTATTCATGGGGTTGCAAAGAGTTGGACACAATGGAGCAACTGAACTGAACTGTATTTTCATTTTCTTCCTAGAGCAATAGAAACCTAGCAACTTGTTTATGACCTTTCTTTATATATAATAAAAGAGACTGTTTCTTATTTTTGCTATAAACAAAGCAAAGTAATATTTTTTAAAAAATCTAAATTATTTTTTAAGCAGAAGCCTCCTGTATGAATAAATAACATGGAAGAAGCAACAGTCTTTTTGCCCACCAAACTGTAACAGCATACCACCTCTACAGCTGGTATAAGAGCCATTTTAAGTCAAAATCACAGATTTTCCTGCTGGTGGCATTCTGGTCTGAGAAGGGAAATTTTAAATAAACATATGTGATCTGTTTGAAATGAAGCACAGCCAAAATGAATGTTGAACCCACTTCCTACAGGACATCACTCTTCACACTCTTTTTTTGAACCCTTTATGTATATGTTTTCATGTACATGTAAAATACCAAATTTATAGCAAAATTTCAGGCAGTGTTTCTTAGGATTTCCCACCCATCACTCCTAATTTTTTTTTTTTTCCTCTCTCATTCTTCCTTTCCCTCCCACCGCATTTCTCTCTACCTCCCTATATGCTTTAAAAAAAGTTTGAGAATAATGTGAAGATACTCACATCCCTCTGCTCTTAAATATTTCATGTGTATTTCTTAAGAAAGATATCCTCTTAATAAGCAGAGTAAAATAATCAAACTACAGGCTGCCTTCAAATTGCTCCAATTATCTAACCCACAGTCCAGATTCAGACTTCATCCATCGTCCCAGTAATATCCTTTCCACATTTAAACGGTTTCTGAAACATTAGTAATATTATCTGTGGTCCCCTATTCCCCCTTGTAGTCACTAGGAAACTTCGAGACAATGGAGGGTGATCACTCTTTTCGAAACTAAAAGCGTACTGTGTTAGTATTCTCCCAAGTGTGCTTCACAAAAAGCTTATTCTAGGAAATGCTATGAAATACAAAGATTTTGAGTTCAAAGTTGAGGAAAAGCTTATACAATACTTATACAATACTCACTCCACCTTCGTTCAGTGCTCCTTAGAGATTTATGGAATATGTTGGCTTATAAATAAGTATGAGCACTTACATACTTACATACTTACACCATAAGGAAACCTGATAATTTGTTTAACCCAGAATTTCTCCAGTTTAGCAATAACCGGACCAGTGTTCTCACCTACCTACAACATTCAGTTTGGGAAATCCCGTTCTGAATTTTCACAATATTTATTTTATTTTAAAATTTTATTTCTCTTTTATTTTGTTAATTGTAGCCCACTCAGTTGTCACTTGGAACACCAAAAATGACTGTAATGTTTTATAGCAAAAAAATGTAATATCTAGACTTAAAATATTCCTGATTTCCCATGACTTCACAGCAGTGCTTTGCTGTGAAATGACATCTAGAATATTAAACAGGTAAATCCCATATTAGTGAATAGCAAAATGTTTCTTACTCTCATGAAATACAGTGGCGAAGTGGTGGGTGCTCTTCTCCTCACAGTTACTTAAGAACCCAGATTGAAGGAAGTGTTGCCATTTTTATTGCAATCACCTACCAAATCACCTTTCATGTTGCTTCCATCCATGGAAAGGAGAGCAAGAGAGGACAAAGAATTGTGAGAGAAATTTCCCTGAGAATGGCCTGTATTGTTTACATACATGTTCCCTTGATGAGAATTCAGCCACAGGATCTTGACTATGGAAGAAGGCTGGGTGTGCTACTCCAGGCTGGGGAGCTGCTTCGAAGCAGCAGCTCCATAATACGAAAAGTGAACCTAAGTTTTTAGTGAAAAACTTGCTGTCTCAACAACCTGTATTTGTGTGTGTATAATTTGTGCTTGTTACATATTTCTTGTGCTGACATATTTTATCCTTTGTCCCTAAAGCTGTCCACCTAGGTTTGGTCTCAATGTTCCTATAAGTCTCTAATAAGACAGATATTATTCTCTATTATGAAACTTTTTATCTCTGTATGAGTGGGAAAGCGATATATCTTCAAGGTCAGAGCCTTAAGAATGGGCTCTCCTGTATTTTTGAGGCTATAAACCACATACTTTCACAATGAGGCAGAGCAAAAAGGACTAAACACAGGCAAGAAAGCACAAAGCTTAAAGCTAAAGAAAGAAATTCAATATGGAGTCAGGTTTGTTCTTTGTTACCGGAACTCTGGCCTTTGCATCTCCAGGTCTTACTTTGGTCACATATTGGCTGGTAATAGATAAGAACCAAAACTGACAATCACTGGAAAATAAAGACAAAAAGAAAAAAATAAAAAGCTCGCTTCTCCAACAGTTTCCCATAAGATATAAACATCTTTACACCACTGCAATCGAAGGTAAAAAAAAAAAAAAATTAAAGAGGGAAATAATTATATGTAAAATCCCAAATCACTACTTAAAAAAAAATCAGTGTTATGGGGATAATGAAGTTAATAGCTACTATTTAATTAAACTTTAAGCTAATTAGTTTAATTAATTCATCTGATGAGCATCTGAATATTGCCGACATTATTCTGAACCTTTGGAGTATGGTTATAAAATTTGGAGGGAGTGATCTAATGACGCTCAACATTGGTTGTTTACTGAAAAATAAATTGAAAATTAATGGGTGCTAAACTCCAACTTACATTGTAAAACTTACCCTGATTCTTGGAGGAGGCACCTCTGTGCACCTCACCCCCGCACACCAATATGAGCCTGTTCAATATTCTTACAACACATTGTATTTTCTTATTGTAGTGCATGTCATAGTCATAACGTAGTTATTTGCTATTATTTCTGTAATATTTTTTTACCTCCCTTCTCTAAATGGTAAGCTCCATGAAGATGGGGCTTACCCATCTGTCTGTCTTAGTTCAGTTCAGTTCAGTCACTCAGTCGTGTCCAACTTTTTGTGACCCCATGAATCGCAGCATGCCAGGCCTCCCTGTCCATCACCAACTCCCGGAGTTCACTCAGACTCACGTCCATCAAGTCCGTGATGCCATCCAGCCATCTCATCCTCGGTCGTCCCCTTCTCCTCCTGCCCCCAATCCCTCCCAGCATCAGAGTCTTTTCCAATGAGTCAACTCTTCACATGAGGTGGCCAAAGTACTGGAGTTTCAGCTTTAGCATCATTCCTTCCAAAGAAAACCCAGGGCTGATCTCCTTCAGAATAGACTGGTTGGATCTCCTTGCAGTCCAAGGGACTCTCAAGAGTCTTCTCCAACACCACACTTCAAAAGCATCAATTCTTCGGCACTCAGCCTTCTTCACAGTCCAACTCTCACATCCAATCATGACCACTGGAAAAAACATAGCCTTGCCTAGACGGACCTTAGTCCACAAAGTAATGTCTCTGCTTTTGAATATACTATCTAGGTTGGTCATAACTTTTCTTCCAAGGAGTAAGCGTCTTTTAATTTCATGGCTGCAGACACCATCTGCAGTGATTTTGGAGCCCAAAAAAATAAAGTCTGACACTGTTTCCACTGTTTCTCCATCTATTTCCCATGAAGTGATGGGGCTGAATGCCATGATCTTAGTTTTCTCAGTGTTGAGCTTTAAGCCAACTTTTTCACTCTCCTCTTTCACTTTCATCAAGAGGCTTTTTAGCTCCTCTTCACTTTCTGCCATAACCGTGGTGTCACCTGCTTATCTGAGGTTATTGATATTTCTCCCGGCAATCTTGATTCCAGCTTGTGCTTCATCCAGTCCAGCATTTCTCATGATGTACTCTGCATAGAAGTTAAATAAGCAGGGTGACAATATACAGCCTTGACGTACTCCTTTTCCTATTTGGAACCAGTCTGTTGTTCCATGTCCAGTTCTAACTGTTGCTTCCTGACCTGCATACAGATTTCTCAAGGGGCAGGTCAGGTGGTCTGGTATTCCCATCTCTTTCAGAATTTTCCACAGTTTATTATGATCCACACAGTCAAAGGCTTTGGCATAGTCAAGAAAGCAGAAATAGATGCTTTTCTGGAACTCTCTTGCTTTTCCCATGATCCAGCAGATGTTGGCAATTTGATCTTTGGTTCCTCTGCCTTTTCTAAAACCAGCTTGAACATCAGGGAGTTCACGGTTCACGTATTGCTGAAGCCTGGCTTGGAGAATTTTGAACATTACTTTACTAGCATGTGAGATGAGTGCAATTGTGTGGTAGTTTGAGCATTCTTTGGCATTGCCTTTCTTTGGGATTGGAATGAACTTGCCCTTTTCCAGTCCTGTGGCCACTGCTGAGTTTTCCAAATGTGCTGGCATATTGAGTGCAGCACTTTCACAGCATCATCTTTCAGGATTTGAATGAGCTCTACTGGAATTCCGTCACCTCCAATAGCTTTGTTTGTAGTGATGCTTTCTAAGGCCCACTTGACTTCACATTCCAGGATGTCTGGCTCTAGATTAGTGATCACACCATCATGATTATCTGGGTTATGAAGATCTTTTTTGTACAGTTCTTCTGTGTAGTCTTGCCATCTCTTCTTAATATCTTCTGCTTCTGTTAGGTCCATACCATTTCTGTCCTTTATCGAGCCCATCTTTGCATGAAATATTTCCTTGGTATCTCTAATTTTCTTGAAGAGATCTCTAGTCTTTCCCATTCTGTTGTTTTCCTCTATTTCTTTGCATTGATTGGTGAAGAAGGCTTTCTTATCTCTTCTTGCTATTCTTTGGAACTCTGCATTCAGATGCTTATATCTTTCCGTTTCTCCTTTGCTTTTCGCTTCTCTTCTTTTCACAGCTATTTGTAAGGCCTCCCCAGACAGCCATTTTGCTTTTTTGCATTTCTTTTCCATGGGGATGGTCTTGATCCCTGTCTCCTGTACAATGTCATGAACCTCAGTCCATAGTTCATTAGGCACTCTATCTATCAGATCTAGGCCCTTAAATCTATTTCTCACTTCCACTGTATAATCATAAGGGATTTGATTTAGGTCATACCTGAATGGTCTAGCAGTTTTCCCTACTTTCTTCAATTTGAGTCTGAATTTGGCAATAAGGAGTTCATGATCTGAGCCACAGTCAGCTCCTGGTCTTGTTTTTGTTGACTGTATAGAGCTTCTCTATCTTTGGCTGCAAAGAATATAATCAATCTGATTTCAGTGTTGACCATCTGGTGATGTCCATGTGTAGAGTCTTCTCTTGTGTTGTTGGAAGAGGATGTTTGCTATGACCAGTGCATTTTCTTGGCAAAACTCTATTAGTCTTTGCCCTGCTTCATTCCGCAACCCAAGGCCAAATTTGCCTGTTACTCCAGGTGTTTCTTGACTTCCTACTTTTGCATTCCAGTCCCCTAGAATGAAAAGGACATCTTGTCTTAATCACTACTGAATTCCCAGAGTCTAGTGCGTTAATAGACACTCAGGAGATGGTAGGATACACAAATGTCCATTCTCGCTAAAAATAAAGCTAGGAATGCACTTTGGAAAGGGTGTATTGATGTGTGCTTACATTCAAGCCCAGTGAAGCGTGGTTTAAACACCTGCTCTTTTCAATAATATCTATTAGGTACACAAAATTTCTGTTACAAAAATTATTTTTTAATTACTTTATGATCCTACAATTTCACTTCTAGATATATATCCCAAAGGAGTGGAAGCAGAAGCTCAAACAGATATTTGTATACCAGTGTTCATAGTGGCATTGTTTACAGTAGCCAAAAGTTGGAAGTGACCCTAGTGCACATTGGCAAATAAATGGTTAAACAAATCATTCTGTATATATGCAGTTGTATGTTATTCAGCCTTAAGAAGAAAGGAAATCCTGACATACTGCAACATGGATGAACCTTGATGATGTTATACTAAGTGATGTAACCCCATCACAAAAGGACAAAGCTGACTGTGCTTATATGCAGTAGCTAGCACAGTCAAATTCCTAACAGAGGGAAAGCTGAAAGGTAGATGCCAGCAGACAGGAAGCGGGGGGAACTACAGTTATTGTTTCAGTAGGGAAAAAGATCTCTGGAAATGGATGGTGGTGATAGCTGCACAGCTGTGTTGAATGTACTTAATATTACTGAACTATATATCTAAAATGATTAAGATGGTAAATTTTATGTTAGGCATATTTTAACACAATTTAAAAGAATCAATTTTGTTTTAGTTCTTTGTCCAGCATTATGTAAACCCAGGCTCAAGTCTAGACCTCTCTAATGTTTTTACCATTGATAAGCTCTTCATGTGTAGAAATTCTGATACAAACCTCCTTTTTTCAAGGAACAGTTTGCTTGACATTTTGCCATCACTTTACATAAACCAAAGAATCAATCTTTTCTTTTTTTTTTTTTTCAATCTTTGTTATTTGGTATTTGTGAGCTCTTTGATAATCAGTTTATTTTCTCTTGACATCAATTCTTCACATGTAAAATGAGAATATAATCTATTTGGTATAACACCCTGAGGATAAAACAAGATGTGGTATATGGAAAAATCTTATAAAGTTCTGTACAAGTGAAAAATAATTTATACTTTCATCATATATAAATATGATAAAACATAGATAATCCTAAAGAATAAAATAAAAATCACCTGTAATACCACCATCCTAGAAACCACCATTTTCTAATTCATCCATTTTCTAATTCATTATGTTACCAGGTGCCTAGTTTGTGCCATTTGCATTTATCTCCATCCATCTACTTACTTATTTACCCACAAACCTGTACATTAATTATTTTATTCACTTATTCTTTTAGCATTCAATTATTAATAAGTGCCAGGCACTATTCTAGGTTTCAAAGATGCAAAAGAAACAAAAGCCAAAAAAATGCCCTAAATAAAGCTTGCATTCTGATGTGTTGTCTGACATTAAGAAAGATAAAAGAAAAAGAAACACATGGTATTTTAGGTACTGATGTTGCAAAGGAGGGAAAACAGATGTTGATTAGAAAGTCATTGGTGAAATGAAGTTAAAAGTTTAGATTAGTCCAGGGAAAGCCTCATTTAGGTGACTTTGAGTAAAGACCTCCAAGAAGAGAGGGAGTTAGGTATGCTAATGTCTGGGCAAAGAACATTGCCTCAGAGGGACCAGCACGTGCAAAGGTCTTGAGATGGTGTGTGAATAGCATGTTCAAGAAACAGATACGAGTGTCCTGTGTTGGTCAGTCAGTATGATGACAGAACATTAGGGACAACATCAGAGAGTTAGCCAGGGCCAAATCATAAAGTATCTGTAAATCACTTTATTCTGAGTGACAAAGGAAGCCACTTCTGCAAAAGAGGAATGGCCAGATATCTTTTTCATCAGCATGGCTGTGGCTGCTGTGATGGGAATGCAGTGCAGAATAGCAGGGGGAAAATAGGGATGAGGTAGGAGGCTATTATAATAATCCAGGTGTGAGATGATAATGATGGCAGAGTAGGGAGGAAGTATGTTTTACTGTTGACAGGATTTGTTGTTGGAGAGGATGCTTGAGGCAAAAAAAAGGGTTAATACAGGATAACACCTGTCTTTTTACTTAATAGATTCCTTCAAAATTGAGGCCATTATCTCAGATACAAAGAAAAAGCAATACCTGAGTGCAAATGACACGTGGTCCTATGTAAAAGCTTATTTTGGGCTTAATGCATCTATTGTTTTATACTATCTTCCTGCATTTGAATGAAAGCAAAGACTTCCAGAGTTTGGACTCATGCAGCTCTAAAGCTCATTCCAGACCTCATGTTGGTGACCTTGTGTGTTCCCTAGAGTTCCTGTTGGTTAAAGCTTGAACCTGACCCTTGCATTTTGTGTCCTCAGTGGAAATCACGATGGCAAATATCTGCTTTAGACTATCTTTCCAGGATCCTGTGGGCTCATCTGTGTTCCCTCTGGGTCGCAACAGAATTGCTGCAATAATGGAGAAGGTAGTGTACTGTACTGCATTGACTTTATCCAGGTCACATCCAGATAGAAAAAATGCTATCCTATTTAACTAAATCTTAGAGACCCCTAACTTGATCAGTACATAATTTGTATTGTATATCTTTTTCGTCTTAAAAAAAAATAATAAATAAACGTAATCTTCTGTGTCCAGCTTGCAGTTTACCAGGCTGAATTTACAAAAGCTAGAGGGATATGCTCTTCAAGAAGTCATTTATTTGTTTAAAAACAATCTTATAAAATAATTTCTACAAAGCACTGTGATTTATAAGGCTAGAAAGTTAATTTTTAAATTTGTGTTTTGTGTTTCTGACACCCAAGAAGCAGATATTTAGAATATATGTTGTAGAAGTCAAAATAGATAATGGCTTAGATACTGTTTGAACTACTTCCTAGCCATGTGGTATTACATTTCTGAACTTCAGTTTCCTCATTTGCAAAGTGGCAGTAGTAGTACTTAATCGCACAGGATTTTTATGTGATGCAAAGGAATTTATGTAAAGAAAGAATATAATATAATACAGTCTGGAATTGTATATAGACAGGTTGTGGTTTCTGTTCCAATTGTAAATTTTGAGAAAACACACGAGGGTAAAGCAAAGACAAGGGCTGTATTGGAGTGTCTTTTGCTTCCCATAAGAAGGAGCAGTCTTGCATGAGCTGTATCACTGGAATTTGAGATATGGCTTCTGTAGTGTAGGTTACAGAATACATTGGGAGTCAATTGAAAAAATTCTCCAAATAGTCTCATGCCTTTCTCTCCCATGACATCAGCTAAAAGTAACAGCAGTTGAGAAACCACAGAACAAAAAGCCCGAGAAGAATTGAGCTGGAGGTATCAAAAGAAGCCAGGGTGGAGGCCAAGGTAATTAGGCTTGTGAATTAACTGTGACTTTGTAGTAGTTTTGAGGGTCTCTAAATAAAAGTCGTGAGGCTCTCAAGTTAGAAAATGGTACAGCTGCAGAGCAAAGCCAGCTTGAACACTCCTCTCATTATGTAAGCAGCTCGGGTTAAAACACACACACACACAAACCACACCGATTAAAGGAAAATTAAGGTTCCTGGTGCAGAGAATAGGTGCCCTCTGAGAGTCATAATCAAGTTGGAGTATCATTTTTCACTATTCGGGCAAGGAAAATCAAAACAGTCTTCAGCTTTCACACAGAATGCAAATACCCATCTCTACCTTGGAGATGGTGATTTGGGTGGGCTGAGCACAGGGCATGACAGAAAAGTTGAATTACAATGCAAACATTAGAACCCGATGTGAATGTAGTACTTTGCTCAAACCAATAAATGCCTTCATGTAAGTAAGCATGTATTTATGTATTTATCATCAAGAGGTATTTTTAATATGCTTTTCTGCTGTATACCACAGCTAGTTGTCAGCGTGTATGTTAAAAGACATACTTTGTTATGGACGTCATAGAATCATATAGACCAGAAAGGCGTCAGTGAAGAGTTTGGTATTTAACAGTTAAGGAAGTGTAGTTCATGGTTAAGATTGTGATTCTAAAGGCAGTCTGCTCAGGAGTGGATGCCAGCTCCACCAGTTAAGACTCTTTGTCTAAGTTACTTAAACCCTTTTCTTGCCTCAGTTTTATCATCTATAAAGTGGAGTAATAGTTGTGTGTTCATCCTGTAGTTGTTAGAAGGACTTATTGCCTCATCCAAGCTCATACCACTTAGCACGTGGCAGGCCAGAAATGGAAAGACTAAAGAGGCAAGTTGTAGCAGGGAATAATAGCTTTATTCATAAAGCCAGCAGATGGAGACGATGGTAGACTCGTGTCTCCAAGAGTTATCATACCCAAGTTAGAATTCAGATTCTTTTTAAAAATTGATTGATTGATTGATTTTGACTGCGCTGGGGCTTCATTGCCGTGGGTGGGCTTCCTCTAGCAGTGGCGAGCAGGGGCCACTCTGTCGCAGTGCGCTGACTTCTCTTTGGGATGGCTTCTCTTGTTACAGAGCATGAGCTCTCGGTGAGCGAGCTTCAGTAGCTGTGGCACATGGGCTTAACTGTCCCACAGCATGTGGGATCTTCCCTGACCAGGGCCTGAACCCATGTCCCCTCCAGGGGCAGGTGGACTGTTAACCAGTAAACCACCAGGAAAGTCCCTAACTTCTTCCACACTGAAAGGAGACGGGGATGTGTCGGGTCCTCACAAACTTCTTGGTACTGGAATTCTTCATACTTTGTTCTTGCAGCTGCACCTATAGGTCTGATCACAGGGTTCTGTAAACCTCCCAACAAGGCAAGTGTTAGTTTCTGTCCTGCGGCTTTTTATCTCTACACAAATGGAAAAGTATTATACCTTTAAAGGTCAAGTTTGGGAGGCAGAGCCTTAGAGAATGAGCTACCGTTCATATTTCAGACTAAAGGTAACATTCTTTAGAAGGGTGTAGGGCCAGCAGGACTAAACACTAGCAATATGAAGTCAGGTTTTTCTTCTCTGTTACAGACTGCATGACATAATCTGTGTAAAACATTCAGCACACAGTAAGTGCTGAATATGTTTTATTATCATTATTATAAACACTATTTTCATATTAGCTCTTTTAGCTCTCATAACTTGATAAAGTATGCAGGGTTTTTATTCTTACTTTACAGCTGTTATTTTCTTTCATGCTTAGTGTTTGATTTCATAAAACAAGCCATGCCTTGGCCTCAGAACCTCATACCTGTGTCCCTCCTGGTTCCACCTCTCAACCATCTGACTTCTTTGGACTTCCTCTATCCTCACACTAATGACTTTACCGTGATAAGTCCGTACTTTCCACACATTTTAATAATAAATAAATGTTAAATATTAATTTTACAATTATAGTAATTGGGGACTAGAAAAGGCAGCCTCACTCGGTCAGAGGGAAGCCACACTGAGCTCGTAGAAGCTGTGTGGGTCTTTTTGGTAGCGATTTCAAAATTGACCATGAAGATGACGTCTGCTCTGGTCAAGTTCAGCTGTTAAATCGAAAGGTCAGGAATGTTCTATCACATAAGTAGTAATAGCGGAGGCAAGAATCAAAGCCAGGGGTGTCTCATTCCCAAACTCATACTCTTTCTTACCACCAAGCCTTTGAGTATGTGGTCTCTTTTCTGGGAACACTGCTCTGCTTGACTCTGTATTTACTTTCTTTAGCTCTTATACATCCACTGTCTCTTAGCATAGAAGTACTTTCTTCCAGGAAGACTTCCTTGATCCCTTAAATCTAAGTTAGACACTCCTTCTGAATGCTCTCATATCATCATAGATGTTTCCTAACAAAGCCTTTCTCACACTATAGTGTAATTGCTTGATGACTTGGCCCTTACTGCTAGGATAGAAATTCCATGAGAATCAAGATCTTATCTGTCTTGTTCACTGAGATTCTCCTGTATGCCAGACACTCTTTGGTGAAGTGGAGCTAGAACAGTTAACCTGTGTTTAATAATTTAATAAAAGCACAAATAGGTTTTTAAAAAGTTAAATTGGTTAAATTCCAGGACGATAAAATCTTTTGGGTCTTATCTATAGACAAGAACACTAAAAAGAGTCCCTTAATAAATACCAATTTTAAAAGCTCACTTATAGCAAAATGCCTAGGTATGTTTCCTCAATTGTTATAGTCAGTGGCATCAGATATGCTTTAAAGTAGATACTTAGAGAGTCTAAGAATTTTGGATTCTAGGCTAATGTCTGATATAAAACTATAAAGACAAATTGTGCCATGTTTGTGTGAAAACTTTTTCACTCTAGGCTTTGGGTGATTAGGGAAAGAATCTGGCCTGGACATTAAGTCAGAATGGAGTGGATGTTTAATATTTAGTTTCTGAGTAGCTGTCTTTCCAATTGATGCCTTCAAATTGTGATAGTGGAGAAGACTCTTGAGAATCCCTTGGACAGCAACGAGATCAAACCAGTCAATCTTAGAGGAAATCAATCCTGAATATTCAGGATTGAAAGGACTGATGCTGAAACTGGAGCTCCAGTACTTTGGCCATCTGATACGAAGAGCTGACTCACTGGAAAAGACCTTGATGCTGGGAAAGATTGAAGACAGGAGGAGAAGGGGATGAGAGAGGATGGCATCATTGGATGCTGTTTGTTGGATGATATTGACTTGATGGACATGAATTTGAGCAAACTCTGGGAGATAGTGAAGGACAGGAAGCCTGGTGTGTTGCAATCCATGTGGTCACAAATAGTTGGACATATTTTAGCACTGAACAGCAACAATACAGCACATGGTGAAAGTACATTCTGGACATCCAGTTGCTACAATCATCGTCCACTGTATCACTTATGATAGACTTATGTGTAAATATCTGAGCTTGACTGCAACTTTTAAAAATGTACCTTGTTTAAAAAGTCAGATAAAATTCAGGAAATTGTCACTTTTCTGTAAACGAGAGGGTCTCAATCATCCCTTATAATGTTATTGCATGCCTGTGTGAAATGAAGTAAGAGGAAGTGTTTTCTGAAACACAAAGCCCCTTAAAAATGCGGATGGCATTTTGCTAATGGTGAGCTGCCCAGGGCTCCTTTCCTGTCTCTGACTTGCGAGTGCTCTAGACAACAGAGGGTTGGTGTGCTCCTATAATCGCCCTTGGTTATCCAGTCTCGATTGTCATTACCATGGGATCAGCTAGAGTACTCTTAGGTTCATCTGAGTATTTTTAGCATCCCCCCATTTTTTGTTTTTCTTCAGTGGCAAAGTCGTGTCCAGCTCTTTGCAACCCCAATAGACTCCAGCTTGCTAGGCTCTTTTGTCCTCCATTATCTCCCAGAGTTTGCTCAAGCTCATATCCATTGAGTCGCTGATGTTATCTAACCATTTCATCCTCTGTTCCCCTCTTCTTTTGCCTTCAATCTTTCCCAGCATCAGGATCCTTTCCAGTGAGTCAGCTCTTTGCATCAGGTGGCCAAAGTAATGAAACTTCAGTATCAGTCCTTCCAATGAGTATTCAGGGTTGATTTCCTTTAGGATCGACTGGTTTAATCTTCTTGCTGTCCAACGGACTCTCAAGAGTCTTCTCTAGCAACACAGTTTAAAAGCATCAATTCTTCAGTGCCCAGCCTACCTTATGGTCCACCTCTCACATTGGTACATGACTACTGGAAAAACCACAGCTTTGACTATACAGACCTTTGTTGGCAAAGTGATGTCTCTGCTTTTTAATACACTGTCTGGGCTTGTCATAGCTTTGCTTCCAAGGAGCAAGCATCTTTTAATCAGATTTTTAGCATACTTGAAGTATTTCAGAAAGTTCAACCAAGTTAAGGTGTGTTTATCCAGTGTTGTTTCTTGTTTTTGTTATGTTTGGGGAAGTGTACAGCAGTTAAAAGTGTGCTTTTAACATAATGCCATTCATGAGCAGTCAGGAATGAACATTCCAACATGTCTAACAGGTTCTGGGATCTCACAACATTGGATATCTGTCAGGGATAGACTTTCAAATCAAGAACACTTCTGAGAATAAGCTTGCCTTCCCCTTTCCTCATGTTCATGCTCAGTAATAAATGATCTTATCATGAATTTGGTGACATGAAAGCATACGAGCCTCATGTATTTGGGTAGGTGACAGCTCCAAATGATATTGTTGAAAAAAAGAGCATGCTTTGTTCAAGTGTAAGTATAATCAGTGTGTGGTGACTGGTCCAGGCTGTGTAAATTCAGGTTCTGTTTCCCTGTGTCGTGTTAAGCAATGGATATAGAAACACCTGCTGTCTCTATTGTAGTATACCCTGCCAGATGATTAATGTGCTTTTAGCTTAAATAATTGGGAGGGGCGGCACCTCAGGGAATGCTAAACATATTTTTAATTGCTATATAAATATGTCATTTCCTTGCTAATTCAAGTTATGCATGGGAGGTTATATAATACCAGAGGGCCTCCAGGCATGATATATTACACCTATGAGCTGAGTTGAAGGACTAACAGAGCCCAGCTGAAGATGAAATATTCTTTGCGAACTCTGTCTTAGCAGATGAAGAATAGATGTTGAAGCCTGACGTTGCTTTATAAGAGCAGAATTATTGTTTGGCAGAGAGTACAGTCACTAAATAATTTTCTGAGATGTTGGAAAGAAAATACTTGTTCTATAACCAAAAAAAAAAAAAAGTGCCCCAAAACAATCCCAAGAAAAATGACCTTATTTGGGAGAATGCACATGGTGAAGGAGAAATGAGCATTGTCTTTGGCATGAAGCAAATATACAAAATGGTGGAGGACATTAATTTCCCACGGCCAACATTCATATTATGATCTAAAACCTCATCAGTTTTGATATCTCTGAAAGCAGAGATTCCTTTGAATGTAGTTCTTGTCCTCAGCCTTTTCCATTCAGACTCTTCTTAGAAAAGGGGAGAAAGAAGGGAGATTCTAGGTAACACTTAAAAGTATGAAGTTGTGCTAAGTCAGTTTCCAGAATATTGATGCTTTATCACAAATTATGTAAGAACTTTGTAAGTTGGATTTCACAGTCTCAGTCTGCAAAAAAGTCATATTTAAATTGTGTTTCTGAATTATTATCAGAAGCAACTGTGTAATACATAAGCAAGGTAACTATTAAGATATTCACTATATGAGTACAGAAACCATTTGCTCTTTTAACAAACCTGCTGATGATAGTTTCCTTGAACACCTCTTGTTTGTGCCTTGGACCCTGATTCATTAAAGAAAGACAGTCAATGGATGAAATGCAGTAGACAGATTCATTCAAGCACCAGGTGACAGGCCAATGGCAGTCTGGGAAACCTAGTAATTTGATATGGACAGCAATCAGACTGCTATCAAATGTGCCCAATCACAGATCATTATTTTATTTGCAAGGGCCTTGGGGTGTCCTTTAAAGCTGAATAGAATCAGAAATCAATTAATGACTGATTGTTGTTTCTCTTACAAATTGATCTTGGATTTGGCAGTCTGAAGATCTCATTGTGCCAGAATCCATCCATGGGCTTTGTTAAAATACAGCTAAGGGTTTAGATCAGTTAATTAGACCACTTCCTCTAACTTTTTCAAGAAATGCCTTCTTAACAAAATATGTTTAACTTATAAATTTTCATATTTCTACTCTGGTAACCTTCTATGGTTTTATTAATCTATGACTCTTACCAGATTTTATTAATCTATAATTTTTAACAACTGAAAAGCAATGATGATGATGCATTTGTATTTTAAATATCTCCCTCTGAAAGTGAAAGCCTACCTCATATAGATATTATTTTTGCATATAACATTGTGAAACAAGAAGGTCCCAAAGCTAGCCCCATAAAAATCAGTTATTTGTACGTATGCTAAAATGGCATCACATGTACATACGTGAAATGTTGGTTGGACTTTGTGACGGGCTTGGGAGAAGAAAGACAAGATCCTTCTCTAGAGTGAGCCTGTCACATTCTCCTCCTTGTACATTCCCTCCCACCATCCTCCCACAAGTGTGCACACGCAAACACTCAAACATCTGAAGATGCGAAACTTTCTGAAGCTTTCTTTCCCCAAACCTCTTCAAAGATAAGCTTCCCTTGTGTTTTATTCCCATGCTCCTCCTGTTGGCTACCTAATCTGGGAGGCTTAGTAAATTTGTCCACCTACAGGACAGATCTCCATTTGAAACGATGTTCTAAAAGGTTTACCCAAAGTTAGGCAACTGGCAGGAATTCCTGAACCTCGTTCCACTGGTTAAGAAAGACATTTAAATCTCTCTAAATTTGGGTTGTTCCTTATCTCATCCAGAGACTGTGTGTCTACCGCAGAGATCCTCTAAGAAGATTAAAACTCTTGCTTATGACAACTGGGACTGACTCCAGAATGAGAGAGTGCCAAGGACATTCTAGACATTCTGGACATTGTTTGTTTTGTCAGCTGTACTATATAGCATAATGATTCAGAGCAGATACTCTGGAGCCAGACGGCCATTACTTCCTAACTATGTGACCTTGGCCAAGTTATTTAAATTCCTTGTGTCTCAGTTTGCTCAAGATAATAACAATCCATACGTTGGCGAGTTGTTATATGACTAAATGCATTAACAGCGCATGGTGAATAGTAGTTCTGTATCTGTACTTGTAACTATTATTGCTTTGAAATTATGCAAGACAAAGGAAAATCCAAGTTTACAATATTGTAAAGTAATTAGCCTCCAATTAAAATGAATAAATTTATATTAAAAAGTGAAATATTACAATTCAAAAAACATAATGGCACTTTGTTCTTAAACTGTGGACAAACATAAAATACTCTTGTGCAATATTGCTTTAGATTGCTTATTACATTATTATACACTGTGCTTCTTTTTAGCTCATAGTTAACCTCTAGTTCTTTATATATAAACTATTCTAAAAAAGCATGGCAACTGAGTCCTGTTTGCAACTTTGGTCCTTTCAGCACACAAACTCTGAGTGCATTCTAAGGAATTTCTCAGATGCAAGCAACATTACATCACACTGAGTGAAGACTTACCCTTGTATGGTTCCTTTTTCAAACCCTGTGTCCCTTGATATCTGTCTCGCAGCATCACCGCTATCGTTTTCATGTAAAAGTGATAGAGTAGCAACAGGAAGCTCACATATTTACTCCATCCACACACTGACACCCTGACACCAGAAATACAGCAGTGAGGAGTAGGTAAGGTTCTCTATTTCTTAAAGCCTACAGTCT
The DNA here is from genome assembly GCF_016772045.2 of Ovis aries. Lineage (NCBI taxonomy): Eukaryota > Metazoa > Chordata > Mammalia > Artiodactyla > Bovidae > Ovis > Ovis aries. The sequence goes on from NC_056058.1 coordinate 65,381,030, forward strand.
GGTGAGAGAGGGAGGCGCTGAACACATGTGATAAAGGGGGCATGTCACAGCAAAGCACTGCACAGGGAAGACCTGCTTAGGCAATAAAATAGAATCTAAACAGTACCTTTACTCTGTTGTTAATCAAATCCTCAAGTGTTCTGGGTATTTATTTTTATAACATTCCTACTGTTTACATCCAAACCCACTTCCTGCTCTCTGTGGGGCACTAGAGGCAGCTTGCTCTGGTTCTTCATGAGAGCTAGTTGTTAAATTTATGGAATTTTGCCAATTGAAAAGTTATTAAACATACTCATTATTAAAATTATATTTATTTATGAATATAAAGTTAAGTAAATTAATTAAAATAAGGATAATAAGTACTCAAAACCCACCACTTATTATTTTTATTGCATTATCTAGTTTATTTATGTTCTGGAGGTTGTTTAGACTGACCACTGTATGTGGAAATACTGCAATACTGCAGGTATACCTGAGGTATTTCTTCTCAACTCTTTAAGGTTCAGTTAAGTCAAGTTGATAGACAATGGCTTGAAATTGGCCATGGTGGGTATTTTTATATCACAACAATTAGCAAAAGCTGTGAATTGGGTGGATTGTTTTTGGTTTGGGTTTGTTTGTTTGTGTTTTCTTTTTTTTTTTTCTTCCTGGGGAGCCTGTTTTTAAATATTCATTCACATAGCACTATTTTTCTTCAATGCCTGACATCCAGAACATTCATCTGCCTCCCTGGTCTGGCTGGCTATGGTTAAAACATTATGTGATGAATGAAAAGAATGTGAAAGCAGCAGCCTGGTGACTTAGCCTCGGATACCAATGCTGTGAGTGAGTTTTACATTCTGGCCATTCGTTTAATAGTTGTCAGTTATTGACATTCAGAAATGAAACGGATAAGATCTGGTCTGTGCCCTTAAAGAGGCTACATTCTAAGATCGATGGATATCTTATCTGATTCCAATCGATTCTGATACAGTGGTGCTTTGGGAATGAGATGAGGGAACATCTCATGTTGGATACATGAGAGGATTTCACTGAGAATACGACTGTGAAGCAGGGTCTTAGCAGAATGTACTGGCTCTCGGTAGGCAGGGAAGCACCTGGGCAGGTATGATGTAGTCATGCCTGAATAAAGGATGCGGGAGTTCTGCAGGTGACAGTAGTGGGTGAAACAGAATTATAAATTAGGACCAGATTGTGATCCTAGTAGTTGTGGAAGGCCAACAAAGCCTTTAAATTATTTTTTTTTCAAGTGAATAATGATCTCTTCTTTATTTGAACATACTAGGTTTGATACCTACAGAAGGAATGAATTGAAAGGGTCAGTGTACCAGACAATAGCTGAAAGATCAATTTGCGTATCACCAGGATAGAAGAGATACTATGTGTGGGTGGAGAGACTGAAATTGCTAAGTGATAATAACCATTGCTTTAGTATTCCACAAAAAGGACAAATATTTCCTTTGACCAGGGCCATATTAAGACTTTTCAAGATTCCAGGCACTTTTGCTTTAATGAGCTCCAAACTGTAAAATTCTTAAAGAGATGATAATACCAGACCACCTGACCTGCCTGTTGAGAAATCTGTATTCAGGTCAGGAAGCAACAGTTAGAACTGGACATGGAACAGCAGACTGGTTCCAAATAGGAAAAGGAGTACGTCAAGGCTGTATATTGTCACCCTGCTTATTTAACTTCTATGCAGACTACATCATGAGAAATGCTGGACTGGATGAAGCACAAGCTGGAATCAAGATTGCTGGGAGAAATATCAATAATCTCAGATATCCAGATGATACCATCCTTATGGCAGAAAGTGAAGAGGAGCTAAAAAGCCTCTTGATGAAAGTGAAAGAGGAGAGTGAAAAAGTTGGCTTAAAGCTCAACACTGAGAAAACTAAGATCATGGCATCCAGTCCCATCACTTCATGGCAAATAAATGGAGAAATAGTGGCTGACGATATTTTGGGGGGCTCCAAAATCACTGCAGATGTTGACTGCAGACATAAAATTAAAAGACACTTAATCTTTGGAAGAAAAGTTATGACCAACCTAGACAGCATATTAAAAAGCAGAGACATTACTTTGCCAAAAAAGGTTCATCTAGTCAAGGCTATGGTTTTTCCAGTGGTCATGTATGGATTGAGAGTTGGACTATAAAGAAAGTAGAGTGCTGAAAAATCGATGCTTTTGAACTGTGGTGTTGGAGAAAACTCTTGAGAGTCCCTTGGACTGCAAGGAGATCCAACCTATCAACCCTAAAGTAAATCAGTCCTGAGTATTCATTGGAAGGACTGATGGTGAAGCTGAAACTCCAGTACTTTGGCCACCTGATGTGAAGAACTGATTCATTTGAAAAGACCCTGATGCTGGGAAAGATTGAAGGTGGGAGGAGAAGGGGACAACAGAGGATGAGATGGTTGGATGGCACACAGACTCAATGAAAATGAGTTTGAGTAAACTCTGGGAGTTGGTGATGGACACAGAGGCCTGGCATGCTGCAGTCCATGGGGTTGCTAAGAGTTGGACACGACTGAGAGACTGAACTGAACTGTACTGGTCCACAAAATGTCTTAAAGATATATTCTGCACAGTGTCAGTATAAAAACAAACAAAAAAACAGTGTATTAATACATATAAATTATTTTCTTCCACTGAGCTTCCCTGGTGGCTCAGAGGTTAAAAAGCATCTGCCTGGAATGCAGGAGACCCGGGTTCGATCCCTGGGTCGGGAAGATCCCCTGGAGAAGGAAATGGCAACCCACTCCAGTACTCTTGCCTGGAAAATTCCATGAACAGAGGAGTCTGGTAGGCTACAGTCCGTGGGGTCGCAAAGAGTCAGACATGAGTGAGCAACTTCACTTGTTCGATCCCTGGGTCAGGAAGATCCCCTGGAGAAGGAAATGGCAACCCACTCCAGTACTCTTGCCTGGAGAATCCATGGAGGGAGGAGCCTGGTAGGCTATAGTCTATGGGGTCGCAAAGAGTCGGACACGACTGAGCGACTTCACTCACTTAAAGTGAAAGTGAAGTTGCTCACTCATGTCTGACTCTTTGCGACCCCATGGACTGTAGCCTACCAGACTCCTCTGTTCATGGAATTTTCCAGGCAAGAATACGCATTCCAGGCAGACACTTTACCGTCTGAACCACCAAGGAAGCTCTTCCACCTAAAGCTCATTTTTTTCCTTTTGATTTTAAAAGGAAGGAAACCATTTTTGTGGGTCCTTAAAAGTATTTTGGACCCCTAGCTTTGTGCCTGCTGTGCTAAGTGGAGAAGTCATCTCTGCTTCTGCTCCATTCATAAAGCCAGTAAGCAAATGAGGGAACAGTCAGGCAAACTCTTGAAAGATCAACACAATACAAATTTAGTCTTAGCATTCTCACTGGATAGAACAAGCTTGAGTAATGACAGTGTGGTGATAACTTTGTTCGTTGAGTTTTTCGGGGATTGAAAATCACAACACTGTCTTCGAAGATGTCTGTCTTTTCTTTATTCACTGTATGACAGCATATTTATGGTTGTGCAGGCAATGTGCAAGGTAGACGTGTATACATGGTGGAACCAAATAGAAACAAGCAAGGGCTATTTTTTCAGAGTTTGCTATAGCATGAGAGTTGGTCACCATCACTTGTGTTTGGCAAAGACTCAAAGGCAGGTAGAATAATAGGAAAGCTTCCCAAATGCCTGCTTTGGAGGCTGTGGGAGAGACGAAGTTGTAGGCAGACTCACTTGAGATCAGGCGTCTATGTGATTGGTTAGGGGAGCTTATTTGGCTTTCTTTCGGTTGTTCTAAGTTGGAAGTGGGGACAAAAGGAGGGAAGCTGTCAGTTATTAGGTCCTGGCTATGTGGGGCTAGCTGTTAAAGAAATGATTATTTAGCTTCCTTTATTGACACTGGAGATAGCAGTCTGACTTCTTGCAAATTTCATTTACAGCAGAGCTGTCTTCCTGAGTGTGTTACTGTCAATAAGGGATTGGTTTACCCGGCAGCTCGTTTTGACTGTAGGTCAAAGGCATCTTTGTTTATATGGTCTGGCCACTGTCCATTTGTATATTCAGTCTTTTATCATGTACCTAGTTCTGGGCTAAACTGTGTCTCTCATCCTTTTAGTACTGCTGTGAAGAAGGTAACACTTGCAAAGAGGAATTGGATGGTAGAGAGGTGAGTGATTTGGTACCCAGAGGCAGAGTCTCAAATCCACATATGCCTGTCTTCAAAGCCTATGTCTTGCAAAGTGAGGAGGCTGACTAGATGACGAGTCTCTTCTAGGTCAAATTCGCTGATTCCAAACTGGGTCACAGAAGTCTTTCAGTCATAACCTCTGTTGGTCCACCAGGGCAACTATTTCCTGCCAACCCAATGACATCATGTTGTGAATTTAGGCACATCCACAGGACCTTGAGGACGTTCCTCTTTCTTCACCTATAATTTGTGAAACTCAAAAGAACTGAAGTCTACCTACCTGGCCGCTTCCCAGGAAGCAAGAGTCTTGACCACAGCAAGACATTTTCCCCAGGAATGATTTAATTTCTTGCACAGAGAGTGATTCAGCATGGATGAAGAGAATATACTATCATGTCATTCAGTCATGCCTTCTGTTTCTCAGTTTTTCCCCCATGCTGTAGAAATGATTAATTCCTTGGGATGGAAGCCAGGAAAATAATGAAAATAGCAAAAATATTTCGACTGCAATTGGAGGGCATATAAACTTGTCACAGGCATGATGAGAAAACTACTGGCTTGCCTCTTATTAGCAGCAAAATATTTTATTTATATATGTGGTTTTGTGTGCATTTTTATTATTGCAACGCAAAGGGTATCTAGTGGGTTTGGGGCTAAGGGAAGCCAGGTGATGGAGAGGAATTCAGGGAAGATATTTCACACCTTGGTTGGGTTTCTCAGCTGTGGAATGCTGAGGCCTTTGCCAGCAGTATTGATTAGTTACTATGTATTGAGGGTCTCTGAATGTGAAGCATGGTAGGTACTTATGATATGGAATTTGTTGACCTCTGGACAGTAAAGAGTAAGGCAAGTGTAAGAGACAGAAAGAGTATGTTCTCCTAATAGTCATGATAGCTTCCATGGATTGATATCTTCGTATGTTGCCAGACCTTCTACTATATGCTGTCCATGAAATTATTTCATTTAGCCTTCACTGCAACCCTAGAGGTAGGTTACTTTTGTGGTTCCTATTTTGACGTTAATAGAGCTTTAGAGAGGTAAAGTGATGATCAGTGCCTATAGATAATAGCAGATAAATTCAGGACTCAGCCCAAGTACTCTGACTCCCATGCTTAAGCACTAACTGCCAAGCTCTGTTTCCTCCCACCAAAAAAGAATATCTGGGCCAAACAAGGGGTGGGATTTGTTGATCATTTTTGTCTGAGGTTTCCAACTATACTATAGGAGTCTGAAAGGTTTGCTAAGGAGCCCAGAGGAAAGGATATTGACCAAGCTCCCACCCTGCATCACCCTAGGTGGCTTGGCACTTGGGTTATCCGTTTACTACCTGGACTTGTAAATTCTTTAGAGAGATGGTTCTTTTGGTGAGGAGGTGGTGGAGGGCAAACAAAATTTAAAAGAACAAAAACACTTGTTCTAGTCTGTTGTCTTCATTTTAGAGTAGGGGTTGGAAAACTCGTCCTATAAAGGGCCACATCATAAAACTGTTAGGTCTCTGAAGCCTATACATGGTTTCAGTTGCATATTTTTTTTCTTTTTGTTTTTTATTAACTCTTTTTTTATAGTAAAAGTATCATTTTATTTTTTTAATTAATTAATTTTAAAAATAAATTCATTTTAATTGGAGGTTAATTACTTGACAACATTGTAGTGGTTTGGCCAAACATTGACATGAATCAGCCATGGATGTACATGTGTTCCCCATCCTGAACCCCCCTCCCGCCTCCCTCCCCATCCCATCCTTCCGGGTCATCCCAGTGCACCAGCTCCGAATTTTTCAAAAAATCTTAGCTTACACGTTGTACTCAAACAGGCCATGACTTTAAACTGGCCCACAGATTATAGTTTGCTGAACTCTATTTTAGAAGATAAATTGGAATTTTGGAGAGGGAAGGTGATTTTCTTAGTCCACACAGCCAGATTGGAACTCAGATTGTCCAGAATAGTTGTGTGGACCCTGTTGGCCAAACTGAGTGGGTATATCTTCCCTGTGTGTCATGATTCCCCAGACACAGTGCCCAGGGCTTCAGAGATTCACATGCTTGAGTGAGGTCCTGGTCTCCCCCAGCAGCTGAGAGTCTACAGAGGGACAAGACTTCAAGCATAAGATAAGTTAACCAGCAATATGGAACCCTCTTCAAAATAGTACATAAGTCATTGCCAGCAAAGTGACTGACATTTCAAGTGCTGAGTTCCAGTGAAACAGGGCTAAGTGATTGCTGGCAGCTGTTAAACTGAGGGCAGAAGCCCCCTTGATGAGTTTTGGGGCAAAGGGATCTTTTATTCTCCTTCTTTCCAGCTTATGAATGGATGGTTTGGAATCTATCCTGAGGCTGGCAGAGGAAGAATTTATTAGCACAGGACCCTTATGCTTTTCAGCCAACATTCAAATCTTTTTAACCCCTTTTAACAAGTGTTAGGAGAATATTGAGAGCTGGCACTCCTGGTTAGATTAATATCTCCCCCAAGGGCCTGCCTGGAGTGCCCTTATCAGTCATCCCTTCTGCTCAGGCATTAAAGTCCTTAGTTTGATATGTACCTCTGTCATCTCCTAGACTTGACAGTATCCATGATAGAATTATGGGCATTCTTATTCACATGCAAATGTGAATCGGATTAATATCATCACCCAGCCAGGTTCTATGAGAAAATGCAGTTAACTTTGATTTGAAGGAAAAGAAAAATTAAAAAACTGTAGTGAGGGATGTGGTGAGACAGAGCAGGCCTCCCTGCAGGTTTTTTCATGAACCTGTTTGGAACAAGACAGCCTTTATAGATGTTTCAGCATGAACAGCCTACACATCTGACGGACAGTTGAATGAAATGATCTCTTGGGTTGTAACCGATCTAATAGCTCAAATATTCAGTGACTAGGGTTGATGCGAGGAGTGGGGAGTAGAGTATCCTAGAAAACCACCTTCTTTTCTCATAGTCATGTGTGGTAGAGATGTCTGGCTGTTTACTAAAGTAATAGGGACCTCCCTTTTTATAACATTGAGTTTTTGATGGTAGGTAACTGCATGCTGCTGCTGCTGCTGCTAGGCTGCCTTAGTCATGTCCCACTCTGTGTGACACCTGTAGATGGCAGCCCACCAGACTCCCCCGTCCCTGGGATTCTCCAGGCAAGAACACTGGAGTGGGTTGCCATTGCTTTCTCCAGTACATGAAAGTGAAAAGTGAAAGTGAAGTTACTCAGTCGTGTCCGACTCTTAGCAACCCCATGGACTGCAGCCCACCAGGCTCCTCCGTCCATGGGATTTTCCAGACAAGAGTACTGGAGTGGGTTGCCATTGCCTTCTCTGGGGTAACTGCATACCAGGGACTAAAGTGCCTAGACTTTCTTGCATCTGGTTATGACCATGTAACTAGTTTTCACTCATAGATGATAAACAGAAATACAGTTTTCCACCTACATGTCTGACCCATAAAATTGCCCTGTCCACACCTTTCCATGTTCTTTTCCTCTTCTGACTTGCTGGATAGAGAACATCCAGGGTGACCTTGAATACCATATACTGAGGATGGTTAAGCACCCATAAGTCTGGGTCTTCTGGTGTATTGTCTTATATGATAGCCATTAGCCATAGTTAAAATTATAATAATTTGCATTAATTATAATTTAATTAACATTTAAACTCCAGTTCCTCAGTCACACTAGCCACCTATCAAGTCCTCTATATTTTCATGTGACTAGTGGCTGTCATATTGGAGAACTCAGATAAAGGGCATTTCCATTATTGCAGAAAGTTCTATTGGAAAATTCACCTCTCTTGTATTTGAGATTTTATATATGTTGACTGTATTTTAGCAATTAGCTTCCTCTTAACTAATATATGGATCACAACAAGATTGACACAGAGGTTTTGCTGAGCAAGTAAAGACAAATATTTGGTTGACCTAGTGTTCATCAGGCACTGTTCTAGAATCTGGAAATATGTCAGTGACCACAACTGTCAAAACCCCCTGTTTTAAAGGAGCTCACTGTACCTGGCAGTATGACTTGACTATAGATTTCTTAAAGTGCACATCCAGGCTATTATTGTCTTTGTAGCAACAATAACATTCTCTTGATCAGTTCGCTGCATTGAACTACATTCCAAGCAACAGACCCATGGCACCAGAGGTCTGGCTTTGCAGATTCAGAAGATCAATTAAGTAACAGTGACCTAGGAAGAAACAGCCTCCTGTGAGCATGTGTTTGGTGGCTCTGCTGGTCACTGTTTTAATCTGTTTGGGCTGCTATAATAAAATACCCATGGGTAGCTTATGAAAAGTGAAAGTTGCTCAGTCATGTCAGACTCTTTGCAACCCCATGAACTATGCAGTCCGTGGAATTCTCCAGGCCAGAATACTGGATTGGGTAGCCTTTCCCTTCTCCAGGGGATCTTCCCAACCCAGGGATTGAATCCAGGTCTCCCTCATTGCAGTCATATTCTTTACCAGCTGAGCCACAAGGGAAGCCCAAGAATACCAGAGTGGGTAGCCTTCTCCAGTTCCCGACCCAGTTCTCCTGCATTGCAGGCAGATTCTTTACCAACTGAGCTATTGGGGCAGCTTATATCAGGGTATATATGTCAGGGTAGCTTATAAATGACAGAAATTCATTTCTCACAGTTATGGAGGCTGAAAAGTCCAGAATCAAAGTGCCGGCAAATTTAGCATCTGGTGAAAGCTGTCTCCCAGGATGCAGATGGCCAACCTTCCCATGGGGGAAGGGGCAAGGGATCTCTGCAGAGTCTCTTTTATAAGATACTAGTCTCATTCATAAAAGATTTAAGCACTTCATGACCACCGCTTCTTAAAGACCCCACCTACTGATACCATCACCTTTGGAGGTTAGGATTTCCGCATATGACTTTTGGAAGTCCAAACATTCAGGCTTATAGCACCAATTTCATTGATGACCATGACCTTCTTAAAGCCTTTGTGTCCTAAAAGAGTGTCTGAGTGAAGTAGTTTCTATATCTGCTAGAGGCAGGTGTTTTAGTCCTCTTGGCCAAGGCAGTGAAGACAAGAGAAGGATGAGAATAGCTTGCAAAGCAAATGATTGACACAAGTCATGTTAAATTGTCCATCATCCCTCTTCATTTTCCCTTACATGTTCTTACACAGTGTGTGCGCTTCATACATAGCTTTCCCTATGTGTTCATTGTTGATCTGTCCTCCATACTAGACAGTACATCCTGAGGAGGAAGAGGCTATATCTGTCTGATCTACCATGGCATTCTTGGGGTCTAGCATGTAGTGTCATGCAATAGACAGTTGTTCTTATCACTGTAAATTGCCGATTGTGCAATTAATATATTTTGGGCTTTCAGAATATGGTGTGGCAGTTTTTTTTTTTTTTAATATATTGGAGTATAGTTGATTTACAATGTTGTGTTAGTATCAAGCGTACAGCAAAGTGATTCAGTTATACATGTACATATATCTATTCTTACTCAGATTCTTTTCCCGTTTAGTTCATTTCTAATGAAGCTGTAGATTTCATGGAAGTTGATAGGTGTTACACGGAAAAGGGGTCTGGGGGCAAATGTGTTTGGCTAATACTGCTTTAAGTAGGCATGTTTCATTATTGCAAGCCTTCTAATACAGTGGTTCTCAATCAGGCTCACTTGGAGGACTGTTACAATACAGATCACCGGACAGCACGCCCATGTTTGTTTATTTTTTCCCTTAATGGACCTGAGAATTTTAACAAGTTCCCAAGTGATGCTGACATGACTGGTCCACTGCGACTACACTTTGAGAGCCACTGTGGAGGTATATTTTTGACTCTTGGAGAAAAGATGGTTTTCACCATTTCTCTAAAGTATTTAACTAAAGGTCATTTTAAATCTAGAGTCCTGTCTGACTAGGTTACGCTGACCTAGTTCACCCTCAATTGTCAATAAATTATAAATTAGGGTACATACGTTGTAAAAGGGACATCTGGGCGGAGACCTATTTGAAGCACAAATAATGTGCTTAATTATTCTGTAAGAGTAGCATTGCAACGTATATATTACCATATGTAAAATTAGATAGCCAGTGGAAATTTACTGTATGACACAGGAGTTCAAATCTCGAGCTCTATAACAACCTAGAGGCGTGGGATGGGGTGGGAGGTGGGAAGGAAGTTCACAAGGGAGGGGACATATGTATAGCTATGGCTGATTCACATTGATGTATGGCAGAAAGCAACACAATATTGAAAGCAGTTGTCTTCTGATTAAAAATAAATAAATGTTTAAAATTAATGTGCATCATTCCAAAATAATAATGTTGAGGCTTCAAAATTTGAGAAATGGAGTATCAAAAAATAGCACCTGTTCTTCCTAGTTGTAAAATGGGCTTGAGCACACCTATAATGCCTGGATAAATACTGTTTTATAACTCAGATCATAAGCATTATTATTGTTTAAAGCAACCTGGATGCTTTGTCTGTGCAGCTGTTCTAGTTTAAACACACACTGCTTGGCCCTGACAACTTGCAGCTTTTTGCCTCTCAGACTCTCTTGTGATTTGAAATGTGTTATTCATAAGTGTGCTGAGTTCCAAGTATTTGAAAGAACAGATGTGGATCTAGAGGAATAATAAGTCTTTGCTAATATCGCTCTAAAAAGCAGTGTATTTGTACATATTTGTATCTATACATTTTGCTACATGAAGATGAGGGCCTGCATTTGGTTCTTTGGGTTTAGGGAGGGTGGAATGGTGGAGATGACTACAGGGTAACCTGGTGCTGTTTGCATATTACTCAGTCAGCTCAGCACTAATTAATCTCCTAGACGCAGTAGGTGACATTCAATATATATAAACATATTTCTTACCCTCATGGAGCTTATCATTTGGGAAAAAAACACATACTCATCGAGTAATGAAGGCAGAGGTTTTTCAGCTTATTTGTGCAGCCAGTTAAGCAAACCCACAAACAGAAATCCAGATTCCCAGCAGGAGAGAAATAGATGGGGAATTTGGGGTTGGCAGATACAAGCTATTATATATACAATGGACAAACAAGGTCCTATTATATAGCACTAGGAACTATATTCATTATCCTGTGATAAACCATAATGGAAAAGAATATGAAAAATGAGATATATGTATATATATATGTCTAGTCAAGGCTATGGTTTTCCAGTGGTCATGTATGGATGTGAGAGTTGGACTGTGAAGAAGGCTGAGTGCCGAAGAATTGATGCTTTTGAACTGTGGTGGTGGAGAAGACTCTTGAGAATCCCTTGGACTGCAAGGAGATCCAACCAGTCCATTCTGAAGATCAGCCCTGGGATTTCTTTGGAGGGAATGATGCTGAAGCTGAAACTCCAGTACTTTGGCCACGTCATGCGAAGAGTTGACTCATTGGAAAAGACTCTGATGCTGGAAGGGATTGGGGGCAGGAGGTGAAGGGGATGACAGAGGATGAGATGGCTGGATGGCATCACCGACTCGATGGACGTGAGTCTGAGTGAACTCCGGGAGTTGGTGATGGACAGGGAGGCCTGGTGTGCTGCTATTCCTGGGATTGCAAAGAGTTGGACGCTACTGAGCGACTGAACTGAACTGACTGATGCACAGATATATACATACATACATATATATATATATATATATATATATATGTATGTATGTATGTATGTATGTAAGTATGTATGTATAACTGAGGGCTTCCTAGGTGGTGAGGTGGTAAAGATTTGCCTGCCAGTGCAGGAGATGCAAGAGATGTGGGTTCTATCCCTGGAGGAGGAAATGACAACCCAGTCTGATATTCTTATCTGGAGAATATCATGGACAGAGGAGCCTGGTGGGCTACAGTGCACAGGGTCACAAAGAGTCAAACACAACTGAGTGACTGAGCACACACCCATGTGTAACTGAATCACTTTGCTATATACCAGAAATTAACACAGTTAACACATAATTCACACAATAACACATAATTCACAATTGTGAATTAACTATACATCAGTAAAATAATTTCTTTAAACTTCTAGACTCCAAGGAGGCATCTTAGACCTACTAAATCATATATGAGGAGGGTGATACCAGATAATATATATTTTTAACAAGCTTTCTCCACTTAGTCTCTCAGTCATGTCTGACTCTGTGTGACCTCATGGACTATAGCCCACTGGGCTCCTCTGTTCATGGGGAGTCTCCAGGCAAGATACTGGAATGAGATGCCACGCCCTCCTCCAGGGAATCTTCCCAGCCCAGGGATCAAGCCCAGGTCTCCTACATTAAAGGTAGATTATTTACCATTTGAGCTACAAGGAAAGCCTAAGGATACTGGAATGGGTAGCTTATCCCTCCTCCAGGGGTTTCCTCAGCCCAGGAACTGAACAGGGGTCTCCTGCTCTCTAGCTGATGCTAATGACCAGGCAGGACTAGAAGCCACTGAATATCCTTAAAATTTTTGAAAAATTAAAAGTGCTCTATTGTATACTATTGTGATAGTTCAGTTCAGTTGCTCAGTCGTGTCTGACTCTTTGCAACCCTATGAGCCACAGCACACCAGGCCTCCCTGTCCATCAACAACTCCCAGAGTTTACTCAAACTCATGTCTATTGAGTTGTTGATGCCATCCAACCAAGTCATCCTCTGTCATCCGTTCTCCTCCTGCCCTCAATCTTTCCCAGCATCATGGTCTTTTCAAATGAGTCAGCTCTTCTCATGCGGTGGCCAGAGTATTGGAGTTTCAGTCTCAACATCAGTCCTTCCAATGAACACCCAGGACTGATCTCCTTTAGGGTGGACTGGTTGGTTCTTGCAGTCCAAGGGACTCTCAAGAGTCTTCTCCAGCACCACAGTTCAAAAGCATCAATTCTTCGGTGCTCAGCTTTCTTTATAGTCCAACACTCACATCCATACATGACTACTGGAAAAGCCATAGACTCGACTAGACGGAACTTTGTTGACAAAGTAATATCTCTGCTTTTCAGTATGCTGTCTAGATTGGTCATAACTTTCCTTCCAAGGAGTAAGTGTCTGTTAATTTCACGGCTGCAATCACCATCTGCAGTGATTTTAGAGCCCCCCAAAAGTAAAATCAGCCACTGTTTCCACTGTTTCCCCATCAATTTGCCATGAAGTGATGGGACCGGATACCTTGATCTTAGTTTTCTTAATATTGAGCTTTAAGCCAACTTTTTCACTCTCCTCTTTCACTTTCAACAAGAGTCTCTTTAGTTCCTCTTCACTTTCTGCCATAAGGGTGGTGTCATCTGCATATATGAGGTTATTGATATTTCTCCCAGCAATCTTCATTCTAGCTTGTGCTCTCTCCAGCCCAGCATTTCTCATGATGTACTCTCCATATAAGTTAAATAAGCAGAGTGACAATATACAGCCTTGATGTACTCTTTTTCTTATTTGGAACCAGTCTGTTGTTCCATGTCCAGTTCTAACTGTTGCTTCCTGACCTGCATACAGGTTTCTCAAGAGGCAGGTCAGGTGGTCTGGTATTCCCATCTCTTTCAGAATTTTCCACAGTTTATTGTGATCCACACAGTCAAAGGCTTTGGCATAGTCAATAAAGCAGAAATAGATGTTTTTCTGGAACTCTCTTGCTTTTTCCATGATCCAGCTGATGTTGGCAATTTGATCTCTGGTTCCTCTACCTTTTCTAAAACCAGCTTGAACATCTGGAAGTTGACGGTTCACGTATTGCTGAAGCCTGGCTTGGAGAATTTTGAGCATTACTTTACTAGCATGTGAGATGAGTGCAATTGTGCAGTAGTTTGAACATTCTTTGGCATTGCCTTTCTTTGGGATTGGGATGAAAACTGCCCTTTTTCAGTCCTGTGGCCACTGCTGAGTTTTCCAAATGTGCTGGCATATTGAGTGCAGCACTTTCACAGCATCATCTTCAGGATTTGAAATAGCTCAACTGGAATTACAGATGACCTATTCTGTATTCGTTCAGTATTTTAGAGTTTGTCCTACCCAGTGGCGTTCTTCTCTTGGTTGTTAGGACTGAAACGTGGGGAAGCTGGAAGCACAGCACTGTTGGGAGAGGGAGCCTTTCTGACTGATACTGCAAAGTGGTATCAATCCACACAAGTGGGCCGGGGCTCGTTCACTAACTTAACACATTATTGATTAGGGGATTTTTGCAAAAACTAATGCCTGTGGCTGGTGATTTGTTATATAACTGAATATTGGAGCACTCCAGTCAATAACATTCAGGTAACTAAACACATACGAATATGTCTCTGGTCAATAAGTTGTTAACAGATATTTATCTAGAACCTACTGTGTGTGACATTGTTTGCAGCACTGATGATGTGATAATAAACAAAACACGCCATCTCTGCCTTCTGGGCCCTACAGTCTAGTGGAGATATATACACAGGAAATCAGTAGTCATAGTTTTCTTTTCCCTTTGAAAAAAAATGGTGACATAAAGTTTACCATTTCAACCATTCTGCAATGTACAATTCTTTGGTGTTAAGTAGATTTGCACCATCATGCATCCTGAAACCCAACCATCTCCTGAAATTTTTCATAATCTTGAACTGAAATTCTGTGCTCGTTAAATGATAACTCCCTATTTCTTCCTCCCCATTTCCCCTGCCGATCACCATTCTACTTTCTATGACTATAAATTTAACTACTCAATGAGACTTATCTAAGTTAAATAATACAATATTTGCTGATTTGTGACTGGCTTATTTCACTTAGCATAATGTCTTCAAGGTTGATCCATGTGGCAGCATATGGTAACATCCCATTCCTTTTTAAGGATGAGTAGTATTTCATTGCAGAGAAGGCAATGGCACCCCACTCCAGTACTCTTGCCTGGAAAATTCATGGACGGAGGAGCCTGGTGGGCTGAAGTCCATGGGGTCGCACAGAGTCGGACACGACTGAAGCGACTTAGCAGCAGCAGCAGCAGCAGTATTTCATTGTGTTCATCAACCAAGTTTCATTATCCATTCACCCATCAGTGGACATACTTTTTGGCTTTTGGACATAATTTGCTCTAAGTTAGTGTTAGTGTTAGTCGCTCAGTCGTACCCCACTCTTTGCGACCCCATGAACCGCAGCCCTCTGTCCATGAGATTTTCCAGGCAAGGATACTGGAGTGGGTTGCCATTTCCTTCTCCAGGGGATCTTCCTGGGTTGCTATAAGTATTTGCGTATAAATATCTGAGTTCCTATTTTCCGTTCTTTTGGCTATAGCCCTAGTTGTGGAATTGCTGGATCAGATGACAGTTCTGTATTTATAAGAAATATGCTCCCATCCCACACTTCCCCTTGTTCATTCTTCCGTCCATTGTTTCTGGTGAAGAAATACCAGTGCACTGTATTTCAGCTATCATGATAAGAAACCAAGACAAGAGGTTCCACCCCTGGGGTCAAGTTGCCTGTAATGCATCCCTTCAAATCACAGTTCCTCCATCCCTGGTACAATTTCCCAGAATCCTGTTTCCGTGCCCCAGAGAAAAAGCTGCTGGTTTTTGAGAACTTGATCTCTGTTAAGGTTTCACAAAGGCCCAGGGCATAGGCACTGGGGAGTTTTAATCTCAACTTTGCTCTATACTGTGCAGCAGCCCCAGGCAGGTCATTTAACCTCCACAATTCCCTGTATTTTCCAACTCACTGAGATGGTTGTAATGACCTCCCTTCGGAGCTAGTGGTAAGGAATACATAATGATAGACTAAGGGATATTTGGAAAGCTCTTTGTCGGATGTTCATTCGGCTGTAGAATACTTAGGCTTTCTTGTTCCCTGTTTTTGTGTCTACGTCTCAAACAGTCATCCCCTTGGATGTCGCTCTCAGATGAATTTCCCCACTGCTGCACAGGGACTGATCCACTTTTTCAAGTTTATTGGTAGACCTTGCAGTTAAACTTGTGCTCTGTGGAGGGTTTGTACTTCCAGATCTTTGGGAAGAAGATGGAAAAGCACTTAGAAAAAGGCTTAAGATTTCCTGCCACCTTTGTGTGCTTAGGTGCTCAGTCATGTCTGACTCTGCAACCTCATGGACTATAGCTCACCAGGCTTCTTTGATCATGGGAATCTCCAGGCAAGAATACTGGAGTGGGTAGCAATTCTTTTCTCCAGGGGATCTTTCCGACCCAAGGATCAAACCTGTGTCTCCTGCTTTGCAGGCAGATGTGTTACCATCCAAGCCACCAGGGAGTATTCTTTGAATATTCAAAATCAAGCACAAATTGTATTCAGAATGTTGTTTCCATTCTTTTCAGCTTGCCTGTGTGTGTACAGAGTTGCTGTCTTCATCCACAGTTCTCTGTGCTTGACCTGCACCATCTTTGACACAGAATTGCACTTCTTTGGCATCTGTCAGGGAAATTCCAGCCACATAGAGAACCTTAGAAATGCAGATTCTACTGAAGATTTTATAGGGGAACCAGAGCAAGAGCATCTCTAGTAGCAAATACCTTGATATTTTCATCAGCTTTGTCTTCCTTCCTAAGTCACACCACTCTAGGACCGTCTCCCCTCCTCTGCTTTCCTCCCCTGCTGCATCCAAGATCTCATTTCTAATTTTTTTCCCCCTTGCATTTCCCATCTTTCATCTCAAGTTCCCCCTCCTCCCAATCCCCAAATCATACAGAGCAGCACAATCACCCCAGCTTGTCCCACAAAGGATTTTTCCATAGGCACCTTTCCTCAGAAAGCAGTGGTGGATTGTGTAGTTTCCTTTTACTTTTGTAACAAAATGGTTTTATACAACAATATAAAACCTTTTTCTGTTTTGTTGTTGTTCAGTGGCTCAGTGTGTCCAAGTCTTTGCGACCCCATGGACTGCAGCACGCCAGGCTTCCCTGTCCTTCACCATCTCCTGGAGTTTACTCAAACTTATGTCCATTGAGTCGGTGATGCCATCCAACCATCTCATCTACTTTCTCCTCCTTCTCCTCCTGCCTTCAGTCTTTCCCAGCATCAGGGTCTTTTCCAATGAGTCATCTCTTTGCATCAGGTTGCAAAAGAATTGGAGCTTCAGCATCAGTCCTTCCAATTCAGGGTTGATTTCCTTTAGGATTGACTGGTTTGATCTTCTTGCTGTCCAAGGGTCTTTCAAGAGTCTTCTCCAGCACCACATTTCGAAAGTATCCATTCTTCGGGGTTTTATGCTCCAAATCTCACAATCACACATGATTACTGGAAAAACCATAGCTTTGACTATATGGACCTTTGTCAGCAAAGTAATGTTTCTGCTTTTTAATGTATTGTCCAGGTTTGTTATAGCTTTTCTTCCAGGGAGCAAACGTCTTTTAATTTCATGGCTGCAGTTACCATCCCAGTGATTTTGGAGCTGAAGAAAATTAAGTCTGTCACTGTTTCTATTGTTGCCCCATCTATTTGCCATAAAGTGATGTGACCAGATACCATGATCCTAGTTTTTTTTGAATGTTGAATTATAAGCCAGCTTTTTCACTCTTCTATTTCACCTTCATCAAGAGGCTCTTTTGTTCTTCTTCACTTTCTGCCATAACGGGTAGTGTCATCTGCATATCTGAGGTTGTTGATATTTCTCCCAGCAGACTTGATTCAGCTTCGGATTCATCCAGCCCAGCATTTCACATGATTACTCTGCATAGAAGTTAAAAAGCAGGGTGACAATATATAGCCTTGACTTACTCCTTTCCCAATTTTATAACCAGTCTGTTGTTCCATGTCCAGTTCTGTTGTTTCTTGACCTGCAGGTCTCTCAGACGGCAGGTAAGGTGGTCTGGTATCTTCATTTCTTTAAGAATTTTGCACAGTTTGTTGTGATCCACACAGTCAAAGGCTCTAGCATAGTCAATGAAGCAGAAGTGGATGTTTTTTCTGGAAATCATTTGCTTTTTCTGTGATCCAACAATTGGCAATGTTAGCAATTTAATCTCTGGCTCCTCTGCCTTTTCTAAATCCAGTTTGTACATCTGGAAGTTCTCAGTTCACATGCTGTTGAAGCCTGGCTTGAAGGATTTTAAGTATTACCTTGCTAGCATGTGAAATGAGTGCAACTGTGTGGTAGTTCGAACATTCTTTGGCATTGCCCTTTTAGGGACTAGAATGAATAGTGACCTTTTCCAGTCCTGTGGCCACTGCTGAGTTTTCCAAATTTGCTGGCATATTGAGTGCAGCACTTTCAAAGCATCATCTTTTAGTATTTGAAATAGCTCAGCTGGAATTACATCACCTCCGCTAGCTTTGTATTTTTAAAGTAAGCTCTGGTCCATAGCGTTGCAAAGAGTTGAACACAACTGAGCAACTAACATGCAACACAAAGATACCCTTGTATCAATAATATTTTGATTAGATTGTTGCTTCCTTTCTTGGAAGCAGAATCCTATTCCCCCCACCTAAAGTCCTCACTCTCTGATATTCACATCTTACAGAATTTCCTCCATTTCAGTGAGGGAGGAACATGTGAATATGATGAAGTATCGCCCCTATAACTGTGTCATTTTGTTATATGACCCAAGGAATTTCGCATGTGTAATCCAAGGTAATAATCAGTTCACTGAGTTACTCAAAAGAGAGATTATCTGGGTGGGCCTGACCTAATCACATAAACCCTTTATATTCAAGTATAGTGATCAATAGAGAATCCCGTGGACAGAGGAACTTGGTGGGCTACAGTCCATAGGGTCGCAAAGAGTCAGACATGACTGAAGCGACTTAGCCACACACACGTAGAGATCAAAGACTGAGAAATTCAGAAACGGGAAGTGCCAAAGGAGGGATATGGAGGGGACAGAGTACCTTCTAGGGCCTGTGATCAGCCCCCAGCAAGAGAGAGGAAGCCTCAGTCCTGCAGCTGCAAAATGCTCAATTCTCCTCCCAACCACATGAGCTGGAAAATGATCTGAGGTCCAGAAAAGGACACAAGCCATTTGAAACTTTCATGTGAGCCTTCCGAGATCCTGGGAATTGAATCCAGTTCTATGCCTGGACTTCTGACCTTCAGCAACCATGAGCTAAATAAATGGGTGTTGATTTAAGCCACAAACTCATGGTAATAATCCATTACACAGCAATAGAAAATTACTATGTGATCTTTATTCTGGGCTTGCTTTCCTTTAATTGTGAATGTTAGGATATTGTTGCTTTTTTGAAACAGTAATGCTAATAGAGAATACATTTTCCTATGTTTAATGAAATGATTTTACTTTGGAGAAATACAAAGTATACAAAGCTGTGTTAACCATCACCTGCCTTATATGGTTTGTTAGGCAATTTTAGTCAACAGTGCAGTTGCCAAGTCCGAAAATCATAGACTGAAAATGTCCTTTCTCCTCTTGTCATTAAATGTTTCCTTTCTCCAAAGCTCACATCAGATCAACTTCTTCCCAAGTGTTTCCAGGTATTTCCATCCACTGAGAAATCTCCTTCCTCTTAGTGAGTTCTTAACATCTGTGCCTGAGTCATAACTCTTATTTTCTTGTCCAGATAGTTTTGAATCCTGTGTAGCTTATAAAGTTTTCCACTTTGTGTCTTGCATCTCCAGTTAGAGCCTTCCAGACAGGACCATGATGTCAGATACAGGGGGATGTTCCCATACAAGTTTGGACTGATTGGTTTTACAAGTAAGGACCAAAACATACTACTAAATAAAGCTGATCAACTCACCTTTTGAGTCTTTATCCACTCCTCTATTTAGATATCACCTGCTATATTTGGCCCCATTTTTGCTAAAGAAGAAAGAAAAAAAGGGGGGGAGGGGCCCTTTGGGCATAAATCCCTCTTTCACAGAGAGAAATAATTTGAGTAGCAGCTGGTCCATGTCAGTAAAGATTGAATGACCATCATGTGTTCAGCGTATGGTCGACTTGTTAGGAATCCTATGTAAAGCAAGAAATAACCTGAGAGCGAGACCTTGGAGACAGCAGGGAAGTGGGTTGTCAGTGGTGATGTCCTTCCTGGAGTCATCCTGTTATGATTCCTGGGCCAGGAGCATGGACGCTGTTCAGTGGCTTCTCATGAACCACAGGGACGCATCAGTTCTCGCGGCACACCAGGCCCTCGGCCCCTTCCAGCCTCAGCCCCGCTGCTGTTCCTCTGCCTCTGCTGATTCATTTCTCTTCATCCACTGACAGTTCTCCTGGGCCCCGTGATTGCCTGTTCTGAAGTGAACGTTCCTGCTGTCTCTTTCCCAGTGCCTTTCATCTAGTGATTTCTCCATTTACCCTTCAAGACTGCAGTCTTGTATCACCTCCATGCAGACTCCCCTGAGGTCCCAAACAGTGGGATTATTCATAAACATTTATTGAGTACCTAGTTATCACCCACAATGCTCACGAAAACCCAATGAGGTGGACATTATCCCTGTTTTAGCAAAAGATGAAGCCAAGACTTAAGAGGGTTAAGTTACCTGCCTGAGTGTTAATAGCTCCTAAATTTCCCTGGTGGCTCAGAGAGTAAAGCGCCTGTCCGCAATGCGGGAGACCTGGGTTCGATCCCTGGGGTGGGAAGTTCCCCTGGAGAAGGAAATGGCAACCCACTCAAGTACCCTTGCCTGGAGAATCCCATGGATGGAAGAGCCTGGTGGTCTACAGTTCATGGGGTCGCAAAGAGCCAGACACGACTGAGCGAGCTCACTTCACTTCACTTCAAGCCAGAGCTTAATCCTGGGACTGTTTTAATCCAAAGCCTGTGCTTATGATGTCAAGGCCCATCTCTTCACCCCGATGCTGTGTTGACACCTGGGCCCCCACACCTCCTTCTGTGTTGGCTCTGGGAGAGTTCTCGTTTCTTCCTGACATACTTTCTTCACATCTGTCTCTGTCATTGGTCTGTGAACCTCAGTGAGGTCAGGATTGTGTTCTCTCTATTTTAGTGTATATTCCCAGGGCCTCATAAAATGTAGGACACACCTAAGCTTAATAAATGAGCAATTACGTAATAGCAAAGGGAAAACAAGGATCAAAGGAAAGGAACATTGAAAGGAAACTCTAATCTACTCTAAATTAAATTTTCTATGTTAAGGCCAGTAATGGCCTCATTAGGAGGGTACTGAATTCAGCTTTTGTTTCATTGAAAGAGAAAGAATTGCAAGGAAGAAAACTCAAACAGCATTCCCACAGAGTGAGGGGAATGTAGGGAGGAGGAGAGTAGTTCTGTTTCTTTCTCAGTCATACAGGGGTTTTACTGTATCATTGATGTTTCATTCCGCTTACTTAATAAATATGGGATGAAGTCTGCTCTATGCCATTATGGAGCATTTAGAGGAATGGTTTTAAGACATTCGACTCTCAAAGCTCATTTTCACAAACTTGCAGCCTTATGGCATCACATATAACACACGTGGAGAAGAAAGATCTCTCCCTTGAAGCAGAGGGTAGTGACATTTAATACTTGGTTTGGGGAGTAAAAATATCCACCTCAGGAATGGTGATGTCAGGAAAGAGAAGCTGTGCCAGATAATATTTACTTTATATCAGCACTGAATACATAATTTGATATTATAAAATCGTGCCATGGCTTCATAAAAGTTCATCACTGGCACCTTAACCTTTTTTATTCTTTCATCCTTAAATATAAAGTTTTCTCCATAATTTAAGCATTTTACAAGGCAGGCAGCCAGTGAAAACAAAATGATGCCACTTCCGTACACACTCCAAACTTATACACAAAGGACTCACAAAGAAGCTGCAACCCTGGCGGCTTCAGTTTCCTCCAGCAGTTTCCTGAGCAGGGATCCAGACTGGCTTTCACTTTCTCGGCACCCCTGGTCCTCTGCCAGCTTTCTCTTCGTTCCCCTTCTTCCTGCCATCACCTCCTCAGTGCGTCTTCAGAGCATCTCTCTGTCTGTAGTCATTCGGTTCCATGGCAAAGGAAACACTGCCTTTCTTTTCCAAAGTTAAGTCCACTCTGCCTAGGGAAGAAGCACAGTGAACACTGAGAGCCTCAGGGTCAGGTGTGTTACTTGCAGGAGGTGATTTTAGATGAGTTCCTGTGCCTCTCTAAATCTGTGTCCACGCCCTGGGTGACACCCTCTCTGCTGCTTAGATCTCTGCTCTTGGTCATCACAGTTTCTCCCCAGTGAACGGAGCTTGTATTCCCTTGGCAGTAGGAAGACAGACATTACACAGTACCATAATTTAAAAATACAATACAATATACTTAATACTCCTTTACCCTGCAGGGAAAAAAGTAAACTTTCCTTGACTCTCACTCAGAGTCCTGAAGCTGTGATTACTTTCTCACTTTACTTTGACTACACTGCAAGAGAAGATCCTTTTCTCTCTGTGTCCACTGCCTCATCAGCTATTCATTCACCCCTTAACCCATGGCAAACCCCATTCTTCCTTCCTCTGCCTTTGAATAACCAATGAGTTAGTACTTAAATCCAATAGCAGTTGTTCATTTTCTCCTTCTCCCTGATGTCACTGTGTACTTTACCCTGTGGTGGGCAAATTCTGTTTTGAAATAACATTTTTCTGTCCTGTCCAATTGGGTGACTCCTCCCTATTTTTTTTTTTTTTTTATTAAAGATAACGCACTTCTTTTGGTCTCCCGAGCTTCAGACCATAGCATAAACTTTGAGTCAGTCAGTCAATCAGTCAGTTCAGTCGCTCAGCCGTGTCCGACTCTTTGCAACCCCATGAATCACAGCACACCAGGCCTCCCTGTCCATCACCAACTCCCGGAGTTCACTCAGACTCACGTCCATCGAGTCAGTGATGTCATCCAGCCATCTCATCCTCTGTCGTCCCCTTCTCCTCCTGCCCCCAACCCTCCCAGCATCAGTCTTTTCCAATGAGTCAGCTCTTCGCATGAGGTGGCCAAAGTACTGGAGTTTCAGCTTTAGCATTATTCCTTCCAAAGAAATCCCAGGGCTGATCTCCTTCAGAATGGACTGGTTGGATCTCCTTGCAGTCCAAGGGACTCTCAAGAGTCTTCCTCAACACCACAGTTCAAAAGCATCAATTCTTTGGCACTCAGCCTTCTTCACAGTCCAACTCTCACATCCGTACATGACCACTGGAAAAACCATAGCTTTGACTAGACGGACCTCAGTTGGCAAAGTAATGTCTCTGCTTTTGAATATGCTGTCTAGGTTGGTCATAACTTTTCTTCCAAGGAGTAAGTGTCTTCTAATTTCATGGCTGCAGTCACCATCTGCAGTGATTTTGGAGCCCAAAAAATAAAGGCTGACACTGTTTCCACTGTTTCCCCATCTCTTTTCCATGAAGTGATGGGCCCAGATGCCATGATCTTCATTTTCTGAATGTTGAGCTTTAGGCCAACTTTTTCACTCTCCACTTTCACTTTCATCAAGAGGCTTTTTAGTTCCTCTTCACTTTCTGCCATGAGGGTGGTGTCATCTGCATATCTGAGGTTATTGATATTTCTCCCGGCAGTCTTGATTCCAGCTGTGTTTCTTCCAGTCCAGCGTTTCTCATGATGTACTCTGCAAAGAAGTTAAATAAGCAGGGTGACAATATACAGCCTTGACATACTCCTTTTCCTATTTGGAACCAGTCGGTTGAGTCACCCATTGCTTTTATTTGCTCACTTTCAACCAATTCACAGGCCCTGCTGAGTCCTCATTTGTTGTGTTTATCTTTCCACCCTACTCCTCTCCCTCCCATTCTGAAGACAGTTTAGTTGTATTGACTTTATTCCAGCCTCTTAATAGTGGCCAAACTATTAAGCCTTTGATAAACAACTAGTCTAAGCTTTGGTTTCCTCATCTATCATAGGGCTAATAATAATAACAGTAATAAGAATAATAGTTTCCACTTCCAAGAGTTACTGTGAGCATTAAACAAAATGATAGATAGTCCTATCTATTCATGTACTAAGTAATTCCTGTATATTAGCTATTATATGCTTCATACCAGTTTTAACCCCAGATAGGTTGTTTTGGGTTTTTTGTTTTGTTTAGGTTTTTTGTTTGTTTTATTACTGGAGCAAGAGGCAGTCATCCCATTTGTAATTTTGTTATGTTTTCCTCCAGCTTCCCCCAATCTAGTACTCTGTAGACTCCAGGCGCACATACTAGATCAGTTAAATACTGTGCAGTGGTGAGGGTTTTGGAAGAGTATAGGCTTTGAATTTGTCAGACCTAACTTGAATCCTTATTCTGCTATTGATGAGCTGGATAACTTTCATCTGGCTTCCAAACCTCTCTCTGAGGTTCAATTGCCTCAACTTAAAGATTACAATTGTCATACAAGACCATCCAGGACTGGTGTCAGAATGAAAAATCCCAAGCCCATGGCATAGTACCTAATGCAGAGTTCATGCTCAGCAAATGATAGCAGTTGATACTATATCATCTCCCCCTCCCCACCCCTGCTCTCTTTAACCTAGAGAATTAAATCCTGAAAGTCATGATGGACTGTCGAGTTCGTCCACAGGTCAGCCTCAACCTGCCTTTCCACTGCCGTTGCTGTTTTACTGCCTGTTGCCTCCTTATGTGAACTGCTTGACCCATGAAAGGGTCCTTATTTTATTTTATTTTCCACAAACTGCAGTCTTTGATTTCTACAATTTTTCCAACTCCTCCTTTCTGGAATCCCGATACCCTCCCCCTCCCTCTTGACCAAACCCTCTTGTTCTCCCAGGACCAGATCTAATCTAAGTCCATGAAATGAAAACATACGAGAGACTTTAAGATAATTACGCATCTAAACCTTTCGAGGCCAGTCTGTAATTGGAACTATATCACGTTTAGTGTATAAACACATATTAGCAAATGATTTTACAGTATTTGTGTTGTTTTAAAATGGTATTCTGTGTGTGTCTTGTACACATGTATTTGTTTTTCTTTGTTTTCATGATGACTTTTTCTTTGCGGCCTGTGTTTCTTCTGCCATGCTTCGTGGCTCTTGAACACCTACACGCCAAAAGCTTAATAAACCCTTGTCGGTGACTTTCTAGATTTATTTTCATGGTATTTGCAGCTTTGCACCATCTGATTCTTAGGGGTTGCCCCATTTATTTCTTGGCCCCTGCACAGAACCTTTTTCTCCAAGAGACTCCATCTGCTTTGCAGAAATGAGCTCATGAATCATTTTCTTCCCCACTTTCTTTGTAAACTGCAAGAACAAGCAGGCACCCCTCTGATGTAAGTGGAAGTAGGGATCAGATGAAGCAGCAGCAGTTGGAAATAGGCTCAAGTTTGTCAACTCCTGCTTCCGATTATTATCCCCAAAGTGTGTTGAGAAATGAAGCAGGGACAGTTCTTTTCAGTGGAAGGAACAAGGTACTTTGGAGCCGGGCAGGGCCACTCTCAGATCCCAGCTCATCCTATTGTCTGCTTTGTGAGACCTTTGAAGAGTCAGTTAACCTCTCTGAATCTCTACTTCTTAACCGTAAAGCAGAGGGAAACAATGTCCACCTACCAGGACTTTTGTAAGATGAGATTGTATGAAAAGGCCCGCACAGTTTCTGGCACAGAGTAGACATTTAATACTATTATTCTTCAGTTCCAGAGGTGTTTGGATGCCTCCCAAAGCGAACACTGCTGAAATTACTGATGCATATGCCACAGACTTTGCTAACAACTTCTTATCCATGCTCAGGCCAGTGGTAAAGTCATTTTTTTAAAGTTGGTTATTTGGTTTTTCCTGCCTCATAGGAGGAAAAGTTGATAAAATACACTTGTGCGTTAGAGCTGTTTTTGTTATTTCTGACCTGACAGCCAGCAAGAAAAGTCTGAAAATTACCTTTTCCCTTTACTTTGAATTTTCATGACCTGATCAATTTTTATGTTCCCTAAAGAGGAGAATTCAATAAAGGAGTTTCTGGGATTTGGCTAGTATTTTTTAGTCACATATTCGAGGGGAGACTTCAGTAAAATGTAAGTTTCACCTTTGTGTTTTATGTTCCCTCTTTTAAAGTGACTTTGGGAAGTGAAAACGGCAACCCACTCCAGAACCCTTGCCTAGAAAATCCCATGGACGGAGGAGCCTGGTGTCCATGGGCTCGCAAAGAGTTGGACACGACTGAGCAACTTCACTTTGGGAAGTGAAATGTTGAAACACTGGACTGGATGCAAATCAGGGTAGCACCCAATTTGGCTACATCCCACCTGGGTGAGACACACAGTGTGGAGACCTTTAGCTTCCTCATCATTTCTACTCGAAATTATTAGCATGACCCTCAGTTTAACCACATTTACAAGAATTTCTTAATCATAAAATTAGTCTTCATACATAAAAGAGCTTCCAAAAACTGTAGTACTGTATGCATCCAAACCACATTCCGTAAGCCCCCTACATACGTATCTACAAGTTGTGAACTTCCAAAGGAGCAGATGTGCGGTCCATCAGCATCAGGCGTGAGTGGCGTTGCAGCATGCCCTCTGTCTCCTATTGCTGATGATCTTTCCTCATCCAGTTAGTAACTCTTCTTACCTGTTCACTCGAAGCCAACACCTATATGCCAGCTGCTGTTCTGTACTCCTGTACTTTTCAAGGTACTATACTGAAAGAATAAAAATATTTTCTTTATTTTTGTGTTTGTCTTCCATATATTATTTGTGTGAAATGTATTATAAAGTTATTCCAGTACAGTACAGTACTATATAGCTGATTTTATTAGTTGAATACCTAGGCCAATTCTGTTGAACTTAAGAATGTGCTCTCAAAACAGAGCTCATTCAGATATAAGGAAGTTACTGTAATAGTAGGTTTGTTTTTTTTTCCTTATTCATGTTTACAAATAATATGGCAACAGAAATAGCATCAAAAGTTAGATGTCTATTAAGGACCTTCTTTGTGTCTCATAACTTAATCTTTTGGATTTAGTTCCTTTATTATTTTTTTCATTTACTAATGAGGAAAGGGAGACAGAGATCGGAAGTTACGTTTGACTGAAGTCTCATATTAACAGAGGTGCTGATGTTCAAATGTGATCAGTCTGTCTCCAGAGTCAATGAACTTAATACAGAGAACTTTCACAGCCTGGTGTTTCATACTGTGAAATATTTAGTAATCATCATATGTCAGGTGGTAAAAATCATAGCAGAAGCTAGAATAAACTAAACAGGTCTGGTTCTGGCTCTCATGGATCTCATAGCCCAGTGTCATAGATTAAAGTAAAAAAATGTGAATGGGTAAATAAATAATTGCATATTGTGATAAACACTGTAACTAAAAACCAGCAGGAGCTGAGAAGGAGAATAAAGAGTCAGTGGACACCTCTACTGGAGTTGGATGAACCAGGAAGTATTCTTCAGTTGAGTTCAGTTCAGTCACTCAGTTGTGTCCGACTCTTTGCGACCCCATGAATCGCAGCACGCCAGGCCTCCCTGTCCATCACCAAATTCTGAAGTTCACCCATTGAGTCAGTGATGCCATCCAGCCATCTCATCCTCGGTTGTTCCCTTCTCCTCCTGCCCCCAATCCCTCCCAGCATCAGAGTCTTTTCCAATGAGTCAACTCTTCGCATGATGTGGCCAAAGTACTGGAGTTTCAGCTTTAACATCATTCCTTCCAAAGAAATCCCTGGGTTGATCTCCTTCAGAATGGACTGGTTGGATCTCCTTGAAGTCCAAGGGACTCTCAAGAGTCTTCTCCAACACCACAGTTCAAAAGCACCAATTCTTCAGCGCTCAGCCTTCTTTATAGTCCAACTCTCACATCCATACATGACCACTGGAAAAACCATAGCCTTGACTAGATGGACCTTAGTCGGCAAAGTAATGTCTCTGCTTTTGAATATGCTATCTAGGTTGGTCATAACTTTTCTTCCAAGGAGTAAGCGTCTTTTAATTTCATGGCTGCAGTCACCATCTGCAGTGATTTTGGAGCCCAAAAAAAGTCTGACACTGTTTCCACTGTTTCCCCATCAGTTTGCCATGAAGTGATGGGACCGAGTGCCATGATCTTCGTTTTCTGAATGTTGAGCTTTAAGCCAACTTTTTCACTCTCCTCTTTCACTTTCATCAAGAGGCTTTTTAGTTCCTCTTCGCTTTCTGCCATAAGGGTGGTGTCATCTGCATATCTGAGGTTATTGATATTTCTCCTGGCAATCTTGATTCCAGCTTGTGCTTCTTCCAGTCCAGCGTTTCTCATGATGTACTCTGCATAGAAGTTAAAGAAGCAGGGTGACAATATACAGCCTTGATGTACTCCTTTTCCTATTTGGAACCAGTCTGTTGTTCCATGTCCAGTTCTAACAGTTGCTTCCTGACCTGCATACAGGTTTCTCAAGAGGCAGGTCAGGTGGTGTGGTATTCCCATCTCTTTCAGAATTTTCCATAGTTTATTGTGATCCACACAGTCAAAGGCTTTGGCATAGTCAATAAAGCAGAAATAGATGTTTTTCTGGAACTCTCTTGCTTTTTCCATAATCCAGCGGATGTTGGCAATTTGATCTCTGGTTCCTCTGCCTTTTCTAAAACCAGCTTGAACATCTGGAAGTTCATGGTTCACGTATTGCTGAAGCCTGGCTTGGAGAATTTTGAGCATTACTTTACTAGCGTGTGAGATGAGTGCAATTGTGTGGTAGTTTGAGCATTCTTTGGCATTGCCTTTCTTTGGGATTGGAGTGAAAACTGCCCTTTTCCAGTCCTGTGGCCACTGCTGAGTTTTCCAAATGTGCTGGCATATTGAGTGCAGCACTTTCACAGCATCATCTTTCAGGATTTGAAATAGCTCTACTGGAATGCCATCACATCCACTAGCTTTGTTCATAGTGATGCTTTCTAAGGCCCACTTGACTTCACATTCCAGGATGTCTGGCTCTAGATGAGTGATCACACCGTCATGATTATCCAGGTCGTGAAGATCCTTTTTGTACAGTTCTTCTGTGTATTCTTGCCACCTCTTTTTAATATCTTCTGCTTCTGTTAGGTTCATACCATTTCTGTCCTTTATCCAGCCCATCTTTCAAGAAAATTAGAGATACCGAGGGAACATTTCATGCAAAATGGGCTCGATAAAGGAAGTCTTCTTAGAAGGGTGGATGTTTATGCTAAGACCAAACAGATGAGAAGCAAGAAGACTTGCATATCTGGGACAGCTCAACTTAGCTGTTAAATAGACACACACAGCACAATGAAGACCAAACATAACACCTTTTTCAGACTTAGTAGGCATTTCACCTTTTAAGCTCAACAAGTTGGACAAAGCATCTTCCAGCAGTTGAAGGGTCCTTTTTTTTTAAGTTGAAACTTCTAATTTCTTAAAGCAATTGCTCAGTGACATCACTAGCATTTACCTGGTTCTTGAGCTTTTTCAGCATGAAAAACAGGCATTGCCTTTGCTGGCAAAACTTTCAAAATGGGTTCCTTACGAGTTAGCCTCCCAGGACTGAAGCTAGAAAAGTCAGAAAATAAAGCCTTTTTAATTGAAGCAAATACTTTCAAGAAGCTTGGGACTTCAAAATGAAAGACACAGTGCTTAGACTTCCAAGGTGAGAGTCATATGGGACACTTTCCTTACAGTGGCTCTTCATGGGAGAGAGAACCATTCATGTGAATTTAGGTTATTCAAAATGTCTGGGCTTTCAAAAGGCTGAATTTCAAACTTTGCATTGCAACCCACTTATTTTGTAAGAATGTAATGTGATAATGTGATGTCCTGGTGAACCCTTTCCCTAAAATCAGGATTGCTCAGAGAATACTTAAAGTAATAGTATTGTACTGTCTCCAAGCCCTCAAAGGAAAACTCACTATCAAAACTCATACCAGACATTTCCATAAGCTATTAAGGCAAGTTTCTTGTAAATTTCTACCAAGCACCACTTTCAGATGTTTCATGGATTCCCTGTTGCTTGAAATTTATAAACCCAATGCATAAAAATAAAATAAATGCCCATCAATAAGATATATGTTCATCTATAACAATGCGTGCAACTCACTACTGTGTACTTTCAAAAGAATCAGGTAAATAAGATAAAATCATTGTAAATGGATATTCTTTTTAAAAAAACATATCAGAGTATGGCCAGTTAACAACATTATGATATTTTCAGGTGGACAGCAAAGGGACTCAGTCATACGTATACATATATTCACTCTCCCCCAAGCTCCCCTTCCATCCAGTCTACCACATGACATTGAGCAGAGTCATAAATGGTATGTGATTGATATAATATTGATAGGAAGTAAAGGATATACTTTACTGAAATTAAAAGACGCTTACTCCTTGGAAGGAAAGTTATAACCAACCTAGATAGTGTATTAAAAAGCAGAGATATTACTTTGCCAAAAAAGGTCTGTCTAGTCAATGCTATGGTTTTTCCTGTGGTCATGTATGGATGTGAGAGTTGGACTATAAAGAAAGCTGAGCACCGAAGAATTGATGCTTTTGAACTGTGGTGTTGGAGAAGACTCTTGAGAGTCCCTTGGACTTCAAGGAGATCCAACCAGTCCATTCTAAAGGAGACCAGTCCTGGGTGTTCATTGGAAGGACTGATGCTGAGGCTGAAACTCCAGTACTTTGGCCACCTCATGCAAAGAGTTGACTCATTGGAAAAGACTCTGATGCTGGGAGGGATTGGGGGCAGGAGGAGAAGGGGATGACCGAGGATGACATGGCTGGATGGCATCACTGACTCAATGGACATGAGTCTGAGTGAACTCTGGGAGTTGGTGATGGACAGGGAGGCCTAGCGTGCTGTGATTCATGGGGTCGCAAAGAGTCAGACACGACTGAGCAACTGAACTGAACTGAACTGAAAGGATATACAGGAGAGGTTGGCATACATGCTCTGTGGGAAAAAAAAAAAAAAAAAAGATAGTATTCTCAGCTCTGAAGCCATATGGTTTCTGTCACAGCTCCAAGTCTCTGCTGCGTTAGCGTGAAAGGAACCATAGACAGTACATCAACAAATGAGCGTGGCAGTGTTCCAATACAGCTCTTGTTTCCAGAAACAGGCAGTGGGCCCACAGAATGGAGTTTGCAGACCTTGGTTATAATCTATGGAGAATTTGAAATAATTTGTTATTAAGCAATATTAAATATCTGAAAGGATGTAAACCAGATTGTCTAATTTTGACTATACTTTAGAAATGCAATAATGGAGTGATTTTACCAGCACTTGTTATAAAAGCGACAGTTGCTTTTATAACCAGAAATAGAGTGAAGATATTTCCTAACTTAAAGTTTGAGAAAAATCAGACTGCACTAATTCTGGTTGGCTCATCCAAATAAGTGGTGTTTAACTGTATTTTTTACTGTGACTTTAGAGCAATTGCTGGTTTTATATTCCTTGGAGACAACCCTGAGAAGTACAGAATTAAACTAATTGAATATATACAAGATCAGAGTGTAATTACCCTCAGTCTTGAGGCTTTT
Organism: Ovis aries; assembly: GCF_016772045.2. Taxonomy (NCBI): domain Eukaryota; kingdom Metazoa; phylum Chordata; class Mammalia; order Artiodactyla; family Bovidae; genus Ovis; species Ovis aries. The sequence goes on from NC_056058.1 coordinate 65,412,411, forward strand.
CAGTCTGGAAGAGTATCTGAAGTGAAGGTCTAACTCTAATTATACTCTAATCTCATATTCTAGAAGAAGGTGAACCTCCATGCAAATCTTTAGGGAATGCAAATTTTCCAATACAAAAAACTCATTCTGGTCTGGTGTTTCTCTGCTACTTTGGATTATCAGAGTATTGGACTGCTTTTGCTTGACATTGTGCTAGATTAGAATGTGCCTTTAGTATTTTTCCTAGCATATGATAGTAATAAACACAACTGAACGGAGAAAATAGATTATCCCAAAGTCTGTTCTGCATGGCTATATAACCATTGTGCCACCATGGTTATAGTAAGCTCTCCAGTAAATATTACTGGGCATATAAGCATTTCTTCCTTTTAACTACCCTGGTGTAATGTCTAGGAGGGAGATAAAATGCTTTAACATCTACATTTGTTTGTTTGCTCATTCACAAATACCTCACCAGGGCCCCACGCTATGAGAGGTCCCGTGCTGTATGCTAGGAATATAAATCACTTAATTTGCAGCGTGATCCTGGGCAAACCTTTTTCATGTTTCTGTTGTCCTGTTGATCTCATAAGAAAGTCATTTACAGGAAGTTCTCCACCTTGGGCAGATCCAAAACTTTAGGCAGATTTGTGGTGCTATCTATAGCCTTAGAGCACATTAATGACACCAAAACCTTACCAGCAAGAAATTTGTGTTCTTTTAAAAATTTAATCATTTAAATAAGTGAAAAATGGCACCTGATTGTTTTATTCTTTTTCTTCATAAACTGTTAATGAATTTGAAGAATGCACATTTTTGGCTTTAGGTCAAATGGAGTTTCAATCCCATATCATGCTCTTAGATTTTCTTTGCTAAGAAAATTATTCTGTAGTGTATTTCCTGTATTCAGGAAGTGAAAGCAAGGGCAGGAGAGAACAATTCTTTATTAAAAACTCATTTTAGGGAACAAAACTGATTTTAGAAAATTGTTTCCACAACACATTGTATGTTGATAATGCAGTGATGCTGCAAATGTTTCAGCTGGATTCCTTCATCTCATCACCCAAAGAAAAGCCTCCGTTTTTCTATTTTTACTCTTGTTCCAAATGCCACAAGTTTATTTCCATCTCTGTTTCACTTTTGGAGGTAGTATCCCAAGAAGCAAGGCAGTAGCATTCGTCTCTGCTGCTGCTGCTGCTAAGTCACTTCAGTCATGTCCGACTCTGTGCAACCCCATAGACGGCAGCCCACCAGGCTCCCCTGTCCCTGGGAGCATTCCTCTCTAGTCATTAGTAAATGATCTTGAGCATTTGAAAATGCAGAACACTCTGTAAATACTTTGAGACAATGATGACAAGAATACCTCACCAATACAATATTATAAAGTAAAATAAATAAATAAATAAAAGATAATTGAAATTTCAAAAAAAATACATATTTTAAAAAATGGGGAGAGCAAATGAATTATTTGAAGTTTACTTACTATTTGTAAGCAATTTTCAGAGAGTGTCTTGGGTGTTGTCACAGTGTCTTCAATCCAGCATAACAAAATACCACTGTCTGGGTGACTTAACAGTGATTTGGTTGCTCATAGTTCTGGAGGCTGGAAGTTCAAGATCAAGGTGCAGCAGGGTTCACTTTCTTGTGAAGACTCTCTTTCTGGTTGGAAATGACAGCCTTCTTGCTGTGTCTCTAGATGATGGTAGAGGAGCAAAGAGTTTCTGATATTATTTCTTCTTCTTTTTCTTTTTTTTTTAAATAAGGGCACCTGTTCTATATGATCGGGGCTCTATACTTGACCTCATTTAACCGTAATCACTTCCTTAAGTGCCCTATCTCCAATACAGGGGAGACGGAGGCATGTTAGGGCTTTGGCATATGAACTTGGCAGGGGGGACACAATTCAGTTCCTAGTAGTGGATACTAAAAAATTGAACTATTGCTGGTCTAGAGCTCAGCTGTCAACTTCATACTATGATTTCTTACCCCCACCCCTTGCACAGTTCTTCTCCCCTCTGAGAATCATGGAGAGGATGGAAAAATATGACAGCGGTTGGGTGACTTTTGCCCATTGGCTTGTCAACATAAAAGACAGTTACAAGGATCAAACAAGGTTGTAGACTCAGAGATCTCAGAAATCATGCATGCTAAATCTTTCATCCAGATTTACACATAGAGAAATTAAAATTCAAAAAGATGAAAAGCCTTGCTTTACATTCTGATAATCAATTACTGATATGATGTTTAAGGTCTTCTGACACCCATCACGGTGCTCAGTGTGGTAGTGAACATGATTGTGCTTTCAAATGAAAGGTCATATGTAAATGAGTTCTACCTTCATGGGATAAATCAACATCAGTTAGGATATTTGTAGCTGCAAGAAACATAAATCAATGCTGATCCTAATCAAAAGGCTATTAGGGTCTCAAGAATCAGCAGGGGTAGGAGGATTTGGTTAGGTGACTGGACCTACTCTTGCCACAGAGTAGGAAGTATCTCCAGCCTCATTTGCAAGATATTGTCCCTGCTGTGCAGGCACAGCCTCTTCTACCATCACCTGGATTGAGTTTAGACCAGTCCTATGTCTTCGAGACCTCATAGGATGTCATAGTGCCAGGAAGGGGGTTTACAGTCATCCATTTGAGTTCATGCACTTATGCCTTTGCTGCTGGAGACTGATGAGGGAGAATCTGACCCCTGCATCTTCCATAAAGAAATATAGGCCCTATCTTTATATATAAATGGGGGATACTCCAAAATGAAATTGGTTAGGTACAGGATATTTAAAAAATAAAAGCTAACATCTACTACCATCTCCAGCCTAAGAACTTTCAACAGTTGAAAATGATTTGTGCCGAGGTCAGCTCATTTCAAGTGAAAAAATTTCAGCTTTCCCTTGAGTCCTCTGGTCTGCTGTTAGACTGTTGTATATTTGGCATTATCATTTATTTTCCACTCAGAATGGAATCTAGTGTTGAACTCTCTTCTTTTATATGTGTTGATTTCAGCATTCTCTTTCCATTGTGTTTCTAGAGATACATTGCCACTTGGGTGCTTCAGAGTGGAAGTAAACTTTGTAGCTACTTTATTAGCTTACTAAAATTAAGAGGTATATCTCAGTTCACTCTTGGGGGTGTTTTCCAACCACCTACAGAATCCAGACATATTTGTCATTCATGATCTGACTACTGAGAAATGACATATACATATGAGCACTTGACCACATGGGTTCACTTTTTCATTTGTAAATTCAATTAAAATAGAAGTAACAGCCTCAGTTACTTTCCTCTTAAACAGCGAGAGATGTGTATGTCTTAACTGAATGAAGAAGACTTTGTTACCAGCAGTATTATGATCCTAGATTACATGTCTGCAGAGAATTTTCAGTATCCTACCTCTGGTCCCCAGAGCATAGCGACAAAAGGAAGTTTAGGAACTGAGATTTTGTTGGTGAGAAAAAGATAAGGATCTTTAGTCTCTGACACCAACACTTCCATCACTTTTTTCTTTTTTTTTAGAATCAGATTTGTAGTTTTGTGAAACAGGAATGCTGCCTCTCAGACTGGCATCTGGATGCTATTCGTGGAGCAATTCTAAATGTGATCAAATTGTTCTTCTAGTTTCTGGCAGGCAATAAGGCTGAGCTGGTGGTGGGTAAGCAATTGGCCGGTGCTTGAAATGCAAGAGGAGATAGGGATTTGTGGCTATCTCCTGTAACATGTCCTTTTTCCCAAGTAGACAAGAAAACACAGTGTTGTCTTGATGCATGACCTAGCTCTTCTACTGAAACGTCTTTTAAACATATTCCTGAGCTAAGATCTAACTTGTTTGCATCATTATAGGAAGAATTTTTGTTTTTCCCATTTCCAAAAGTGATAGTTGCCAAGGAGAGCATATGTTTATGTGAATGCAGGCTAAACATTGAGAATTAGTTTGTAAATGAATACAGTGGGCTTTTTCTGGTTTTTTTTTTTTTTTTTTTTTTTTTAATCCTTGCTCAGGGATAACTCCACACCAAGAGACAGCAGAGCTGTTAGTTCTGTTAAGAGAGTAGGACTTTTGTGACATAATCAAGCCCATCCTCTACCTCAGTCTCTCCCATTCCAAAACACTTGAAGACAGTCCATTGGCCCTGGTATATCTGGCTTTAGTTTCCTCAACCTTTTCCCCATAGTAACATTGCAAAAATACTTTCTTCAATTTTGCCCTCAACATGATCATCTTTCTTCCTTCCCAAGTCTTCCTTCTCGAAGTATTTATATCCTATTTCTGTCTATATCCATATAGGTTATATTCTATATCCTGCTTGAGTCCAGAACACTGATAGACCTATCTCTGTAGTTTGAATAAAGTCAGATTAAAAACATCCATATAAGTTCTATCATGTGATTTTACATATAAAAATGTTGAGTATATCATAAATGAAAGGGAAGCTATTTTTAATGTTAAGTGGCTAACATAACATGTATGTGAACCATGAGGGAAGTACCAAATGAAGCTTCTTCATATGGCATTTTTACTAAGCTTTAGGAGCTTATAGAATGTTAAAAGAACACTCTGTAATATTCCAACTAACTCAGGTTACTAATTTTGTGTGAATTTTACAGAGCTGTGAGTTTCTTTGCCTGATATTACTATACAACTTACGTAAAAAATGATTTCAACTGAAGCCAATTTCTAATTTCAATTGCTCCCTTACAAAGAAATTTATTGTGTGTCTTCTCCACACATTAGGGCAACCATGTTCAGGTTTCTTCCCAGATAAGAAATCAGTGTGGTATTTCCTTGGTGGCTTTTTGAAGGGATTCTTTGCTGTATAATTGCCAAGACAATTAGCTACAAGTTCCAGGTAATATCTCTTAGAAATGAAATTTCCTTCCCACTGTAAGAATTATGTTCCTCTTCAGTAGTGTTGACAAGACGGAGAGCCGTTTGGGATGTTATGAGTCTGAAATGGCTATCTGTTGGTGATCCATGCTTCAAAGTGGTTATGATTCAGTTCTAGTCAACTGACATTTATGGCTTTTAGGATTGAGACAGGGGCTTTCAATTCAGCTCAATCAGGTGTCTGCAAATAAGCATCTGTTATGTTTAAGTTTCCTGATGTCTTTCTTTCAAACCTGTTATCTCCCCTAAATCAAATGCTTAGTTCAGGAGAGCCCAAAATAATAACAACTCCAAAGGGTCCCAATGGAATGCTTTACAGAAAACTGTTTTAAGAAGGCAGAGAGAAAGTGCATGGGGGATGTAGAAATGAAATGGCCTAATTTCTCTCAAGCCCTCTAAGCTGTCATTAATAAAGAGGGTAATAACCCAGCCTAGATTACATAGTGTAGTCATGGGTTCTTTCCTAGGTCAGCTCAGTTAAAGCATTGTAATAACCAGGCTATAGAACTTCCTGTGGGATGGCACCAAGAGCAACACTTTGCCAGCGTGGATTTGCATCCTGACTCTGACTCTATAAACTATGCCCTTGGAAGAGCTGTCCATCTTATATTAGCCTTGGTTTCTTAATCTATAAATTGGGAGAATATTTTATCCACACACAAATATTTAGTAAGCCTCTAGTATGTGCCTCAGTTCAGTTCGGTCGCTCAGTCATATCCGACTCTTTGCAACCCCATGGACTGCAGCATGCCAGGCTTCCCTGTCCATCACCAACTCCCAGAGCTTGCTCAAACTCATGTCTATTGAGCTGGTGATGCCATCAAACCATCTCATCCTCTGTTGTCCCCTTCTCCTCCTAGTATGTGCCTTACTGTGCACAAATTGTTGGGAATGAAGATTTTGAAAAGAATCAGGGTATATATTGCCCTTATGAAGCTTATATTCTAATAAAGCTTAATGGCAATTATTATTATTGTATCCCAGATGTCTGCTGAAGCAACCTACAATTTGAGATTTAAATTATATGTAAACCTCTTATTATATGCCTTTTGAGTAATTTGGCAGCTCTCTTGGTATATTCAGGAATTCATGGAAGATAGAGACTTATCCTTATTCTTTCCACTTCTAGTTCCAAATTCTTGCCTTTGCTATATTAGCACAGGTTATGAGTCTTCTCGGGCACTAGTGGTAAAGAACCTGCCTGCCAATGCAAAAGACGTAAGAGATGTGGGTTCAGTCCCTGGGTTGGGAAGATCCTCTGGAGGAGGACATGGCAACCCAATCTAGTATTCCTCCCTGGAGAATCCCTGTGGTCAAAGGAGTCTGGAGGGCTACCGTTCATGGGGTAGTACAGAGTTGGACACAACTGAAGCGACTTAGCATGCACACACATGGATCTTCTCACTGATTAACCATTCTGTAAATTGTAAATTGGTCTGTAAATTGGTCACTTTGCAACCCATCCTTCTTCCGAATTCCACCAACATGAATGTGGATCCAGCAAACTATTACATGTGATTTGCAATGACAGGAGTAGCTTGCATAGCAAATTCCTTAAAATGTAAAAAATATGTTTAAATAATTTAAATATATTTGGCTGTGCCCATTCCCCAGAAATTTCTAAATGGCCGTGTATCTCTGCAGAGTCTGCCCTCGCAATATTGCTAGGCCCTTCTCTCCATCAGTCAAAGTGCCTCACCTCCCACAGCAGTCTCCTGAGCATTGAATCGCATACAGATACCCATCTTGTTTGAGGGATCCTGGTACCTGTTGTTAAACTTACATTTTTTCCCATCCCCAATGTATTTCCCTTGGTGTTTGGTACCCCGAGCTATTGAGTTATCTTTATTTCATTTTGCAACTACTGACAGCTTTCTTTACCACAGTCGATGAACTTTACAAACATAGGTCAGTAGGACTAGGCCTGCAACAATAGACACTTGGCCACATGTGTGATTTTTCTAGTCCTCAAGTCTTCATATTTGTACAGCAGCCTCCCAAGTGGGTGTGTAGTCTGAAGGAGAGAGTGAGTGGCCATGTGGGCAGACAGGTCACTTCTCAATAGTCATAGAGTCTGAATTGCTCGGATGGCCCTTAAGCAAATGAGAACGTTTAGTAATATGCTCTTGAAGTTCTCTGTTGTGGCCAGAAAAGGCTTGTTACGAAATCACAGATGCTACTTATAAAACCTGGAGAATTCCTTCACTTGCTTCTTCTTGCCTTTGGAGAGTTTTCTGATTAAGCTCTGGTTTAAGGATTAATCCTAACTCCCAACAAGCAAGTTTTTACCAGGCCCAGCACTTGGGATAAATGTGACATGACAGTGAGTGCCCTCCAGAAATTACAGAGATAAGTAGGGGCTCATATTATGCTGGGCCAGGGAGTCCACGAAGTGTTTGTGGAAACTTACACCTTCCGCCCATCAGCTCAGAGTGTTTTATCAGCACTTCACTAATGTGGTTTCTGATGAAGGTCACAAAGTTAAATGTCTTGCCCAGTAGCCAGGATTGATAGTTCATATCTTGATCTTATCACAGGGCCTCTCTTTCCCATTCCAATTGCTTTTTGAGGACTTAGAACTGCTCATTTGGGAGACCTGTTTGTAGTGAGTAGGAGCCCAAGTAAAAAAAAAAATCAAGCTATGGAAGGCACAATCACAGTGTCTGAAACAGTATTGCAGCTCGCTCCCCAAATGTGGGATCTAACCCATCTGCTTCTGTCAGAATGATGTGACCCAATAACAAAGTCATTATTTTTTCTTCTGTCTTTTGTTCCTCTTTCTCAGACATCAAAGTCAAGCCTCTTTTCAAACAGACATCTGTCAGAGGGATCCACTTTTTGCTTTCCCACCTTCCATTCAAATATAATTGATGGCAGCAGTTTCACAGCAGTTATTTAAAGGAATCCACACATGAGATAGAAAGAGAGTCTTTGAAATGAACATGCATCTAGATCCTTGATATTTGTTAGCAAGATAACATATTGTCCTCCTCGCTCCAAATTCATAAATACCCTACTATATAGCTTCTTTGATTTTCTTGTGTATAAAGCAGAGTATCTCAACAACAGCATTATTGATACATTGGGCCAGCTGAAGCACCAATACTTTGACCACCTGAGTCGGCAAAGAGCCAACTCATTGGAAGAGACCCTAATGCTGGGAAAGATTGAGGGCAAAAGGAGAAGGGGATTACAGAGGATGAGATAGCTGGATGGCATCATCGACTCAATGAACATGAATTTGAGCAAACACAGGGAGATAGTGAAGGATACAGAAGCCTGGCATTTTGCAGCCCATGGAGTCACAAGGAGTCGGATATGACTTAGAGACTGAACAATGACAATGGCAATTCTTTATTGTATGGGTTATCCTATGTGTGTAGGATGTGAGGTAGCATCCCTAGCCCACTAGGTTTCTGTAGCACACTCCCCTCCCCTGTTTTCATAACCAAAAACATCTTCAGAGATTGCCACCTGTTCCCTGTGGGACCAGTTCCCTCCTGGTTCTAGTTGAGAACCATTGATGTAAAGAGAGGCTAATGTGCCCTTCCATAGGTTGCTGCTGCTGCTGCTAAGTCACTTCAGTCGTGTCCGACTCTGTGCAATCCCGTACATGGCAGCCTACCAGGCTCCTCTGTTCCTGGGATTCTCCAGGCAAGAATACTCGAGTGGGTTGCCATTTCCTTCTCCAATGCATGCATGCACGCCAAGCCGCTTCAGTTGTGTCCAACTCCATGTGACCCCATAGACGGCAGCCCACCAGGCTCCTCTGTCCACAGGATTCTCTAGGCAAGAATACTGGAGTGGGTTGCCATTTCCTTCTCCATCCATAGGTTTCTAGGAAGACTAAAGAGAATTTTGTGCCAATAGAGATCAAGAAATCTGCAAGTCGTGAAAACTGGGGGCCAACAGTATTTACCCACAAACTAACTGACTTACCCAAACACCAAATTCATGATGCGGGAATAGTCTTAACAAGAATACGTAAGTCCATTTCAGAAAAGTACTTAGAAATAGTTACACAAGCAAAGAATATAGGTCTCCTAGCATCCCAGGTACCTTGGGTATGCATGTATGCCTAGCATCTTACATCATTTCTTTTTTGAATTAATTTTTATTAGAGTATAGTTGATTTATAATGTTGTGTTTCTTCTGTACAGCAAAGTAAATCAGTTATACATATATCCACTCTCTTTCAGATTCTTCTCGTCTATCAGTCATTACAGAGTATTGAGTAGAGTAGGTTCTTATTACTTGTCTGTTTTACATAGGCTATTGTTCAGTGACTCAGTCATGTCCAACTCTTTGTGACCCCATGGACAGGAATGTGTGTGTGTCAACCCCAGTATCAGTCTCCCAGTTGATCCCTCCTCCCTGTCCCCTGTGGTGACTGTGATTTTATTTGTTATATCTGTGACTCTATTTGCATTTTCTAAGTAAGTTCATTTGTACCTTCTTTTTTTAAGATTTTATATATAAGTGATAGCATATGGTATTTGCCTTTCTTTATCTGGCTTCACTCAGTATGACAATCTCTAGATCCATTCATGTTATTACAAATGACTTTTTTTTTTTTAATGGCTGAGTAACATTCCATGTATGTATTCACCGTCTCTTCTTGAGCTACTGTGGGAAGCAGTATGGAGATTCCTGAAACAGCTAAAACCAGAGCTACCATATGATGTGGCAGTCCCACTCCTAGACAGCATCATTTCTTTGTAAGGATTTTACCTCTATCTTTCTGGAATAGTGCCAGCCTTTAGTGTATGTATGTTGAAAAATAATGTTTAAGAGTTGGAGAAGAGAGAAGGAGGATGTCCTCGCAAGAGAAGCCCCATGACCTCGTGGTCCCATTGGCACAGGCTGCGCCTCAGCATCCTTGTATTAACTCCGTGGTTCTGCTTAAAGAGAGCTGGGGAAGAGAGAAGGAGGATGCCCTCACAAGAGAAGCCCCATGACCTCGTGGTCCCATGGGCACAGGCTGAGCCTCAGCATCCTTGTATTAACTCTGTGGTTCTGCTTAAAGCTGGGTTTGCATCTTGACTCCAAGAGCCATGTCACAGTGGAACCTTGGCAGGTTACTGTACTGTTCCATGCCTCAGCTTCCTCCCCCATAGAGTAGGGATATTGACAGTACATTCCTCATAGAATTGTGGTGAGAATTACGTACAGTGATATCTGAAAAGTGTATACCTGCTCCACGTGGCTCAGTTAACCTTAGCTAATAGGATTATTGCCATCATCATCATTGTCATTGTAGTTAGACTGTGAAACAGATTTGTTTTGAATGCCAGATGCAGAAAGTTGAATTAATCACATTGTTCCAGTCATGGCCTATTTTTATCATGGGTCTGTACAAGGTTCTCCTCCTCAGTTTGTATGCATTTACTTCCTTTCATTCTCATATCCTACATCCACTACTCTTCCCCCACCATAGAAAATTATTCTAATGTAGTTACTGAGTCTCATTTTCTGCATATGTTCTTGCAAAATGCATGTTGTTTTATATGCATATATCTTTAATTTACAGGAACAATATTATGCTGTGATTTTTTTTTCATACTCTTTTCACTTAGCTTGTTACTGTGTATTGCTGCACTCCTTTGCAGGTAAATGATGGGAAGATCCCCTGGAGTAGGAAATAGCAACCCACTCCAGAATTCTTGCCTGGAAAATTGCATGGACAGAGGAGCCTGGTGGGCTACAGTTCATGGGATAGCAAAGAGTTGGATACAGCTGAACAACTCAGCAGAAGGACAGTCAGTGATGTACACCGAACATTTGCCTTTGTGTTCTATTCATAAGAGCCCACGTGGCCGCCGACATTCAACAAGTAACACAATTGTGAATATCCTTGTGTTATCCTTAAGATAACATGAGAGGATTTATTTGGAATATACTGTTCACCCATTCCTGTTAAACAAAAGCTGAGATAGGAAAGCATTTCAAAATTTCATTCTCACCACGCTGGTATCACTGCTGCCTACAGTTTCATTCAGAGCAATCACATCACTATATGAAGAGGGTAACAGTGATAAATACATCTATTTATTGTGTGTTTTTTATATACTGGCTGTTTTGTGTATTGAAGGCCCCCCAAACCACCTTCAGGTTTGGTGATTTTATAGAACTCCCAGGACTGTGAATGGGCACACTCAGGGCTGTAAGTTAGTTTAGAAAATGATACCAAGCACAATCAACAAAGGAAAACTGCGCGCAAAGCCAAGTTCAGAGGAAGCCACATGCAAACATCCAGAGCCCTCTCCCAGTGGAGTCACACCACATGCACTTCACTCTCCCAGCAACAAACTGTGACAACACTTGTGAAGTGTTGCCAAACAGGGAGCTCATTAGAGACTCAGTGTCCAGGGCTTTTGCTGGGACTGGTCATGAAGGCAGCCTGTGCCTGGGAGCCACCAGAATTCCAGAAGGAAAGCAGATAAACAGCATGAACTCTGCTGTTTATACAGTTTAGGAACAGCAGGCCATTCTTATCAATTCTGAAAATGGTGGGAAGCTCCTCAAATTCCAGTTCACAGACTCCAGCCAAGGGCCATCCTTGCAAGTAGGCCTGTTAAAGGATAGTAGTCATGCCTTGCTGTATTAACTCTTCCTTTTCTTTATCTGTCAGTGTACACAGTGGCAGGAAAGCAGATGATGGTATTGTCTTTTTAAAATGAAGAAACTGAGGCTTAGAAAAGTTACGTAACTTGTTCCAGGTCACTGAGCTTAAAAGGAAAAGAACCAAAATATACCCCAGTCTTCCTAGAAAGTCATCTCTTTTCTTAGGCTGCTTTCAAAAATTGACAATATCTCTGCCATTAATTTAGGCCTGTCCCTAATAATTAGACACAGAAGATTTGACAGTCCCTTTCTTTGCTGAAAATAGTTTGATCTGTTGTTTTATTTCTTATTTTGGAAGCAGTTTCTGGGAATAACCTTAAGTAATGAACCTGACATCAGCTCAAGGTGTAGCCATTGCAACAGTCTGAAGCAAGGGACATTTTTCTTAGACTGTTTAGATGAAGGGTATTTCGAACCACAGAGAGAAAAAGCTAAAATGTGTATTGCAACACATATAAAGTGAGTTTAATATCTATATTGCCATCAGTTTAGAAAATGGGTCTCTTTTCTGATTGAGAAGAACTCCTGGCCATGTGCCAAGCACTCAACATCTATTATTCCCATCATAAGTGTGAACACCAATGCGTGAAGATGTTAAACTTGCCAGATGCCACCTAGCTGGTAAATGGTGGGATACGAATTTGACCAGGTGGATGCCAAAGCACGTTTTCTTGTGCGTGTGCTGTACTGCTATCCCCAGACTCTAGTCTCGTGAAGATCCAGGGCAAACCTGATTGGGGAGACAGATCACTATGGACAAAGCAGGAGAGCAAAGAATCAACTTGGCAATCGATCCACCTTATGCCCCAGTTCAGCACTGGCTTGGTTTGTCCTTGGTTATATAAGAGTTTATACCTCAGTCCTGTTTCTGAAATGAGGTTAATCATGGCTTCTCTATGAACCGAACAGTATTGTTGGGGTGATCACCTAGGGTAGCTAATGTAAAAGCGATTTGAATATTTAGGAAGGGCTTATATCAGTTATGGCTCCTTTATGTCTTTGGGCACAAAGGTCTTTTACCAGGGCATAAAACTGAAAACTGTAGGAGTAGGTCTGTCAATGTGGGAAGCTACATAAAGGGCTGAAATGATGCTGACACAAGTTGGCTTCTCGCTGGCTAGCTTTCAGGCTCCTTTTTCCTTCTAGAAGCCCCCTTTTCAAAAGTATCGCCCTTTGCAGTTACAAGGTGGGGAGGGCAGTCACTGACCTTGCTGTCTCTGGGTATGTGTCAAGTGCCTTAGGAAAACAGGGGAAGCTTTGAACATTGCTTGAACTGAGATGCCCAGAATTAAGTCTTATTACCTAAGATTGAACTCAGTTTGGTGACACACTAGGTCATAACCAATCATGGGTACCAGGAGATGTCCAGTGCTCATTGGCTGTGCCCAGGACACAATCCTACTCTTGTAATTGAGGGTAAAACCAACACCATCAGATCCACTTGGAAAAGCAGTATAGGAAGTGATTACATTTGTAATGAAGATTCAGTGGTATTCTTGCAGTGCTTTATATACATAATTTCATTAAAACATCAAAGCTCTAAGAAAGCAATGGATCCCCTAACCTGGCTGGTGTGTAATGGGCAACACTGAGATGCTCATTTCTGAACGATGCACTTAGGGCAGAGGGACAGCTCCCCACAGACACACTATTTATTAAATGTGCAGGTGGAAATGCGTTTCAGCACAGCAGGAGCTCCCTCTCCAATCTCATTTAAGGCTTTATTTTTCAGCTCTTGTCATATCAGCCCACTTAGGGAAGGGTAACTATATAAGGTAATTATGAAGGTAGTATTTAATTAGTTTTGGTTTCGAATCAAGGTATTTGCTGCAAACCTGGCCAGCAACACTGATGGACAGTAATGAATAAAACCCTGTGATTAAAACATCTGTCACTGTCAAGCAGGGTCGATTCAGTGTGGGGATTGGCTCATCACCAGGAACGTGATGATGGCCACAGAAAGCCAAATTAGCCAAACTTAATGTCCCCCTAATCATTAGATGATCGAGCTGACAGTGATGGGTCGCAAACATGCACCGATGAGCAGTAATGAAGTTGCTACCAGCTCAGTTCGGCATAGGTTTTTCAGGCTAATTAGCTAGACAAAAATGTTAATTTAATCAAAGAAACATGTATTCATTAAAGGTGTGTAAGAGAGCTGGAGGAGAAAATTGGCTCAGTCATTGAGGAGGTAAAATTATAGCTGCCAGGAAATCCATCTCGGCTTTGACGAATCATCCCTCAATTCACTGTGTCTCTTTAGAAAACAGTCTAGTTACACTTCAGTGTGTTACGTGGGCTTTTTCTTCAGCTCTGAGTATTGTAAAGGGGCGATCATCTGCAGAGCAATGTAGAATCAGAGAAAACGCTTATCTCATTTCATCCCCAGCGGATTAATTAATTCCTCTGGCAATGTTCTTTTGTTTTGATTCATGGACTGTCAGAATCGAAGCAGTTTTTGGGGATTATTTAATTCATGTCATTCTCTTTACAAGAAGAAAAACGAGGCACAGAGAGGCTTTATCACTTGCTCAAAGTCACACAGCCTAACATCTTCTAATTTGTAACTTAGACACCACATTCCCTGTAGAGTTGATGGAGCATAATGTGTGAATTAAGAATTACGAAAGGTATACCCCACTTTTGTCACTAGGCTAAGACATCGCAGATATTTTTTTACAGAAACATTTATCTCAAAAGATTATGATCTAACTGTACTTGTAATTGTGAGGAAAATGAAAAATCTATATGATGGACAGATGCAATTTGACTTTACTTCTTGACATACGATGATACCTGTGGAAGTGCTAGAATTAATGAGTACTGTTTAGATATCAGCCCTTCCTACCTCAAGCCCTAAAATGATTTTCTGTGTATAATCTTGAATATGTCTTTGGCAAGTGATGTGATACAGGCATTCCCTTGCAATTTCTGTATCCTGTTACCAGCATGTGTCACCAGAATTCAGAATTATGCTAACATCCATGGCTTATTAACCACTTACTAAATTAATGTATTCATTCCTCCATTTATTAATCCTACAGATACTTCTGAAGATGTTTGAGGTGGGAAACATTGTTCAGTTTCAGCCTTTGGAGAATCCTCTGTGGGCTAAGAAGGGAGTCTTTTGGCTCCCGTTATTTGCCTAAGGTATTTTCTGAGCAAAAGCCTTTGATCCTCCTTTTGAGGTGCAATTTTATTCATCTTCCAGGGCTTATTTGAAGATTCTTTTCTCTAAGTAGCCATCCCAGGCTCCCACACCCAGTGAGAACCTCGTCTTTGCACCCAGCCCAGCACCATACACTTATATTTATCATGGCAGCTGTCACTCAAATTAAATCTGCCTGATTTCCTGCCTTTCTCACTAAAATACGGTTTCTCACAATGGGATCCTACTACCACGACATCAAAATCTCCTGGATTGTTGGTTAAAAATTCAAATCTGTTGGCTGCTTCCCAGACTTAGTGAGGGAGGGTGGAAGAGGTTTAAAGTGGATTTTAGCAAGTTTCTTAGATGATTCCTCTACATTATAAAATGAAAACATGGTCTTACTCTCACAGCTCCTTTAAGAAGAGACAGGTACATCAAGTGCTCAACATGCATTTATGAAATGAAGGCAGGAAGGACTGAACACATGGATTCCACTCGTAAGAAGGGAGTAATAAGGTCATGTTGCAGGAACATTCCTAAAAACTTTGACATCTAGCTTTGCTAGTGCAGGATTCCAATTCTTATCTCTGATGCTACAGAAGCTTAGTTAGAAGTAATAAAAGGTTGGAAGTTTAAAGGTTCTTTGAAGATCTTCCAATCCACCACTGTGGCGAGATGACCAGATGAGAAACTTGCCTAAGGTCACAGAGCACATTAACGGCAGAGGCTGCACGAGAGCTCGGCTTTCATTCAAGCTCATCACCTTCCCTACTGCACTGTGCTGTGATTTACCCAGTGAAGGAGCAAAGTGATGCTGCCATACCTCATTTCGGGGGGAGAATGATTCAAATTCTCTCCTATTTCGTAAAGAATTAGAAATATATGGAATTTCTGATAGTTCTCAGATGACTAGCATCCACCCCTCCTAGAAAGTCCTTCTTTATAGATAAGCAACTCAGTCTAGTTCAGGGAGAAGCTCTTATCAAAATGTCAGAGTATGGGTACTTTTAAGCTTTAACAGACAATCAGGAAGTCGAGTTTCATGGAATGGGAGCACATTGTGCTTTGAACTGCCGTTTATTCCACTGTGTTCTGTATTTTATTCATCCCCATCCAATCATCATGATTTTTGCCATATTCAAATACCAAACATTTTCCTTCAAATGGACTTTTTATAAATTGGATTTATCATGAATGGCATTTGTGTAATTTTAAGTTTGTACAAGTCATTTTTTTAATGTCGACTTTAAAATATTATTTTAAATGCCATCCTCGTATGTCATCTTATATATAATCAGTCATACACACATCATACTTTGGAATACAACATCTCATGATTTTAGTTGGGCTTTCTGATCTTCCCATTACAACCCAAGGGGGAATATTCCTAAACTATGGGAAGAAATTTTTTTATTATGGGATTTAAATGAATTTACAATGAAAGAATCATCTTAATTCCTTTCACAGTATTGTGTCTGGCAAGGCAAATTTGACAGTCTTCCATGTGAATATCATGCCCAAAGCCATTTGATTATTTTTATGAAATGACAGATGGCGCAAAGGTTGCTAAGGTAGAAGTTAACATTTCTTTGCATGTCTGGCAAATTTTATAGCATATGAACGCTGTTTCGTTGCTGTGATTAAACAATGCAAACTGTTGCATTAGCATCTAAATTTTACATTATTCTCAAGAAAACAAAGTCTTGGTAACAGATGGAAATGATTGATATTTATCTAGCAACAAAGGAAAATCTCAGTTTTACTGCTAGATGTTTAAATCTGGACCAGAGAAGGAGGTGACAATGAAGAGAAATGAAAGAAGTGTGTACATTCCACTTTCAAAAGCTAGTGTCTTTTTAGATAGATAGATAGATATAGATAGATGAGTATAAATAAGTACGTGTATGTATATGTGTGTATATGTGCGCCTGTATACACACAGTGTATATTTTTTTAACTTTTGGAACCGATAACCTAGTTAAAGTTTTGGAATCATCTCTTTGGACCTGTTACAAGCGGATGTTTGAGTAAGAACTCCAAATTGTTTCTAGCTGCACATTTTCTAGGTTTGAAGCAGAGAAGCTATGTGAATCCTGGCAGCCCAAAGGGTATTACATTTAGAGAGACTGGAGCCCTATGCCTAAGTATGCTACCTAGAGGACGCATCGCATCAGGAAGGCTGGCTTTGCAACCTGGAAATGGCATCACGCTCGATTGGGAATTTAAGGATCTCTGTGAGGGTTTTGAATTAGGAGAGCATATTTGTCAGATTTAGGGACAGTAGGAAATCGAGCATTTTTGGAAAACCGTAAATGAATTAATGTAGTGTTGAAGACAAGCTGTGAATTGGCCTCTCAAAGGAGGTGTGTAGTAATAACCTGCTGTAAAAATTATCACCGCCTTTCTGGCAGTTTTCATGATACGCTCCTGCTTCGAGAGCTGGCATTTGCTGGCAGTCAGTGTAGCTTAAGGACGTGTTATTCTGTGAGGTGGACTTTGGCTTCGTTTTCTATATGCTTTCAGGTGGGCAATTTGCAGCCAGGGAGGAAACTCTGTGGGGAGATAAGTAAAGATGGAAAGATCTTTTTCAAAAGATTGTTTTTATAGGGAGCAACAAAATGACTCTAGCGGAAGAGGTGTTGATATTTCTAAACGACAGAAAGGAAAGTTCACCTCATCTCCCTCCCCTCCCAAGAAGCTTTCTTTTGCTCCTCCAGCTCCTGCTTTGCTCTGCTCTTTATAGGAGTTTGGAGGACTGTAATCTCTACTGTGATATTTAGCAATTGGTCATTTCCTACCATGTCACTTGTCCTCTCCATTCCTTCTGGGGAACCCTCTCCAAATGGTGTCCCATTCTCTACATGTTTAACAGTCTTCTGTAGCCTATATAGCACCTCATTTAATTATGACTGCTGAGTTGGTCCATCATAATAATAACTGCCATGGTAATCAAATAATAATAACTTTCCTAACAACTTAATTTATTGAATGCATTTTAGGTGGTGGGCATTGTTTAAGCCTTTCAGGAATCGTGTGCATGTGCGTGCTGAGTGGCTCAGTGTAGTCAGACTTTGCATGTCTGACTCTTTCCAGGAACTGACTCCTGAGTTAATCTTTGAACAATCATTCAGTTCAGTTTAGTTCAGTCACTCAGTCGTATCCCACTCTTTGCGACCCCATGAATCGCAGCACGCCAGGCCTCCCTGTCCATCACCATCTCCCGAAGTTCACTCAGACTCACCATCGAGTCCGTGATGCCATCCAGCCATCTCATCCTCTGTCGTCCCCTTCTCCTCCTGCCCCCAATCCCTCCCAGCATCAGAGTCTTTTCCAATGAGTCAACTCTTCGCATGAGGTGGCCAAAGTACTGGAGCTTTAGCTTTAGCATTATTCCTTCCAAAAACACCCAAGACTGATCTCCTTTAGAATGGACTGGTTGGATCTCCTTGCAGTCCAAGGGACTCTCAAGAGTCTTCTCCAACACCACAGTTCAAAAGCATCAATTCTTTGGCACTCAGCCTTCTTCAGAGTCCAATTCTCACATCCATACATGACCACTGGAAAAACCATAGCCTTGACTAGATGGACCTTAGTCGGCAAAGTAATGTCTCTGCTTTTGAATATACTATCTAGGTTGGTCATAACTTTTCTTCCAAGGAGTAAGCGTCTTTTAATTTCATGGCTGCAATCTGCAGTGAGTTTGGAGCCCCCAAAAATAAAGTCTGACACTGTTTCTACTGTTTCCCCATCTATTTCCCATGAAATGATGGGACTGGATGCCATGATCTTCGTTTTCTGAATGTTGAGCTTTAAGCCAACTTTTCGCTCTCCTCTTTCACTTTCATATCATTAGGGGAGGTTATTTTATTTCCTTCATTGAAGATAGGAAGTGTTGAGTACATTGCCCAGAGTCAGAAGGAATACTCAAGCCCAGATCACCTATCTGTACAGCCCCCACTCCGAACCCTCAGGTGGTAGAAACTAAGAAACACCAGCTGACTCAGTTTCTAGAGAAGTTAGGCTGCTCCAGGCACTGGCCCAAGTGGCTTCCAAGGTATAAACACATTTATTTAATACAGTAATCCAATGGAATGGGCAGCCCCATCCTCTTTTCCATTGGAAGAAATGTGGGTTCAGAGAGGATTTTAGCGTTTCAATGTCATGCGGCTAAGAAGTAGAATACCCGGGGTGTCTGTTCTCTTAGCTAGTATTAGGACATTGTCTTCAAGACATATATGCTATTTACCTGGATGGTTGGGCTTCCCTTATAGCTCAGTTGGTACAGAATCCGCTTGCAATGCAGGAGACCCCAGTTCGATTCCTGGGTCAGGAAGATCCCCTGGAGAAGGGAAAGGCAGCATTCTGGCAGTATTCTACCCACTGTAGTATTCTGGCCTGGACAATTCCATGGACTGGCTACCCACTCCAGTATTCTTGGGCTTCCCTTGTCGCTCAGCTGGTAAAGAATCCGCCTGCAATATGGGAGACCTGGGTTTGATCCCTGGGTTGGGAAGATCCCTTGGAGAAAGGAAAGGGAGTATTCTGGCAGTATTCTACCCACTGCAGTATACAGTCCATGGGGTTGCAAAGAGTTGGACATGACTGAGTGACTTTCACTTTCACTTTCTTTACCTGGATGGTGAACAATACTTTTTACTTGAAGAATCCTTAAAAAAGCTTACCCCTTCATCAAGAGAAATGAATTGTTCCTAGTATTCTTTCTGATCTAGAGTGGTATTTCCCAATCCTTTTATTCACATTATTCATCATTGTCCCTTGAGGATGCTGTTTATGTCTTTTTCCAAAACCATGCCCTCCCACCAGGAAGTGTTGATACGATAGATATATTATGTATCTGTTTATATGTTATATGTATATCTTTGCTTTATGCATGAAAAGAAGAAATTTTAGCTACCAAGAACTTATTTTTCAACATTATTGGGGGTGATATTCACTCTAGCCCCAATGAAAATTCATGGGTGGGTCTTTCTTAGCCCTATTTTTTAAGCTGTTTGGCATGAGCTTTTGAAAAGCAATGCACAGAAAACTTTTGATTCAACCAAGAGCTCACTGTGCAGGATGCTACACATAATTAGCCAGGAATCCTTGACGTTGCATCCCTATTGAATCCCTTGCCTGGTTGTATCAGATTTCTTGGAAAAAGATAGAAATGAACAATATTTGCCTTCTGTTCCTTCCACTCAATCTTTTGAGGCCCAGTGCTCATAGAAGACTCATCCTACAGAAAGTAAGTTGCTCTTTGTGCTGACATGAAATTCACATAATCTAAAATTAACTATTTTAGAGTTAACCATTTTGTGGTATTTAATATATTGAAAATGTTATGCACCTGCTATCCCCCTGCCCCAGTCTGGCTCCAGAACATTATCCTCATCCCACAAGGAGATCCTGCACCCAATACGTGTCACTCTCCGTTCCCTTAGTCCCTGGTCTCCACCATCTGATGGGAATATGGGTTGTTTCTACCTATGGCTATCAGGAATAATGCTGCTCTGAATAATTTGTTGGCATTTTTTGTGCAAGCATTTGTTTTCAGTTTTATTGGGTATTGACTGGAAATGATGAATCCTATGCTAGCTCTAATTGTAATATTTTGAGACACTGCCAAACTCTTTTCCATAGTCACTGTACTGTTTTTCATTCCCACCAGCAACATAAAAGGATTCTGATTTTCCCACATCATCACCAACACTCATTTTTCATCTTTTTTTTATTATTGCCATCGTACTGGATATAAGTGATATCTCATTGTTGTTTTGGTTTCTATTTCCCTAAAGACTGATGATGTTTAAGATTGGTGATGCTGAACAGCATTTCATGTATTTATTGGCCATTTGATACATCTTCTTTGGAGGAATGTCTTCACATCCTTCCCCCCACCACCCATTTTAAAAATCAAGTCATCTTTTTTTTATTGTTATTCTCTATATATTCTAGACACTAGACCTTAATCAGATGACTAATTTGCAAGTATTTCCTCCCATTTTATGAACTGCCTTTTTAATTTCTTGATGGTGTTTTTGAAGCACAATGAGTTTTTAAATTTGGTAAAGTAGATAAAGTACAAATCATTGACTTGTTTCTTTCCTTACTTGTGCTTTTGGTATCATATCTGAGATACATTAGCATTTTAATAGGCTGTTTACAGCTAATAAACTCTTAACTCTAAAGTACTGAAACTTTAATCCTAGGATTTCAGGCCCTTTAGTAGAAGGGATTAAGATGAGTTTCGGTGGGAGTGGCCTTGAAGGAATGTTCTTCAAGTCAACACATTATCAGCCGCCTATTCTGAGCAGAGTAAAGCCACTCTGCGCATACAGGAAAGGAACCTCTAACAAGTATAGTATGCTGGTCATAGGTACAGCTTTGGAGACAAAAAGACATAAATTTGAATCCATCACTTACTTGGTAGCTGTGTGTCCTTGAGCAAGTTAATGAACCTCTCTTTGTTTTCTTGTTCTTCAAAGGGAACTCCCCTTCAGGAGGACAGTTTGTAAATAGCTTAATACACTGTATTGTGCGCAGTGCTTAATGATAAGTGCCATTGTTGAATACATTATTAACAATTATTACTTCATTAATCAGTATATATGGTACAAAACCAAAATGAATGATAATTCTCATGGTCAGGGGCTCTGCATTATCTATGCAGAAGTTCTTCTTGAATGTGACTAATTGAAAGATGATTGCATAGATAAATTTGCATTTATAATAAAAAATTTTCTATGACCATGTAGCTCAGTCTTCCCCTGTAAGTTCTATAATCAGAGACCTATTGGTCACCTGTATAAGTGCAGGGACATCTCCCCTAAAAACATTTGTGCAATCCAGTCAAGGCAGTTTCCTTACCTCAGTTCCCTGCAGTTTATTACTAGGGCATCATCAGGCTTTGGGGTTAATTTCACACGCTCCCTGAGTGCTACAATTGGATAAATTGCTCACAGTTACCCAAGTTAGAAGTGGCTGATTTGGATGGGAGAACTGACTCTTGTGACCATGCTCTGTCATAAGAGCACTTGCCTAACTGTGAAATTAACTTCTTATCCAAGGAGGGAGCTGGCAGGTTACGTGTGAGAGCTGGAAGCTTCTAAATCTGGCAATCCACTTTGGTGCCAAATAATGGTGCATTTTCTGGGGTGGCAGGAACAATTTAACAGCGTTCAATAGGACAGACCACTAGTTTTAACTCAAAAGGCGGCAGCAGGGTTGTTTCTTCAGAGGCAGGTGTATGTGTTTAGTCGCTAAGTTGTATCCAGCTCTTTCCAAACCCCCTGGACTGTAGCCCACCAGAATCCTCTGTCCATGGCATTTTTCAGGTAAGAATACTGGAGTGGGTTGCCATTTCCTCCTCTCTGAGATGTTTCTGACCCAGGGATCAAACCCAAGTCTCCTATGTCTCCTGTATTGCAGGCAGATTCTTTACCTGCTGAGTATAATTCTTCTAAGAAATTGTGTATTTTTTTCCCCTTTGAGCTAATGAAATTTATGTGGATCAGTTAGTATGTTCTGCAGTTCTGATTGCATTAAATAGTAAAAATTCTAAAGATACTGTTAACACTAGGAGTCAAGATAATAGAGTACAAAGCATTGAAATAGAATTAAGATACCCAGTTTGAAACTTCTACCTTTCCTCACCTCTGGACCTTCCAAATATCTCCACATCTCTGGAAGTCTGTTTTCTTAACTGTAATGGGAAAATTGGAGTGAAAAAATTCTTTAGATGGTTGTCAAATTATTTCATTTTTCAATAGCAATGCATATACCCTGCAGGATAAAATTCAAAGGTACAGCTACTAGGGTGTATTTCAATCCACATTATACATGCAGCTTTGTAGCCATCTCCTTTCTATTTCCATGATATGTTATAAGAAATTCCCTAAGTTTTCCAGGCATCTTTAAAACTATCATTTATAATCTTGCTTAATAAGCCCTCATTCTCTAGTTATCTGTATGGGTAAAAACCCTTTGCCTTCTATTATAAATGCTTTGAATTTTATTCATTATTTAAGTTAATAACTGGAGTTTAAGTCCTTACTTTATATCAAATACCATGCCACATGTCGGGGATATGCTAAAAATAGAATATGTTCCTTCCCCTCTGGAGTTTATGTTCCTAGTGATGATGGCAGATAATAAAGATATGAACAAATAAAACAGTTTCAGGATGTTGTTGCAGTTGCTATTTCTTTAATAAGAAAATAGCTTAAATCTCAACATTCAAAAAACTAAGATCATGGCATCCGGTCCCATCATTCCATGGCAAATAAATGGGGAAACAATGGAAACAGTGACAGACTTTATTTTCTTGGGCTCCAAAATCACTGTGGATGGTGACTGCAGCCATGACATTAAAAGACACTTTCTCCTTGGAAGAAAAGCTATGACAAACCTAGACAGCAAGTTAAAAAGCAGACATTACTTTGCCAATGAAGGCCCATATAGTGAAACTATGGTTTTCCCAGTAGTCACGTATGAATGTGAGAGTTGGACTATAAAGAAGGCTGAGTGCCAAAGAACTGATGCTTTTGAACTGTTGGAGAAGACTCTTGAGGATCCCCTGGACTGCAAGGAGATCCAACCAGTCAGTCCTAAAGGAAATCAGTCCTGAATGTTCATTGGAAGAACTGATGCTGAAGCTTATTCTTTAGTACTTTGGCCACCTGATGCAAAGAGCTGACTAATTGGAAAAGACCCTGATGCTGGAAAAGATTGAAGGCAGGAGGAAAAGGGGATGATGGAGGACGAGATTGTTGGATGGCATCACCGACTCAATGGACATGAGTTTGAGCAAGCTCTGGGAGATGGTGAAGGACAGGGAAGCCTGGCCTGTTGCAGTCCATGAGGTTGCAAAGAGTCAGACATGATTGAGTGGCTGAACAATAAGCTTGTGTTGAAGCACAAGAAAACTGGATATGCTTTAGAGGGGATTGGATTTTCATGCAAGTAGCCTTCTTTTTACCTATTTGTGGGCTATTTGCTTTTAATATATGCTCAAAGTTGAGGTTAGTACTGTAAAGGATAATAATAATTTCATAGACCCTTGGTAGAATGAATGGCTAACTTCTTTTTGAAAACAGTTTTTCAAACATGAGTCAGCTACAGCAATGCATTGTTCTACAGTGGTCCCAGCCCAGAAATTAGTAGACTGGATCTCTGTCCCCATTGTCTGGACTGTGAGTATTAGAGGTTGGTTTGGGCTGATTAAAGGCTGAACTCTTGTCTATCTCTGGTAGTTTTATTTGAAGGTTCGTGTTTCACTACACTCTGGGTCACTGCTGATTGCATGTAAATAATGCTCTTGTAAAGACTTAAGGCCCATAGACAGGGAACACAGGATCCATTCTAGTCTCTGGCAGAGAGTCACAGAACTTGTCTGGGATTCAGTTCCTCAAGGTGTAAATATGAGGGATGATTTGGCATGCCATCGCATCTTGATTTCATCCCATGCGCCATGTGTAGTATGGGTCACTGAGTCAGGGCACAGTGGAAAAGGATGGATGACCATGTCCGCTATCGGTGAGGCAGAGAGGAAGCTGTGAATTAGATCATGTCTCTAGTTTCTCACCTGACTACAGGAATCTTCTACCTTTATCAATAAAAATCTCAGCTAATTGAGATTTTCTGCCTTACAAAGGTGAGCTTTAAAAACAGATTCTTGTTGGTTTTGGATGTCCCACCAGGTCTTCAAAACTTTTTCTGTTTGTGTGTGTTTGTCTTTTCCTTCCAGCTGTCAACTAATCATCATTAAAGGAATGACAGTGACTGTCGGGCTCTGTATATCCCCTCAAGAGCCCGGGAACCCTGCTCAGAAAATAGCATTTCTGTCTTTGGGAATGGGCAGGCTGCCTCTGCTGAAATGTTGAGCTTAGAAGCTGGTTAGGCTTCCAGATGTGTTCTGACACAAGAGAGAGTTTGCACTTTCAGAACCGAGCCCCCAACAATGTGCCCCGTGCTCAGAGGTTTGCTTCCTTTTGAGAGACAATTTAGTTGAAAAGGTTGACCATCCTAAGCGTGGGAATCTTTCTGTGCCTCCCCCCCTCCTCCTCATCTCTACCCCCTCCTCCAGAGGTCCTTGCCACCAAAACAAATACTTCTATTAGAGGAGAATGGTCCTCCACTTCAACTATCATAAATCGCTTTTCCATTCTGTAGAGATTGTGGTTAATTTCATTATAGTATATAATTGATGAAGCACATTCTGCGTGAAAATGTATCTATCCACTGTAATTACATCGACATTTTTAAGCTTAAAAAAGTGTTACAGAAAGAACTCATTTCGCATCTATAACCAAGAATGCTCCATGTGTTTTTACAAGAGGATAATAAAGACATAAATGGGATAGATAGGGCTAAGTAGTTTTACAGATGGTGGTTGCATATTAAAGATTAAATTGCTGTCTATAAATAAAACCACTTTTACAGTAACTAGGTTACTGCTTTATCTTAATTTAGGTGTAATTGAGAGCATTAGCGTTCTTCATAATAGCCCAATGAATGTTCCTGCAGACTGTAAACAGGGCTCCATGGAATGCTAGCTGATGAATTTCCTTTGCTACTGAGAGACCCAGCTTAAAAGGTTACTCTAGAAACTGCTGGTTTCCAGTTCTTAACATTGATTTCTGATTCAGAGGATTTTAGAAAGATCTTGTGGGTCTCCATAAGGAGGTCAAATATCTCAGTTTTCATTGTATTGTGTGTGTGTGTGTGTGTGTGTGTGTGTGTGTGTGTGTGTAATGCACTGGGGTATTTTGATCTCCAGTGTTTTGTTTTGTTTTTTCCTTTTCATATTTTTATCAAAATGAATATATTCAGCCCTAAATATAAATCTCTAGATCTTGGGTTTCCATCTTCCTGGTGAAATGAGAACCATAAAGTCAAAATGATTACAAAATAGGAATTTACTTTGAAGTGTATTCATTTGATTTGAGGATGAGAAAAAAAATAGAAAATAAAAAATCCCACCTTTCACATGGGAATGGAATAGTAAAACTCAAATGTCCCACTTTTATTTATATTGTCACTTAACATGTCTAGAGTCCATGAGGAAATGAGGCAACACAGTAGCATGATTAGAGTGAGGTCTAAGGAGCTGGACTGCTGGGTTTAAATCCTCCTTATATTATCTGCTGCCCGTGTGTACTTGGACAAGTCCTTTGATTTTTTTTTTTTAAGTCCTTTGATTTCTTTGTGCTTTGCTTTCCTTCTCTGCAGACTGGCATCATCATAGTATCAAGCACATAGGATTACTGGTAGGATTATATGACTTATTCATGTAAAACTGTAGGAGCAGTCCTAACACAGCGATAGCTCCATAGTGTCACTGACCATATGCACACACGCATGCACTCATACAACATGGTATGTTGTTACCATCACATGCTCTTGAGATACTTTTATTTATTAATTCCTTAACCATATTTGCAGGGATTGGGGGTATGTAGAATGTGCCATGTAGTATGCTAGTTGCTGGGGATGGTAAATTGCAAAAGCACAATTTCTAATTCTAGGAGTTCTAAAGCAATATGTAAATTCTAAAAGGGGAAGAACCTTGTCATTTTAGTCTAGCATCCTCAGTGTCTGACACAGGGTTGGTGCTGAGAAAGAGACTTGCTAAATGGATAAGTTGGCTCCACCACAGGTCCTGCACTCCACCTCCAGAGGCTCAGAAGGTGTTACCCCCAAAGCAAAATGGTCTTACTCTTTTTCAGAGAAGGAAGACTAGGTACTGTATAGCAAAACTCAGTGTCCTCTGCAGACACTAGAAAAGTTAAGGATGTTTGGGAAAAGCTTCCATAAGACAAAGTAAGTCACAAAGGCAGTTGCCATACTACAGTAGTGAAAATTCTGATGGACCTGAAAGTGTAGAGAGGGCTTTGATAGCTTAAGAAAACTGAGACACACTAATATTATAAAGTGAAAAAGAAGGAAAAACTGGTACATTTGGCCAGCTTCAGGACTGCAGAGGAAAACAAATCATATTTAAAAGTCCCTTTCATTTCCTGGTTTGAAATGTATTTTGTGATTTCCCCCAACAGACTTACTGTCCTAATTAAATTTATCCTAGGAGAAGGGGACAGATGGCTAGAGTTCTACCTCCCTTCACTGGCCCAAAGAGCTAGGTTTGCGAAAAAGGATGGCTGAGTAGAAATAATTGTTGTGCAAATTAGCCCTTGGTGAAATTCCTGAAATGGAATGATTTTCTGAGGATGAGCTAATATAGAAAAGAATATGAATCCCAGGCCCCTCTCACTAGAATCCAACTATAGAATCATGAAATTTTAGAGTTGGAAGAGATCTGGAAGCCCTCCACTCCAATACCTTTATTTTATAGATAGGGAAACTGAGACCTAGGCAAATTAGGCAGCTATCTTAAGGTCACACATCAAACAGTGGCAGACCAAGCACTTGAGCCTTGTTTCCACAGGAAGTGATAGAGACCATGGGTGCTAATCCCAGCGTGCCCAAGCAGGAGGGTTTTGAACAGATGCAAACAGAACTCTAGAGACGGAAGAAAGTAACTTTTAAGAAGTCCACAGGGATTTTAACAGTGTTTTACTGGGAGTTCTGTAGAATTACAGAGATAAATATTTTTCTGATGTTCATTTACACTACTTCTAACGATCAACTCTTTCCTTAAAAATAAGAGGGGTATGAATTGAATCATATAAATAGAACCATATAAAATTGCCACTTATCTGACCATTTTTGACACATGAAAGTTTCTGTGATACTCTAACACAATATAACACACAAATGAGTGCTGATTTGATAGTCTAAGAACATAGCAATGTGACCAGGAATAATTTATACTTCCTAAATCCCCTAACCAAATTTTCTAGCCCTGTTATGGTCATGTTGCCTTAATTGAAATTCATTTTTCTCTAGTAATCTGATCATGCCTCATAAAATATGAATACCATAAAGGGCAACCTGGCTGTTATATTTAAAAGTAATAATATTACTACAAAGTTTTAAGTAATAGTAATCACTACTTGTTACTGAGTCCTTACCTGTCAGGTACTATGCTAAATATTTTATCTACATTGTCATATTTAATTTGCGTTACCTCTGTGAGGCATAGATAATTTTTTTAAGACTTTTTTTTTAAGTAGTTTAAGATTCACATCAAAATTGAGGGGAAGGTTCAGAGATTTCCTTTTATATTCCCTGCCCTCATACATGCATGAAGTGAAGTTGCTCAGTCGTGTACTACTCTTTCCGATCCCATTGACTATAGCCTACCAGGCACCTCCATCCATGGAATTTTCCAGGCAAGAGTACTGGAATGGACTGCTGTTTCCTTCTCCAGGGGATCTTCCCGATCCAGGGATTGAACCCAGGTCTCCCACATTGCAGGCAGATGCTTTACTGAGCCTCTAGGGAAGCCCATACATGCATAGCCTCCCTGACTATCAACATCCCCCATCAGAATGGTACATTTGTTACATTTGATAAATCTACATTGAGACATCACAATCACCTAAAGTTCACAGTTAGCATTACAATTCACTCTTGGTGTTTTTCTTTCTATAGTTTGAACAAATGAACAATGACATGTATCTATCATCTATGCTATTGTATCATACAAAGTATGTTCAATGCCCTAAAAATCCCGTGCTCCTTTGTACTCATACCCACCTCCTCTTCCCACCTCCAAACTCTGGCAACCACCCATCTCTTTACTGTCTCTATAATTTTGCTTTTTTCAAAGTGACAAATAGTTAGAATCACATGGTATATAACCTTTTCAAATTAGCTTCTTTCACTTAGTAATAATTGTGTAATGTTCCTACTCCATGCCCTTTCATGGTGTGATAGTCTGTTTCTTTATAGCACTAAATAATACTCCATTGTCTGAATGTATCATAGTTTATCTACTCATCAACTGAATGACATCTTCTTTATTTCCAAGTTTTGGCATGTATGAATAAAGCTTCTAAAAACATCCATGTGTAGGTATTTTGTGTGTGTGTGGACATAAGTTTGCAACTCCCTTGGGTAAACACCATAAAGCAACATTGCTGGATCCTGTGGTGCGAGGATGTTTAGTTTGTAAGAAATCACTGCACTGTCTTACAAATTGTTTGCTAGTCACTCAGTCATGTCCAGCTGTTTGCAACCACATGAACTATAGCCCGTCCATGGAATTCTCCATGCAAGAATACTGGAGTGGGTTGCCAATTCCTCCTCCAGGGGATCTTTCTGACTCAGGGATTGAACACAGGTCTTCTGCATTGCAGGCAGATTCTTTACCATCTGAGCCACCAGGGAAGCCTACTACTGCAATATGGTTCAGTCTGAAGTGCACTGAAATAAACAGGTTGATAGGAAAAAGATAAATTGGAGGCATGGAATAAGATTTTTTTAAAAGAAAGAAGGTTAAAGCAACCAGCAGACACCATCTCTCAGTATTAGAAGGCCTGAATCACACAGATTGCTTTTAATTCCTTGGTCTCGCATATCCTTGGTTAGTGATAACTTTATTTCTTCACACAGCTTAGCCATGTAAATCCACCACAGAGAGGTGACAACAATAGAGATGAATACCTAGGGGTGGAGAAGAAGGCAGTTTTATTTTCTTGAAACTATCACAGGCTCCTAAATAATATACAAAGGCAAGGAAATTTTGGTTCCATTAGAGTAGATGTGGTATAATAATGCAATACAGTAAATCAAGTATTTTCAAAGATAGAAATAGAATTTAAATGATTGGCTATACCATTTTGCATTCCCACTAGCAATAAATGTTGCTCTGCATCCTTACCAGCAGTTGGAGCTGCTGTTCCAGAAACTGACCATTTTAATAGGTGTGTAGTGATATGTTATTGGTGTTTTAATTTGCATTTCCTCATAACATATGATGTGAGCATGTTTCCATATGCTTGCTTCTACTATATATATATATACACACACACATATATATGTGTGTATGTCTTCTTAGATGAGGTGGCTGAAAAGGTCTTTGTCCCATTGTTTAATCAGTTTGCTTGTTTTCTGAAATACTATTCTTAATATCTGTTTTAAAGGAGAGGAATATGAGAGTGAATGAGATTAGCAAATTTGCTCAATGTCAAGCCAGTTTTCAAACTCAGAAGGTAGAATTCAAACCCAGGTCTGTCTGGATCTAAGTTTGTACATTTGAAATATTTATTGTTCGTTTATTTGGCTGTGCCAGGTCTTAGTTGTGGCACACAGTATCTTTGATCTCCATTACAGCATGCAGACTCCTTAGTTAGGGCATGTGGATTATTAGTTGTGGCATGTGAGAGCTAATTCCCTGATCAGGGATCAAACTTGGTCCCCCTGCATTAGGAACATGGAGTCTTAGCCACCAGACGTCTGGGGAAGCCCCTCTAAGTCCACACTTTAGATGCCTGCTCTCTGTTACCTTTGTAAAATGCCATTCTACAGCATCCTCAAGGTTAAGCATCCTTTCTCTGTGTGAAATTGCCAGTGATGAGAACCCAGAACTTCCTGCAGCACAAGTATCATGGAATGGTTTCAAACACGTATCCTAATTTGTCACCCACCCCCCCACCCCCGCCTCCCGCCCTGCAAGATGCCTCCCATTCACTTCCCTACTCTGTGCACTCACGGAGGCCCATGCTGTACTTGTTGCATAAGACATCAATTTCAGTATGACCACCTGCCTGAGTTTTCACAAAGTAAAATGAGATCGCGTTAATTAGAACACTCTACTGGGGATGGATGATATTGATTTCTTAATCAGAGCATGACAGTGGAAAGAAGCTATTTAATTTCTTTATTAGTGTGGTCTACTGTACATTTCTGAACAGCAGCATGCTCTCCATGGGACACCTTTGGCAATCCCATCCTTTCATGGAGTACAACAGCCAGAGCTGGAAATATCTTAGAATATCTCACATTGCCCAGAAATTAGTTTCCGGGACATTTCTGCAGATACACAGACTTACAGTCTTGGCAGTGGTCTGTTCTAAGGACAGGCAGTTGCCCGTGGTGATATATTTCAGGAATAATCTCATTCACAGGAAAGCTTAAAGTAGGCAAGAAGGTGCCAAGCCCTTACTTTTCTTTTTTGTGAGGGTTTTATCATAGCACTCAAAGCATCTCTCCAGTCCCTTGTTATGATGGAGTCCACACGTCCTAGTAGAGTGTCCTTTAAGACATTAGCTCAATAGAATTGAGTGGGTTTTACTCTACAAAGAGTTCTGGGATCAGATAAGTTTATTAGACAAAATGCAGCAGGTTTTGTTCTTCTCAGTATTTAATTTATCATCATTTGTCCGGTTATTTAGGTCATATTGCACCCCACACACACACTGAACCGTAAACTTTGTAAGGGGAGAAATCAGTCTGAATTTCCTCATCACTGATTCTACAGTAGCAACGGGCATAGTCAACATATGTTGGCAAACTAAATGAATGGATGAGTGAATAAAGAAATTAAGTAAAGGAAATTAGGTAAATAAGCATAAAGAGGTAGCCTGAGAATCTACCAGAAAGTGAGAAATGAAAAGATCAAGAGAATGAAAAAGGAGCTTTACTAACTTAATTTCTGCAAAACTGGGCTTGCTACAAACTCTGTATCCCAGACTGGGATTGTTTGGATTTGTTAAGATGGATGGTTGTATGTATTTTTAGGTTCTGAAAGCCTGAAACTGTGTGTTCTCCATATGGGAAGGAGGATGGGAGCATCTGGGAGCACACATACTGTGAGGACCCTCTTCTTACTACCCTTCACAACCTGACAGCTGGTCAGATGAGCCCCATAAAAGAACTGCCACTATATTTCAATATCATTCTGTCTTACTCTACTCAGAAAGCTTCAGTGGGCTGCAATTTAGTTACCCATTTTTCCTGAAGGTTGAGTTTTTCCACCTTTGCTGGCATCTTGGCTGCTGTGATTGTCCATAATAGTCCATTTTTCATGTGCACACCATTGGTGGGAACCCAGGTGCAGTGCATGGAGATGTGGACAGGTGTTTAAACACTGCCTGGGCTCTCGTATACAGTGCTTTGCATGCTGGAGGGGAAGGCTGGATGAGAATAAATTCCATACAATAAGGAATGCTGCTGCTAAGTCGCTCCAGTCGTGTCCGACTCTGTGCGACCCCATAGGCAGGAGCCCACCAGGCTCTGCCATCCTTGGGATTCTCCAGGCAAGAACACTGGAGTGGGTTGCCATTTCATTCTCCAATGCATGAAAGTAAAAAGTGAAAGTGAAGTCGCTCAGTCGTGTCCAACCCTTAGCGACCCCCATGGACTGCAGCCTACCAGGCTCCTCCATTCATGGGATTTTCCAGGCAAAAGTACTGGAGTGGGGTGCCATTGCCTTGATGATATATCTAACAACATAGATGAGTGTCAACATTGTTAAACTTGTGTGAAAGAAGCCAAATGCAAAAGGATATATTTGTTGTAAGATTTCATTTGCACAACTCAAGAAAATATAAACTAGCTTATAGGGATAGAAAGCAGATCAGTGGTTGTGTGGAACTGAAGGTGGTGGGAAGGAATGGATTATAAAGTTTCATGGAGAATCTGTTGGGGATAGAAGTGTTGTATATCTTGATTGTTGTAGTATTTACACAGGTCAATATGAGTTGTCAAAACTCATAGCACGGCATACTTTTAAAGATGTACACCTTGTTGTTGTTCAGTCACTCAGTTGTACCTGACCCTATATACTGCAGCACGCCAGGCATCCCTATCCTTCACCATCTTCCAGAGCTTGCTCAAACCCATGTCCATTGAATCAGTGATGCCATCTAACCACCTTGTTCTCTGTCATCCCCTTCTCCTCCTGCCTTCAATCTTTCCCAGTGAGAGTCTTTTCTAATGAGTCGTCTCTTCGTATCAGGTGGCCAAAGTATTAGAACTTCAGCTTCAGCATTAATCCTTCCAATGAATATTCAGGACTGATTTCCTTTAGGATGAGCTGGTTGGATCTCCTTGCAGTCCAAGGGACTCTCAAGAGTCTTCTCCAGCGCCACAGTTCAAAAGCATCAATTCTTCGACATCCATACATGACCACTGGAAAAACCATAGCTTTGACTAGACAGGCCTTTGTTGGCAAAGTGATGTGTCTGCTTTTCAATATGCTGTCTAGGTTGGTCATAGCTTTTCTTCCAGGAGAAAGTGTCTTTTAATTTCATTGCCACAGTCACCATCTGCAGTGATTTTGGAGCCCAAGAAAATAAAGTCTGTCACTATTTCCATTGTTTCCCCACCTATTTTCCATGAAGTGATGGGACCGGATGCCATGATCTTCATTTTTTGAATGTTGAGTTTTAAGCCAGCTTTATCACTCTCCTCTTACACCTTTATCAAGAGGCTCTTTAGTTCCTCTTTGCTTTCTGCCATAAGGGTGGTGTCATCTGCATATTGAGGTTATTGATATTTCTCCTGGCAGTCTTGATTCCAGCTTGTGCTTCATCCAGCCTGGCATTTCACATGATGTACTCTGCATATAAGCTAAATAAGCAGGGTGACAGTATACAGCCTTGATGTGCCTGTATATAAATCATACCTAAGTAAAAAATAAATAAATAAAAAGATGTATTATACTGGAAAAGATTACACTCAAGATCTTCTGCTTTGCTTCCTAACCCTAAGATGCTGCTATTTCATTCTTTAGGTCCAGGGTGTTGCTGATCTAGTGGACATACGAGAAGTCTGAAAAAAAGCTTTTCGTATCAGTATGAATCCACTTACGAGATAAAGACCACACAGGAAGTTGAAGAGGGAATGTTCAATCTAAGAAAGTTATTAACTTCTGATGAAAGAGTAGCTGTAAAATGTAAGGAACCCCCATATGGTGCCCTAGGGCTGAGTGAAAGCACCCAACAAAGGCCAGGCTTGGAAGGGACCCTCTCCCTAGGGTCAGGATTCAGACTTTATATGGACAGGGTGTGTTACCAAATGCAAGTTCATGAGCTCAATGCACAGTGAGGCAAAAAAACACACTGAAGTCTGGAGCAGAGAAAGGTTTATTGCAGGCCCATGCAAGGAAACAGGTGGCTTGTGACCCTCCAAGCCCCCAAACTCCTTGAAGGGTTTCAGTAAAGCACTTTTAAAGACACGGTGAGGGAGACGTGTGGTTAATTGTTGCAGACTCCTTGGGGTAGCAATCCTTTGTTCCTGTAACTGTCCACATGTGTCAGGTCCTTAATGGCAAAAGGTGTTACTGTAAACCTCCAGCAGACAAATATTACTCCCTGTTCTTCAACTTTTTATCTCTATATAAATGGGCTCTTAAAGGTCAAAGCCCTGAGAATGAGCTATCCTGTACATTTTCAGGCTATAGGCAACATTCTTTTATAAAAGGCGTAGAGTCAGCATGAATAAGCGCATGAAAAGGAACAGATCTAATATAGAGTCAGATTTGTTCTTCCTGATTGCAGGTATATTTCAGCCCACTGGATAGTAGACGAGTTTGCTTGTTGGTCTGGATCAGAGCTGGTCTGTAGTCACTGAGCAAGTGGCAGGCATTCTTCTGAAGGGCAAAGGGGATGCACCTGACCAGCAGCTGGTGGTATGAGTATGCAGGTGAAGGAGGCCCTAGGCTATGGTAACCCATACATATGGATAAGCCTGCAGAGGGAGTGATGGCTTAGTGATATAAATGGGACCTTCCTGATTGCAGGAAAGCTGAGTGTGGACCTATAGTAAAAATCAGGATTTGGGGAGGGCAGAGTCCTGGAGCTTATAGCATCTCTGTCAACAAAGCTGCTCATAGGTTGTTATTATCAAATTGAGCAGAGGCTGCAGTGTGGCCAAGGGATTCTGAGCAGGTGGCTGGATCAGAGCTCCACTGGAAATCTCACACCCACAATGCTGATCCACAGCACAGTAGCAAAAAAGAGCAAAGGACCTTCTCCCTGTGTGTCCCTCCAAGGGAAATTCAATGCTATTTTTGCCATTAAGGAGAAAGTGAAAGTGAAGTCACTCAGTCGTGTCCAACTCTTTGTGACCCCATGGACTGTAGCCTACCATGCTCCTCCATCCATGGGATTCTCCAGGCAAGAATACCAGAGTGGGTTGCCATTTACTTCTCCAGGAGATCTTCCCAACACAGGGATCGAACCCGGGTCTCCTGCATTGCAGGCAGACGCTTTACCGTCTGAGCCACCAGGGCAGCCATTAAGGAGAGCTGCTTAAAAAAAGCCTGGCCAGTTGAAAGAAAGCAGGTGTTGAATTTAGAGTTGAGAGACAGTTAGTTGACACTTGGCATGCTTATTGTTATGGGTTGAATTGTACCCCCACCCAAAAGGATATGTTGACATTGTAATACCTGGTACCTTTGACTATGAACTGGATTTGAAAGGTAATGAAGTTCAGATATCACTAGGTTGGGCCCTAATCCAATATGACTGGTGTCCTTGGAAGAAGTGAAAAAATGCTGTGTGAAGACAGACACACAGGGAGGATGTCACATGACAACAGAGGCACAGATCAGACCAAGGCAGCTGCAGGCTAGAGAGCACCAAAGGTCAAAGCCACTAACAGAAGTGGGGAAAGATTCTGCTGAGAATTTCAGAGGGAACACGGTCCTACAGACACTTTGAAGTTGGACTTCTGTTCTCCGGAATTGTGCAAATAAATCTGTATTGTTTTGAGTCACCCAGTTCAGATTACTTTGCCCTGGCAGCTCTATGAAACTAATACAAATTTGGTCCCAGCAAGTCGAGCAACAACTGTCTAAAAACTGCAGAAATTGCTTTGAAATCAGGTAAAAAAGACAGAGGCTCGAAGTGTTTCAGGGCACTTGATAGAAGAAGCCTAGATGACCTCATAGAGGTTGTTCATAGAAATAGAAATGTTAAAGGTGATTCTGGTGAAAGCTCAGAAGGAGGAAAGGAGAGCTGCAGAGAAAGTTTATCTTGTCCTAGGGAATACCTACAAAAGCAGAATGTTGCTAAAAATGGGAACATTGACAGTACTTCTGGTAAAGTCTCAAGATTGAGGGACAAGTTACTGGGCCCTGAAGGAAGTGATCTTTATTATTAAGTGGCAGAGAACTTCCTGAGTTATGCTCTGCTGTTGGGAAGAGAGGAGATGAGGTGAGATGAACTTGGATACATCAGCGAAGGGCAGCATGGTTGTTCTTTGCTGCATAAATGTAAGGTGCAAAAGGGACAAATACTGATAAATGAACTGTTAAGGAAAAGAGAGTTCCTGGGGCTACAGGAAGCTAGAAGAGGCAAGGAAAGGTCCTCCCCTAGAGGTTTCAGATCCTGCTCACACCTTGATTTTGGACTTCTAGCCAACCCCCAACCAACCCACCCCACAACATCGAGACATTTCTGTTGTTAAGCACCTTATTTGCCTTATTTGGTTAAGACAGCCCTGGGAAATAAGTACACTTGGCAGATTTCATTCATTAATTCAGATTTTGAGTTAAAATCTTTTTAATAATTATGTTTGCTTTGTTGGTTAGAATATAGACAAAATTGTACTTTATATGTTGTAGTAAAAAAGTACATTAATCCAAAAGTAATTTGATTTCAGTGAACATGCCTTGATTGAAGCCTCTGCCAGAAGAAGTATTTTGACTTTCTGGATCTGAGCATGGCTCAGTTATCAGCATTTGACTGGAACACAGACCTAAAGCACATTTGTTCTGCTAACTTTCTGATTTGCTTTCCCATGCGTGAAAAATTATACTTTCTTCAGATGATATATTTATTCTAAATAGTAAAGATTTCAATATGAACACCCTATTTTTCTTAATTAATACAAACAGTTCTGAAAATAACCTTTAAAAAAACTGCTTTGTTTCTTCAAGTTAGCCACTATTGCTATAACTTTGGTCCCCTAAGCATAGTTTCTGGCCTGTATAAAAGGCTGACTTGACATCTACTGATTAAATATACAATTCACAGGAATTATTTTTTAAGACTTTAAAGAGCTAAATAAGAAACCATTTCAGTGAAAGAACAAAAAGCAAATATTTGACACATTCATTAAAAAATATATCAAATATCACGTCCCTAAATGGGCACTTTGGGTGTGATGGGATATTCACTAGGACACCAAATTTATATCATTGTTTTTGGCTTACACTAAGAAGCAAAATAATTTTTTTCAATTTTAAACCCATTGTTATGTCTACCTTTGCCTTAAATCCCCCTGCCCAGTGGTATCTGAGCCTGGGTCACAGAGTAACCTTAGAAGACTCAAAAGAACGCTTTCCCCATGAGTTTCTTGTGTACAGATAATAAAGGGTACATGTCCCTCATGTCCTATTCATGCTTGGTTGGGAGACTTGCCTTCCCCTTGAGAAAGGGGAGGAGATAGACCACTGAACCCCTCTAACTTTATTTTCTCATTGGGGTTATGTATGTGCAAATGATAGAGTTAGACCTTGAATCCAGTCCAGGCTCTTGGTTATTATCTCTAATCCCCCTGGTTTTTACCTATAAAATGTAATTTAAAGTTTACCTTCATGCAGATGGTATGGGCTTCCTGGTGGCTCAGTGATGAAGAATCTGCCTGCCAGTGCAGGGAATGCAGAAGACTCAGGTTCGATCCCTGGGTCGGGAGGATCACTGGGAGAAGGAAATGGCAACCCACTCCAGTATTCTTGCCTTGAGAATCCCATGGACAGAGGAGTCTGGCAGGCTATAGTCCATGGGGTCACAAAGAGTCAGAAATGATTTAGCGACTGAGCGTGCACGCAGATGGTATATGAATTAAATGAGATGATTGATATAAAGGATAAACCCAGTTGTTTCTGAAGAGCTCAATCATCATCATCACTATCACCTTCACCTGTAAAATAGAGATAATGGTGACTTTTTGTCAAGGGTGTTTTGAATGTAACATCACAGGGCACTTTTGTAAAGTGTTTAGCTCTGTGATGGGCACATAAGTAAGCTTTCAATAAGTTTTAGTTTCTTCCTTGAAACTCAGAACAGTTTAGGAAGATAACCCATTTTAGTAGAAGATTATTAGAG
Organism: Ovis aries; assembly: GCF_016772045.2. Taxonomy (NCBI): domain Eukaryota; kingdom Metazoa; phylum Chordata; class Mammalia; order Artiodactyla; family Bovidae; genus Ovis; species Ovis aries. The sequence goes on from NC_056058.1 coordinate 65,450,013, forward strand.
GGTAAAGATAGTGACTTTTTTGGGAAGGTATTCAACCTGAAAAATGAAGAATAAAATAAAGCTCTTTGAAAATATATTAAGATTACCTTACTTTTTTCATTCAAAAGATAGCATGTAAAGGTGGAGAGAATTCTTGACTGCATGCTATGCTCAAGAGAAAAATGAACCTGTCCAAGCACTCTGAATGAAATTCTGTTTTTTGCCCTTTCTATCTCCTTCCTGTCTTTGTGTTTTCCCTTTCTCCTGTCCACCATTTTATTTGTATATAATTGTGTACACATTACATAACTCATTATTCTGAATGCTTGAACATATAGAGAGAAGATATGTTTCCTGCACGCAAGTGTTCTGTTTTCTAGAAGAAAGCTTACTGAGTGTAGTGTTTCACATATTGCTGTCATTCTAATTCCTTAAAATAATGCTTCTCAAATCTCTGTGCATGAGAATTACTTGGAAAGTTTGTTTAAAAATATTGTCTCTTCATTTAAGAAATGCCAAACTAAGTGAGGGCCAAGGGAAGTGACGGTTCTTTCTCATTTTGGCTGCATATCCTTGGATTGTGTGACTTCCCCGCCTCAGAAACCTCTAGTCCCATTTTGCACAAAAAGAAACTAAGAGCCCTTTGTTTTTCTACAAAGACCATGTCTTCTCCTAGCAGTGCCTGTAACAAGGTGACAAGTATGTAGTGACTTAAGGAGTCATTATGACTTGCATTTTCAGTGCATAGAGAATTAGAAATGGCCAGTTAACATGTTGGCTATTTTCTATGTTAGTGAGGCAGTTTTGCACCATTAACTAAGCTGATTTGGAAAGGTCTCAGTCCAATTGCATAGCAGACATTTAGCTACTTCTGTTTCCCTCGCAAGTTAGCTTGGATTTCATTTTGATGTTTCCTCAAGATTTGAACTCAAGCAAGAAATAAGTATTGTCCTTAAAGTTTCCCTGCTCATTTACTGAGGAACTTTTCTTTTTTAGAGACGCCAAGCTGACCCCCACCACCCAGACTACCAAAATGTGTTTCTTTATTTCCTGTGGCACCATTTTAACGAAACCAAAGGCACCATTAATGGATTGATACCATCAATAAAGCCTTCTGTTTGACTGAGGTCTTTCCTTTCAAACCTAAGCTGAAGGTCAATTAGAACAATGATGGAAGGAAGTTAATTTCCTGTTTATAAATACAGACTGAGAAATGCAGTATTGATTGCTGCACTTTAAGGAAGGGACCACTGCTCTCATCTGTGGGCAGTCCAGGATGATGTAATTTATAAGGGCAGAGGGTTCAGTGTTACTGCGTATGACAAGTGAATGATGATTTATTTGACTAAGACCACATTAGGGCTATGAGTCTGAAATACATGAAATAGAGTTCTGCCCTTTTAAGAGCTTAAACAGTTAGGCATCAAATCAAGACTCAGACATATTAAAAGATTTGTAAATCATTATCATAATTGTGGAAATGCTAAGTGCTTTTGGAGTTCAAAGAAGGAAAAGATCCATTTGATCATAGGCATTGCAATAGAATTCACAGAAGAAATGGGATTTGACCAGGATTCTAATGAATGGGGAAAGTAAGAGGTGTGGTCTCAATAATCCATGCCACACATGGAGAGTGATCAGAAGGGTATGGTGTGGAGAATGTGTGGGGACAGGGTTGTTGAATGAGTGGATAGCTGTTCTGGAGATTATTATCTATAAGCTCATTCATTCTGTAGTTTGAAATGATTGAGCTGAAGGTTTAATCAAGGAGACCACAACCCCATATTTCCAAATCAAAGGATAGATTATGATGGCATGTCCTACAGTGTACTCTATAGGAAGATAAAATATGGGTCATGAAATGATGGTTCCATAGCCAAATACATTTTCAAATAAATAAAATAAAAAGGGTTACATTTTGATTATAGGCTTCTCAGAACCGTGAACAAACCACCATAAAGGTATCATTCTCTAATAATTGAATGGAGTATATAGCATTTCCAAAGATGACTTGACCACAGAGAGAAATGAATTAAATATGTTTGAATATTTACACACAATATATACAGACAGGTAGGAGGGTGAAGTATAGGTTGGTAGGTAGAGATTCCGATTTTATTTTTCCAGAGCATCTCATAGAGAAAGTGTTTTCAGAGCATACTTCTAGAAGTAGTCATAAAAAAAATTTTTTTTTTTTTGGCTAGGCTTTTACTAAGTCTAAATAACTTTCAATGTGCGATTTTGCCAATGTCCAGATCATTCATTTTCTTATGACAGCTCTTTCCCCTTTGTAATGTCATTTCTAAGAAGACTATGAATACCTTCTCTGGAGAATAGGCTATGTAGGTCTTCTGCCCAGTTTTTCATTGGATTGTTTCTTTATTTTTTTTTTTTTATATTGAGGTGTGTGAGTTGTTTCTGTATTTTAGAGGTTAATCCCTTGTGAGTTGCTTTTGTTTGCAAATATTTTCTCCCATTCTGAGGGTTGTCTTTTCATCTCATTTATGGTTTTCTTTGCTGTGCAAAAGCTTTAATGTTAACTAGGTCCCATTTGTTTATTTTGTTTTTATTTTCATTACTCTAGGAGGTGGGTCAAAAAAGTTCTTACTGTGATTTATGCCAAAGAATGTTCTTCCTATGTTTTCCTCTGAGAGTTTTATAGTGTTTGGTCTTAACATTTAGGTCTTTAATTCATTTTGAGTTTATTTTTTGTGTATGGTGTTAGGGAGTGTTCTAATTTCATTCTTTTATGTGTAGCTGTCCAGTTTCCCAACATCACTTATTGAAGGGACTATCTTTTCCCCGTTGTGTATTCTTGCTTCCTTTATCATAAATTAGGTGATCATAGGTGTGTGGGTTTATATTTGGGTTTCTATACTGTTCCATTGATCTATATTTCTGTTTCTGTGCAAGTATCATACTGTCTTGATTACCGTAGCTCTGAAGTATAGTCTGAAGTCAGGGAGCCTGATTCTTCTAGTTCCATTTTTCTTTCTCAAGATATCTTTGTTTATTTGAGCTATTGTGTTTCCACACAAATTGTAAAATTTTTTGCTCTAATTCTGTGGATAATACCATTGGTAATTTGATAGGGATTGCCTCAAATTGTAGAATGAAGTAAATCTGAAAGGTAAAAGCAGATATCATACATTAATGTGTATATGTGAAATCTAGAAGAATGGTACTGATGAACACATTGGCAGGGCAGGAATAAAGAGGCAGATACAGAGAACAGACGTGGGCATGGGGGGAGGGGGGGTGGGATGAAGTGGGAAGTTGGGATTGACATATATATACTGCCATGAGTAAAATGAATGGCTAGTGGGAGCCTGTTAAGTAGCATGGGAAGCTCAGGTGCTCTGTGGCACCCTAGGTGGGAGGTGATTAGGAAGGGGGCATGGGGTGAAGATCCAAGAGAAAGGGGATGTATGTGTACATATAGCTGTTTTGCTTTGTTTTACATGAGAAACCAACACAGTATTGTAAACGGACTGCTGAGTCGCTTCAGTCGTGCCCGACTCTGTGCGACCCCATAGACGGCAGCCCACCAGGCTCCCCCGTCCCTGGGATTCTCCAGGCAGGAACACTGGAGTGGGTTGCCATTTCCTTCTCAAATGCGTGAAAGTGAAAAGTGAAAGTGAAGTCGCTCAGTCGTGTCCAACTCTTCACGATCCCTTGGACTGCAGCCTACCAGGCTCCTCCGCCCATGTGATTTTCCAGGCTGGAGTACTGGAGTGGGGTGCCATTGCCTTCTCTGTGTAAAGGGACTACACCCCAATAAATTGTATATATATAGTTATATATATAGTTATATATATATAGTTATATATAGTTATATATAGTTATATAGTTATATATAAATTTAAAAGAAGTCTAAGAAAATGTCAGAATTTGTGGCATAAGAGGTGCAGTGCCTTCTCAAGAATGTATGGTGTTTCTAATGGTAAAAAGAAATTATATATAGTTAGCGAATTGGGTTTATCTGGTATTGCCTGTCTAGTTAATCGAACAAATGTCAAAATGAACACCAAATTCTCATTAGACTTTCAGATTGGGATAGCATTACCAGAAACTCTGGAAGAAAGAAAATAAGTACTTTATGTTACTATTAAATGAGAATAAAGTTTTATGACAAACAACTGGCTAAAATTAAACAATTTTAACTTGTGAACCAAGACAGCTATGATGAAGTCCAATTTCTTAAGAAATTATGCATCTGTCCTATAAATAACTTCTTTATATATAAGATATTGCTGGAAGATTCATTTTTGCCATGGGATTTCATTCTTTTTATTTTTTGGTCCTTTCCCCTCTAATGTCCCAGGAAAGGTATAAACTTTTATTCTGAAGTTAATTTTCACAATCTCGTTTCAAACAATTAAATCTGAAGACCTTTATGCCAGTATTACTCAGGGAGCAATAAACCTTTAGGAAGGAATCACAGATTGGGAATCCTGTACTTACTGGTTTGAGTTCTGAAAATTTCCTTTGTGATTGACCAAGTGCACATTTTATCTCCTCCATTCATGGATAAATCAATTTTGCCTTGTCCTTAGAACTCTATATTAAATCAAGAAAGTTTAGACACTAATCATGCCTTGAGACCTTGAGCTTCCCACCTTTATAGTCCTTACAGCTATTACAGACGCAGACCATGAGTAGACTGTGGGTGAAGGACAAAATAAATGAAAAGCTGAATATAATAGAATAACAGCATGCATGGATTTTATATATCCATGTTCAATTGTATGACATGGAGGGAGAGAGAGAGCATGAGGAGAAGGGGTAAGAAGAAGGAAATGACGTAATCTTCTGTATTCTTCCTCCTGTTCAAATAAGACCTTGGCCTTTATAGTCCCATGTGTGTGTGCTTAGTCACCCAGTCATGTCCAACTCTGTGACCCCGTGGGCTGTAGCTTGCCAGGCCACTCAGTCTATGAGATTTTTCAGACAAGAATACTGGAGTGAGTTGCCATTTCCTCCTTCAGGGGATCTTTCTGACCCAGGGATTGAACCCCCATCTCCTGTATTTGCAGGTGGATTCTTTACACTGAGCCACTTGGGAAGACAAAATGCAAATAAAAATAAAAGCAGTCAGTGCTGAACTTTTATATTTCTAAGAGTCCAGCACTGGCTTTAAGGAACAATTATTAAAAAACAAATACTATATTGTAAAGTAATTAGCCTCCAATTAGAATAAATATATATTAAAAAACTTTCACAGTTAACTTAGACTGTAAATATGTATACTTTCTTTTTAATTTTCACTTTGTTCACTTTTCTACTTATTCCAGTGTAAGATGCTGAAAGTCATAGGATTACATAAATTTAGAACTGAAAGAAACCAAAGAAATTATTTAGCTTAACCATCTTTATTTACTATTAGGAAAATCAAGATCCAAAGAGAGGAAATAAGTTTACTGAATTTCAGAAGGGGAGATAAAATTTGGTCTGTTTAATTATAATGTACCTTTTCCTTGGTGTTTAGAAATCAGATAATTATGCTTGGTTAGAATTTTCATGAAAGAAAATAAAGTGGACTTTGAGTGGCTGGGAGTAAAGGTGGCAGCAGACAACAGTGAGGAATGTTTTATCTTATGGGTAGAACCCAAGTGTTTAGAATACAGACCCTTTCTTTGTATTTACATTAATATTCCCCAAAGAAGGAAAGCTATAGTGTAAATTTTTAAGCAATGAACTTGTGTGGAACTGTGCAGAATAGACAATTATGATTAGTATAGATTCTGATTACATCATTTAAAATGCCAGACTGGATGAAACACAGGCTGGAATCAAGACTGCCAGGAGAAATATCAATAACCTCAATATGCAGATGACACCACCCTTATGGCAGAAAGCAAAGAGGAACTAAAGAGCCTCTTGATGAAAGTGAAAGAGGAGAATGGAAAATTTTCTTAAAATTCAGCATTCAGAAAACTAAAATCATGGCATCCAGTCCCATCACTTCATGACAAATAGGTAGGGAAGCAATGGAAATAGTGACAGACTTTATTTTCTTGGGCTCCAAAATCACTGCTGATGGTGACTGTGGCAATGAAATTAAAAGACACTTGCTCCCTGTAAGAAAAGCTATGACCAACCTAGACAGCATATTGAAAAGCAGAGATATTACTTTGCCAACAAAGGTCCATCTAGTCAAAGCTATGGTTTTCCAGTGGTCATGTATGGACGTGAGAGTTGGACTATAAAGAAAGCTGAGCGTCAAAGAATTGATGTTTTTGAACTGCGGTGTTGGAGAAGACTCTTGAGAGTCCCTTGGACTGCAAGGAGATCCAACCAGTCCATTCTAAAGGAAATCAGTCCTGAATATTCATTGGAAGGACTGATGTTGAAGGTGAAACTCCAATACTTTGGCCACATGATGTGAAGAACTGACTTACTAGAAAACACCCTGATGCTGGGAGCGATTGAAGGTGGGAGGAGAAGGGGACGACAGAGGGTGAGATGGTTGGATGGCATCACTGACTCGATGAACATAACTTTGAATATGCTCCAGGAGTTGGTGATGGATAGGGAAGCCTGGCATGCTTCAGTCCATGGGGTTGCAAAGAGTTGGACATGACTGAGTGACTGAATTGACTGACTGATTGATTCTGATTAATTATATCCAGATTCATTAAGAGTCTATTATTTTTGGGAAAACTCAGCCCTAAAGTAAACCCATTCTCTCTTCTATCAGATGCTACTCTATATTGGAAAGATTGTAATGGCACTTTGGAAAGGTGTGATCATCCCTGGGAAACATTAGAGTAAAGCACATATTAGCAACAGCAAAGAAAAGATGCTAACATTTCCCAAAGAAGGTCTCTTGAGGGGCCAACATATAATTCTTGGTTCTCAAGCAAATAATGAACTTGTAATAAGGGTCTATGACTATTATGCTTTGAAGTATATTTTTTGTCTGAACAAATTTTGGGATGAATGTCAATACAGATGATGTGGTTTGCATTGAGGTCTGTGCAGTGTCCACTAGAGAGGATGAGAAGGAAGAAATGAGGTCTTTGTTCTTCTCATCCCAAAATTGCATGGTGTTTTATGGGTCCCTGAACTTTTTGGTGTTTCATCTCCTCCACCCAAAATGAGGGTAATAAAAACTGCTTAGCTGATGATGATGATGGTAGATAGATTTTAGCTACACTTACTGTGTGCTAGGTACTATGCTAAACACTTTATATGTATTATCTTATTTAAAATTCACAACAGATCTATGAAATAGCTACTAGTGTGATACTCATTTTACAGAACTGAAGAAACTAAGAAAAGCTGTGTCATTTACCACTAAATAATACCATTCGTAAGTGGAAGAACCATGTCTGAATCTATGCTCCCAGTCATCCTTTTATATATGAAAGCATTTTGAGACTAGACATATACAGAAATATAGGGAATTGTTTTTCTTGGTTGCACTCTTGTAGAAATCAAAGCAGTGGCAAGAAAGATTACTTCATTTACTAGATCCCCCTCTTTTAGACCTGACGATAGGCTCTCCTGGTGGCTCAGTCGATAAAGGGTCTGCCTGCAATGCAGTTGACCTGGGTTTGAGCCCTGGCTTGGAAAGATCCACTGGAGAAGGAAATGGCAACCCACTCCAGAATTCTTGCCTGGAGAATTCCATGGACAGAGGAGCCTGGTGGGCTACAATGCATGAAGTCACAAAGAGTCGGACTGAGTGACTAACTTGCACTATTCACTTTCCTTTTTTAGAAGCAAGCAAAATAGTGCTTTAATTTCCTATTCCAGCTATCTTTTCCCACTGAGCAAATATGACTTGTATAACACATCACAGTTCATGAGTGTTCCATGTTAAGTTTGTCAAATACTGTGCTGACATTTAGGAGTAGGCAGAGTGTGGCAGAGGTGTTTTGGCCCCCAAATAATTGAAAGGCTTTTGTATTGTTACTGATTTTCTTTTTAAAGTCAAGACTCCAGCTGTTCCCTGACTCTAACATTAATTACAGCATTTTTCTGCAGTTGAACTGAAACGCTACATGGAATAAGGTCATTCTACACATTTTACATTTGTTGAGCTCTGTTTGGAGCAGAGTCCTAGCTGTAACTTGAGAATACATTGGATGTTACTAGGTATTTACACACATTTTTTTTTTTTTACCATAAGTTATATGTTTACCAGAGGGGGTCAGGGTTACCACCTTTAGGATTCCCTCTCAGAGATCACCCACCCACCTTTTAATAGATCAGCGCTTCAAGTATACCTTAGATTGTGCTTTCCAAACTCTCATGTGTACATTAGTCACTAGGCAGGCAGTGAAAATGCAGATGCTAATTCAGGAGGTCTGGGGTGGAACTAGGTGATGCTGATACCATTGCAGTATAGTCTGAGAGTTGACATAGTAAAGGACACTTCTGTATCCTAGTGGAAGGAACTGATTCAGCATTTCAATTCAGGGGGAAAAAGTTAGGGGGCAACTTCTTAAAATTGATTGTAGTAACTTTCATAGGAACATTGTGAAACTGGTAAAATTTGTGTGTAGATACTTCCTTAAATACAAGCAAACACTCTGTTTCCATCTCTCCTTCTGTTCTCTTATTCTCTGAGTCATTAAGTGAATGTTCTCCCCCAGAGGCCTCATGGGCACCTGTTTGCCTTTCCCATGTGACCCGTATTGCGTAAGACTTCTCCCTCTTCTTTCTCTCTCTAACCTGCATCAGAAGTTAGCTGTGACCTTCCCCATACATTCACAACCTTACCCTCAATGTACTCAGTTCAAAGTTTTGATTCAAAGACAAACAATTCAAGGAAGTTGGATGAAGAGAGATTTTCGAGCCAAGGACATTGCTGGGGTCCTTGAGATGATGGCACGCAGATCCTGGTAACTGTTAGCACTGATGGACTCTTCCGGCACTTGTTCTGTCTACTCAGCAGACAGTCCATTGTACTTGCTCCTCTAGATACTTCAGCTTCCATGCTGAGCGGCATTTCCTTTTTGTTTCAGAAGCTCTTATTTGATCTGTATTTGTGAAGAAAAAGAAAGTAGTATACTTATTCCTTTCCCTTTGGGACCATATCTTTCCAGTCTCTCATTTCTGTGCCTCTTCCCAAGCTTTCTCTGCAGCCAGCAACGTCCTGCACAAGTTATAGACAACACAGGAAGGCAGCTTAAATTATTTTTCAATATTTTCTGAGAGTGAAAATGCCAAGAGACATATTTTAGTGAACACATGCAACTAAAAACTTCAGTGTTTCCTTAACTGAGGAACTAAGGCACTAGTAACAGGGATACGTGACAATTTCATCTCAGCTCTTGGTAAAGACTCTAGGGAAAGAAACCATTCAAAGAAATAAATATATTTTATCCGTATCCACAACTATTTATTTTGAAAACACTTTACAAACACTAATTAAACTGCCTACTAGCTTTAAGAATAATGAGGACAGACCATAAGGCAGTCAGCCCAAGTGCTTCCATGGAAAAGCTTTTCTTTCATTTCTGGTGGTTCTGGCGTCATAGAACTCTTCCCACAGTCATTTCAGGACATGACAAGGGAGAGAAAATGTACCGCAAACTAATCAAGAGTTTGCCTTCCTGGGCCAGGCAGGACCTGGTTCTAGGTACTTACTAGCTGCATGGTCTTACATGGAGAACTTCAGTGGCTGTAAGATCTGGTGTCCTTATCTTTTGAATAGGGGCTGCTGAGGACTACATTTTAGGCTGGAGGCAGGACTAACTTTCTTAGACACAGTGGGTACAGCACCCATGATACTTTTGGAGTGCCACAAGAATATTTCCAGTTTGAGTTGCCAACATCCAGTGGATCATCAAAAAAGCAAGAGAGTTCCAGAAAAACATCTACTCTGCTTTATTGACTATGTCAAAGCCTTTGACTGTGTGAATCACCGCAAACTGTGAAAGAATTCTTAAAGAGACGGGAATACCAGACCACATGACCTGCCTCCTGAAAAATCTGCATGCAGGTCAAGAAGCAACCGTTAGAACTGGACATGGAACAACAGACTGTTTACAAATCAGGGAAGGAGTACGTCAAGGCTGTGTATTGTCACCATGCTTATTTAACTTATATGCAGAGTACATCATGAGAAACGCTGGACTGGATGAAGCACAAGTTGAAATCAAGATTGCCGGAAGAAATATTAATAACCTCAGATATGCAGATGACATCACTCTTATGGCAGAAAGCAAAGAACTAAAGAGCCTCTTGAGGAAAGTGAAAGAGGAGAGTGAAAAAGTTGGCTTAAAACTCAGCATTCAGAAAACTAAGGTCATGACGTCTAGTCCCATCACTTCATGGCAGATAGATGAGGAAACAGTGAAGACAGTGGCTGATTTTATTTTGGGGGGCTCCAAAATCACTGCAGATGGTGACTGCAGCCATGAAATTAAAATACGCTTACTCCTTGGAAGGAAAGTTATGACCAACCTAGACATCATATTAAAAAGCAGAGATATCACTTTGCCAACAAAGGTCTGTCTAGTCAAAGCTATGGTTTTTCCAGTATTCATGTATGGATGTGAGAGTTCGAATACACAGAAAGCTGAGAGCCAAAAAATTGATGCTTTTGAACTGTGGTGTTGGGGCAGACTCTTGAGAGTCCATTGGACTGCAAGGAGATCCAACCCATCTATCCTAAAGGAAATCAGTCCTGAAAATTCATTGGAAGGACTGATGCTAAAGCTGAAACTACAATACTTTGGCCACCTGATCCAAAGAAATGACTCACTAGAAAAGACCCTGATATTGGGAAAGATTAAAGTTGGGAGAAAAAGGGGATGACAGAGAATGAGATGGTTGGATAGCATCACTGACTCAATGAAAATGAGTTTGAGTAAGCTCTGTGAGTTGGTGATGAACAAGGAAGCCTGGTGTGCTACAGTCCATGGGGTCACAAAGAGTTAGACACAACTCTGCGACTGAACTGAAGAATATTTCAAAATGAGAAGAAACACTTAACTTTAAAGCCAGAGAGGGCTTTTTATTATGCAGTATGTTTATTGTCATAAGCATGTTGGGGTTTGGAACACATTTTCTGAATAGGGCTAGACCGTAAACATTTAAAGCTTTGTAGATCAAGATGGTCTTTGTTTTTTTGTAACTCCTTGAACCTGCTATTGTAGTGTGAAAATACCCATAGCCAATACACACACACACATATGTACACACCAGTTTTCATGGCTGTACTCCAATAAAACCTTATTTACAACAGGCAACAGGCTGGATTTGATTCCTAGGTCTTAGTTTCCTGACTCCTGTCTTTAGTAATTATTGATAATTGAAATAAATTTTAATTTTATCCATTCACTTTCTGTGAATCATCCCATAGAGAATGTGAACAAGAGGGAGAAGAGGTAAGTAATAGCCTTTGTGATATTCCATACAGCCAAAGAGAAGAACTCCTCAAAGTCTTAGTTATTCAAGATTCATCTCAGGAGAGCAAGCCATCATATTTTTCTGCACTGTACCCAGGAAAGAATTCAAGCATAAGATAACAAAATGCTGTGGTCACACCTCAGTGTTCTCAGAGACCACCTTGTGTAGAAAAGTAAAATATTCATAAAGCAAAGCATCTTTATTGAGAGTCAACATATGTCCTTAATCATAAGCAGAAATTGCACATGACAATGTACCTAGTTATGCTCTGCAGCTCTCCTTTTAATTTGAAGCTGTAGAAGGTCTCTCCCTGTGATTCCTGGGGCCAATCAGGCAGTTTCAGAAAGACAGAGGATATTAAATAATTATGTAGGAGGAGCAGAAAGATCTTCCTAAGAACTAAGCCTCAGCTGAATCAGAGGTGAGCCTGACCCCATGTGTTATAAGGTCTGTTCGTGACTGGAGAGGAAAGCCATATACAACCTCCTGAAGTCAGAACTTGGTTATCATCAAATTTGGCCTAGGAAACAAATGGCTAAATTGGTGTATATCAGTGACTGTGTATATAAAATAGTGGTGGCTCCTAGAAGTAAGAGGAAAGGGAAAGACATTGCCTGGAGTGTTACTGAATACAAGTTTCTGTGCCCAACATGCAGTGAGGTCAAGCAAACAAAAACATCAGAGTTTGGAGCAGAGAAAGGTTGCAGGGCCATACAAGGAGATGGGTGACTCATGACCCAAAACACCCCAAAACTCTTCAGAGGATTTCAGCAAAGCACTTTTAAAGGCAAGGTGAGGAAGAAGCATGGTTAGTTGTTGCACACTTCTTGGTGTAGGAATCCTTTGCTCCTGTAGTTTTCTACATAGGTTAGGTCAGGATGTTCCTGTAAACCTCCAATAAGAGAAATGTTACTCTCTGTTCTGCCAACTTTTTATCTCTGTATGAATGGACTCTTAAAGGTCAGAGCCCCAAGAATGGGCTATCCTGAATGTTTTAGTTTATAGGCAACATTCTTTTACAGAAGATGCAGGGCTAACATGACTAAGCACAGGCAACAAATCCCAAGGGTTAGAGCTAAAGAAACAGATCTAATACAGAATCAGGTTTGTTCTTTCCTATTAGTAGGAGTAACTTTGGACTCAAATCCAGACTCGGCTATTTATTTTGTGTGAGAAAGGTTGTTTTAACAGAAGCCTCAGTTTTTGTGATGATCAGAGTTAAAAATACTTATTTATACAGTGTGTGTGGCAGTTGTGAGGATTAACTGAGATTTTACATGTAAAGACTGTACATCATTGATTGACATGAAATAGATGCTCAATGAATGGTTGAATTTTAATTCCTGTTAGGAATAATGGAAGTAGAAAAGGGAGGACCTAGAAAGCATTGGTGATAAAACTTTGGGCTCTAGAATTTGATAATTCCCTCTGTTCAATTGTCAGGTGTATTATATTGCATATTTTCTGATCTTGAGTTTTCTCATCTGAAAAATGGACATAAACAAGATATACCTCATGAGACTGGTAAGATTAAATATGGTATGCAAAAGAAGCCTCACATAGTCCTGTTATGTTTTTCAGTTGCCAAGTCATACCTAACTTTTTGTGACCCCATGGACTGCAGTACACCAGGCCTCCCCGTCCCCTACTATCTGCTGGAGTTTGCCCAAGTTCATGTCCATTGCATCAGTGATGCCATCTGACCATCTCATCCCCTGTCATCCTGAAACTCTCATCTTTAGTGAGCTTAGGCAAAGATTGAAAGACTGTGTAGGGAATAGGGCACAGTGCCTAGCATAGGGCAGAATGCTGGCATATTGTAGAGGCTCGTCCCTGTCTTCCTTCTCCTCATCATTGCTTTGTATGAGGCATGAGTTTTGGGGTCCCTCCTAGAGACCTGTAGTGACCTTTAAGGACACACATAAGTCTTCTTAAAACTGTGCATATTAGAGGTTAGGGTTTTGGGATTTTGTTTTTATCCATGTGTACATTCTCCTGAGTAAAGAATCATAGCTTTTATTCACTTCTTAGGGGGATCCATGACCCAAACTGCTTTACAAGCCATGCCATTAGACAAAGAGTTCGTATACTTTGAGGAGATCTTTTGTAGCCTGAATTATAATAGCTTATGATGATAATCCAAGTGCTCAAGAATTGTTCCCTTAAATTAGTATACGATATTCAAGGAGATAGATAGCCAAAACTGTATAATAGTATATTTCAGTGATATTTCCAGATACTAAAAAGATTCTCATGTGAAAGGATGAAATTAAAGATGTGAGTTTCAATACTTGGGAAAAGCAGGATATGTGAAATAACTTATTCCTTAATGATTCTGGGTAGGGATCCTATGATTAATAATAATAATAATAATAATAACATCCAGTAGCACCCCACTCCAGTACTCTTGCCTGGAAAATCCCATGGACGGAGGAGCCTGGTAAGCTGCAGTCTATGCTAAGGGTCAGACACAACTGAGCGACTTCACTTTCACTTTTCACTTGCATGCACTGGAGAAGGAAATGGCAACCCACTCCAGTGTTCTTGCCTGGAGAAGCCCAGGGACGGGGGAGCCTGGTGGGCTGCTGTCTATGGGGTCGCACAGCGTTGGACACAACTGAAGTGACTTAGCAGCAGCTAATATGTATTTACCATTTTGCAGATAATTTTCTAAAGAGTTACTTATATGTATTACACCATTTAGTCCTCTCCATAACCCCAGGATAATTCAAAACTATGCCTGAATTCTTGGCATCAGTCCTTTCCATGAGTTGGTATCAAGCGGCACCTAGACATCCATTTGATGGGGACTGAAAGCAGCTGCAAAGACAGAATTGAGCCCATTAGCTATTGCTAGTAATGAGCACTTGACTCACTTGCTGTAAAGAGAGATGCTCTGAGGGCCAGAGCTGAAGAAAAGCACAGTCAGAGAACAGACGTGGCAGGTTAAGCAGAGTTCTCTAATGCTGCAAATTCTAGAGTCTCCCACATTCATATTGATTTACTAAATTCAGAAAGTATGCTTGTAAAGAGAGGCATAATTTATGAAGTAGTCAGCTTCTAGCAAGGGAGTTACATGTAAATAACATACAATACTTCCAAGCCAACCTAGGAAGCTGAGAGCCTAGGGAAAAGAAACTGGTTTATATGTGAAAATGGTCTCTTTCTGGATGTGAACAGGCTCTCTCCAAATTCAGATTCATTTATTTCTTGAGCATGTTGTAATAAAGAGAAAATATGAAAATACTTGTATTTTATAAAGGATTGAGAAGGGGACGACAGAGGATGAGATGGTTGTATGGCATCACTGACTCAATGGACATGAGTTTGAATAAACTCCGGGAGTTGGTGATGGACAGGGAGGTCTGTGTGCTGCAGTCCATGGGGTCACAAAGAGCGACTGAGTGACTAAACTGAACTGATATCAATAATAAAGAATCGCTATAGTAAACAATAAAAGAAACTCAATTAAAAATGGGCAAAAGACTTAAATAAATGTTGCACAAAAGAAAGTTTGTGAATAGCCAATAAACACATGAACAGATCCTCAACATCATTAGTCACTGTGAGTGCTAAGTCACATCAGTCATGTCTGACTCTGTGACCCAGTGGACTGTAGCCCACCAGGCTCCTCTGTCCATGGGATTCTCCAGACAAGAATACTACAGTGGGTTGCCATTCCCTTCTCCAGGGGATCTTCTTGACGACCCAGGGATCAAACCCATGTCTCCTGTCTCTGCATTGGCAGGCAGGTTCTTTACCACTAGCACCACGTAGGAAGTCCCATTAGTCACTGCTGCTGCTGCTGCTAAGTCGCTTCAGTTGTGTCTGACTCTGTGCGACCCCATAGACAGCAGCCCACCAGCTCTGCCATCCCTGGGACTCTCCAGGCAAGAGTACTGGAGTGGGTTGCCATTGCCCTCTCCAATGCATGAAAGTGAAAAGTGAAAGTGAAGTCGCTCAGTCATGTCCGATCTTCAGCGACCCCATGGACTGCAGCCTACCAGGCTCCTCTGCCCGTGGGATTTTCCAGGCAAGAGTACTGGAGTGGGTTGCCATTGCCTTCTCTGCTCATTAGTCACTAGGGATATCCAAGTTAAAACCCCATTGAGACAGTATTCCACACATGCCAGCTGACTAAAAGATCAACTACACCATATGTTAAGGATATGGTGTAACTGAAACTTTCATATGATGCTGAGCCTGTAAACATTACAACCACGTAGCAAGAATTATTTTATATTTTCATGTAAAGTTAAACATATATCCACTTTATGATGCAGGATATTCTGTTTCTAAGTAGCTAAGAGAAATTAAAATATATTTCTACAGAGGACTTTCAAAAGAATATTTATAACAGCTTTTGCATAAGAACTAAAAAATGGAAATAACTAAGTATCACCATAAGAATGGATAAACTGTGGTGTATATATATGTGTGTGTGTGTGTGTGTGTGTGTGTGTGTGTGTGTGTGTGTGTTAGTCACTCATTCATGCCCAACTCTTTGTAACCCCATAGACTGTAGCCCACATGGCTCCTCTGTCCATGGAATTGTCCAGGCAATAACACTGGTGTGGGACGCCATTCCCTTCTCCAGGGGATATTCCTTACCCAGGGATCAAACCCTGGTCTCCTACATTACAGTCAGATTCTTTACCATCTGAGCTACCAGGGAAGCCATATATATATTTACCAATTAAAAAATACCAAACTACTGATACACACAACAATACAGATGAATCTAAAGCAATATTATGTTAAGTAGAGGAAACTAGACACAAAACAGTATATACCGTATGACTCCTTTTCTAAAAATTTCAGGAACAGGCAAAACTGAACTGTGTGCTAGGAATCAGAACTGTTCTCTGTAGGATTTAGGAACTGACGGAAAGGGAAACTAGGGGACTTTGGGAGTGAGAGTATTCATTGAGATGGCAGTTTCATGAGTCTCTGTGTTTGTCAAGATGTGTTAAATTGCAAACTTATAACATCTGAATTTCACTGTATATAAATGTTCTTAAAATGAAAAATGAAAGGAAAATGGCTGGTAGGATTCAAATAAGGTCATCTAATACCATGTACTTCATTTACCCAGTGCCTAAATTGGTAATTTCAACTAGGAAGTCCCAACTAAGATCTCATTTTAGGTTTGAGTGAATGTTTCAGCCATTTCATTCCCTCACCCCTTTTAGCATCTTTGCACCACTTAGCACCTTTACTTAAAGATTTTTCTTTTTCTTTTTTTTTTTTTTTTTTTAGATTTTTGCAACTCTTTTCTGTCCAAATAGATGGTAAATTCGTTGGGAGCATCATCTAATCAGTGGCTCTCAAATTTTAATATGCACAAGAATTACCCAGGGAATTTATTAAAATGCAGATTTCCAGGTCTCATCTTGCAGATATTCAGGAGATTTGGCTTTGAGCTGAAGAATCTGTGTTTTTTTAAGTAGCATTTCAGATGATGGTCCACTGACCACCTTTTAAGAAATGCTTACCTCTATAAATTGAATTATTTCTGTCATATCCATGAGGCTTTGAGTGCTGTGTGCCAAGAAATAAACTAGTAAATAAACTAGATAAGTTTGAATCCCTCTAACACCAGTTTTCAACTGTGGCTAGATTTTTTTTTTATATATAGAGGGAAACAGTATTAAAAGCTTCAGACAAATTCTAGGAACGATCCTAAATTAAAAGATCATTTTCCCCAGCTCTTTCATTGTCCAGATGTGGGAACTGAAGTCCAGAGAGCAACAGGGACTTTCCTACAGCTGTTTAGTTAGCAAGAGCTGCGTGGAGGCTAGAAATCACATCTCCTGACTCCTTATCTAACTCAGTTCTCCTTGTCATGCAATGACTTTGTCAAGATCAGAAAGGACATTGTTTCTCAAATAGGGGTGATTTTATCCCCCAAGGGGCATTTGCCCATGCCCAAAGATATTTTCGACCATCACTATTAGGGTAGTGATCAGAGAGTGGTATATGGCTGCTATTTAGAGGGTTGAGGCCAGGGATGCTGCCAGGCACTGTACGGAGCACACGACACAGCAGAGTCCCTGCCACCAAGAACTGTCAGGCCTCACATGTCTGTAGTACAAGGTGGAAGAACTGTGGGCTAGTTGCTGTGGAGTTCAGTGGTCCCAGATAAGTCTTCCTGGACATGGCTCAGCCTTGTGCAAGCACCGTGTGTTAGGATCTCCCTCAACCACGCTGGGGGCTGCTGCTCCATGTGCTTCTTGCCCACCCTGGCTCTAAATCCGAGGCCTGGCTGCAGACTCTCCTCTCTTGCTGCAGGCAGCTTGGACAGACTCCTTAGCGCTGCAGTGGCAGCACGTGTCATTTCTTCAACACAGCATCTGCCAGCAGCCTACCAGGGAGTCCTGAACATGGGCCACCCCAGCCCGCCAGCAGCTCTCTGGTGAGGCAGGAGCTGCTCCAGCTGGTCACAGAAAGAGCAGCCAGCTGGGCTTGAAGGGAAGCAGATTTAATTTGGGTCCTGATTGAAGTAAAAACTAATTTAGAGATGTGCCCTCTCTAATTTGAGATTTTTAAAAGGATAATTGGGGTAACAGGTAGAAAGGGCACCTTGTAGCTCAGGCTATAAGGAAGGAATCATGCTCATTGTGTGCCCCGAGTCTGTTTGGCCTAGTTTTCAGTGTGTTAGGGGAGCATTAACTTGATATGCACACACAGGGTCTCAAGGGTTCAGTACTCCCTAACCATGTGACTTTGGAGATTTATCAATACTAAACCACTTCAAGCCTTACAAAATACTGATGATAATAGTGCTGATACTATAGAGTCATTTTAAAGATGAAACGAACTAATGAGTGTAGAGAAAGATTATAGTGAAGTGACTGGTATGCAGTTAAGTGCTATAAAAATGATCACTAATCGTATTAATTTCCTGCACCACTAACTTGCAAGATATGGCAGGCTCCACCTGCCTCTGATAATACAGCAAGCCCACCTCTTCTTTTTTATGCCAGTATACATTGGACATAGGTTCTCCCTGCCTTCAATACCACCAGCTACCCTCTTTTCAAAGTAATTCTATCTGTTCTTTCAACCGTCCACAAAGGGAACCCTCCCTTGTCCCCACAAATCAGCCTTTCACCTGCTGACCCCCCAGTTCTGTTTCTTCTTGCCTGAACTGACTACTCCTGCCCACAGCCCCATTTGGAAGTGGGCCTCCTATGTCATGGCCTGTCTTCAGCATGCCAAAGCTCATGATGATGGTTGAGTGTTTGGGTTCTCCCAAGGCTGGTGATATTAGAAGAGGTCAGAGCACACTTGGGATCCACTTGGAAGAGGAAAAATAGCCCTTTGCTGCTCTGTACCTTTTCGTTTCTTGTGGGCCACAAAGCAGCCCATGTCTTATTTAGAAATCTGTTCTGACTAGTTCTATCACCTTATTCCTCTTTCCCATTTCTCCAAAAGGACTTCAATCCATCCAAAAAGATGGGAGGAGACAACATACTCTATGACTTCTATTTTCTTCCACTCCCTACCCCAAGCCGACACTTTTAGCAAAGTCTGCTGTAACAAAGCAAACACTCCTCAAAATACCAGAGCTGCACACAACTCCTGGAAAGCTCTGCAGGATTGTCTATTTCTTCTGCAGCTTCAAGCAATCAACTCAGTGTGTGGCAGTTATGAGGAGGCCTGTTTGAATCCTGGAAGTTTTGGGTGAGGGCGCAGAAAGAAGAGCAATAAAGCACTTGGGGGAAGGAAGTGGCCAGACCTGAGAAAGGGAAAGAGAAGACAAAAAAAGATGTACAGAAGGGGTAGCACATTTCTTGGAAAGGGGTGCACTGGGGCTTGAAGGTGAAGATCCCCAGGACTGCAGAGTGAGAAATCAGACAGGCAGTCATCTACTTCATTGTGATTGGCCCTGGCTGAAGGCAGCAGTCAGGTGTGTCCTCTTCCTCATTGCTAATGCCAGAGCAGGCTTGGGTGGCCCGGATCTCCATGTGATTTATCAGCAAACCACAGCAAGAACTGGATTACTTCCAAGTAGCCCCCTGTGTGCTGGTTCTTGAACTTGGGGTTTAGGACGACAACATAGAATTTGCACCTTCCAGTTACATGTCTGCCTATCTGTTGACATCTTCCAATTACATTTCTGTGGTTTGCATTTTAACACCATAAAAATGGCTTTGAGTTGATCTTTGAAACATTCATAAAATCCATACAATAATGAAAAGAAAGCATTTCCAGAAATGAACTCAGTATGCGCAGGTGGGAGCAGCCGAAGTGGGAGCAGAATGAACATGACAGAAGAGCTGAGAAAGGGAGGGATTAGAAGAGATGAGCAGTTCAGTAATCATTATTTTTACCCCTAACATCCAGAAAAAAAGCTAAATTCTGGTGTAATCATTATATACAAATATGGCCGTTAAGGAAACTTAAAGTTTAAAACTTTTAAAGAGAGGCAATTGCGGTTCATTTTGAGATCAGGGTGTAGAAGAATTATATCTGAAACAGGAGAAAGGAAAAATGCCCTCAAGAAAATAAGGCACAGAGTAATGTCTCTGTGGCTAAATGTTGCACACGGGGGGATTGGAGCAGAGTGAGGAGTAAATCCCCTGACTTCTTCAGCAGCATTGCTACAGAGGAAAATTGTCATCCGAGGGAGGAACCCATTTTGGCAGCCTCGTATAACGATGGCTCTGGGAATCCTCATCAAGTACTGTCTGATCGGTAAAGTAAATCCTTTTGTTTAAAAATATACATCCAGCCAGCTGGTATCGCTGATCTAAGTAACAGCTTTGTCCCAAAATAGATCTTAGTACTGTGATCTCAGCAGGGATTTCTGTTTTAGAGAAAGATATTTTACGGGACTACGAGAAGGTTTGTTGGAACTTCCAATATCCTTGAACTGCAAGCAGCAGCAATTTTAGACACTGAGTGTTAATTCAGTGAACTTAAGAAAAGAAAAGAAAAAGGAAAGCCATACAATTGTCAGTGCTAAATGAACTGAGAAGTAGTTTGGAAAAAGCATGTTAGACTCAATTCTTTCTATATTCTGTTTTTACTTCTAAGGAATACTTCAGACTTCAGTGTTGTTAAACCCCATTGAGTAGAATGGAACCAACAGAATATAGCATTGTTTAGATATGTATATGTTTTTGTGTTATACTGTGGTGGAAGAGTACATTGAACAAAGCAAGTGAGACTTTTAAGATGCTATTAAACAGCAAGGTTATCTCCCAAATGCAGTGTAATCCTTTAGAACCCTTGATACACCCAGTGTTTTCTCTGACCTTGGATGAATGTAAGATAGGCTGTCTGCCTTTGCTGGCCAGTCAGATAGAGTCATCTGGACAAATCAAGTCACAAAAACAACCCCATTTCAGTAATTCAAGGGAGAAGAGGAAAAGACGGAGAAGGGTCTTCCTTGCCCAGTGCTGTTGTTGGTGCAAGTGTTCTCTGAACTTGACTTTTGTTATGGGGACTTGATTTCAGGAGGACTTTGTAGGGATCTCTCACTAACTCTTGCCTTGGTACTGACAACTGCCTCTTCCTGGCTGGTGGCCATGGTTGTCTACATATGTGTGTTTAGATTTTTGTATTTGTCTCTTTGGCATCCATTTATCACAGAATTAATTATATAGTAACTATAGTGTTTGTTTTTTTTTCTGTTCTTGATGGTCTGACATTTAGGGGCCTTGCAGACACAGGAAAAGACTGTTCCTCCCAGGGCTATTTATAGACCCTTGAACAACACAGAAGCTAAGGGTGCCAACCCCTCTCCAGTTGAACATCTGCATATAAGTTTAGTCGGCACCCCCTACCTAGGGTCTGCATCTGCAGATTCAACAGTTGTGAATCATATAGTACTGTTGTATGTACTTATTGAAGAAAGAGCCGTGTATAAGTCGACATGTGCAGTTACAGTTCAAATTCATGTTGTTTAAGGATCAGCTGTAATTTACAGTGGTAACACTTGCCTAGGAGCATACCTTTCACATGCTGTCCCAAGTCTATAGTCCCTACCACCTCCTTTACTGACTTTCACACACCAATTCAGTATGTCCCCTGCTGGAAAGCATCCCAGAGTGAGGTGTCAGACAAACAGAGACCACCCCCTAAATCCAGAGCCCACTGAAAGTTTGCAAACAGCCAATCCTAGCCTGTTTACTCTGCCTTGCCTTGTCTTTCCTAAGGAAAACCCAATAAAGTCTCTGACCTAGGCTCTCCCCTCATTCCTGCTTCTCCCTGACCAAATCTGGTACTTCCTTGGGTGGCCCTGTGTAATATGGTGGGCCCCCTTCTCTCAGGAAATAAAAGAAATAATTTCTTCTTTCCATGGCATTGGCCTCTTGGTGTCATCATTTAGACACCTCCAAAGATTAAGCAACTTTTCAGGAATCTGAGTACATATTTTACAGTATATGGTATTTCACAATTTGAAAAGGCTTTTTTGGGAAAGTGGTTCTGATTACATAATAACTGGACTCAGAATCTTATAGCATGCAGTTTAAAAATATTTAAGAGCAGCCAAAAAATGTGAAGTTAGAGTCACAGACACTTCATCTAAATTTTCTTTTCATGAACAGCACTAATAGTAATGGAGATAAAATGCAAAGTGCAAATTTACCTTCAAATCACTTATTTTCATTAGCTGTATAATGCAATTTCCCAAAGACTGTTCTCTGTAATAATCATTCTGTAGACAGTTAACAGAGACTAAAGAAAAACATAGTATTTTAATCAAATGCTCTTGGTATCTCTAGATCAAACTGCCACTGCTATCTAGGGAGTGCACAAGATAATAAAGAATAGGAAAACGTGGAAATACTGGGAGGGGCAGCATGGATCATGGGGACTTGAGTCTAGCATTTGAGTGTAAATGTTGCCTTTAGCTAGCTCTGTGAACTTGGAGTATTGAATAGCAAGTCTAATGCTTACCTCAACCATCAAGTGGAAATAACTATTTCTGCGGTAACAGCTATGACTTCCATGGCTTGTCAAATTTATTCTTGTTATTTATCTTTCTCTAATTTCTGATTGGACCCTCACTGAGAATGATGAGCAGGAATTTGAGTGGGCTCCCTCCCTCAAGCCAGGAGGTGGCTTCATCCACAGACCCTAAGGGTGGTCAACCGTCCTCATGCGAGGAGGGTCAATATGAGATCGGGAAGCTCTGCTACCTCACTGCTGCTCTCAATCACAGAAAGTTTGTGGAAGCTCCCAAAACTACTTCAGTCCTGACAGGGATCTCTGCAGCCACCCCAGTGAAAACGTGTACCCTGAGGCATCTGTGTTCAAGCCATCCACAGAAACACAAGTCTTCAGCACCTTCTCCATCTTGCTCAGTCACTCTCCTCTTGCAGCCTTGAGAGCCAAGAGCTCTCCCCTCTTAATCTTTTCTGGTAATCCAGCCGGCTCCTCAGTTGTTTTTGACCTGAGAACTAAAGCCCTCCATCCAAGTATTTTATTTGATCTTCTCATTATGGAGGGAGAGATATAAAAAATTTTAATTAGTAGAATGTTACTTTTTTTTTTAATATACAAATTATTTTTAAAAACTATTTAATTAGAGCTGAGCAGGTATGTCCCTGTCAGGGTCTGCGCTCTCTCCAGGCCTCCACCTAGTGTCCATTTCATTGTTCAAAGTCATTTGCCCACCTCTGGACATTTGATTTGGGGACTGCTGCCTTTGACTTGAAAGCACTAAGACCTTTGGAGGATACAGTCTTTTTGCTCACATCCAGATATGTAGTATCTTACTTGAGCTCACAACACCAAGAACCCCTACAGCTCCCTTTTCATCCCAACAAAATGGCATATGAACAGACAAGACAGACAAGTCACCAGGAAAGTTACCCTGGCTTTTCTGAAAGTCTTGGCATGATTTCACTCCTCCTCTCTGCTTCTCAAATTGTGTTCTTCTAGAGAAGGTGGAATGCACACTTCATGGAAACCACCCACTCGCGGGTCCCTGACTGAAATTAAGTGCCAGAATTTGACTCCCGGTTTTCCCAGCGTTTTCCATAAAGTAGTAATGTACTCTGACCCAAAAGAAGTTATATGATTTTAAGCCAAAGCAGACACCACCAGCTGCTGTCTTGATGATGGTGGAAAGACCAGTTCTCCAGCTATCTTACCTGATACTTCTTCTCCACACCTGCTTGGGCATGGCTGAAACAACAAGACGAGTTGCTGTGATGAATACTCTTGGCAGTCAATAGGGAAGCACCACAAGAGTACCTTCAACTGTACACAACACTCTGCGTGGTTCAGAGAGAGTGTACTTGACTGATAGGTAATAGAAAAATCCAGAGAAAACAAGGCTTTGATTAAAAGTTTTTATTCTGTTCTTCTGGGATTTCCTCAGGTTTGTGGTTCTCTTTAGTTGGCATCTCCTCAGATGGATTCCACTCCTGGCAGCAAAATGAAGGCAGCTGCTCCAGGCATCATATTTGCATACCAAATATTTATAGCTTAAAAGAGCTTCTCTGCCCTGGCTCACTTTGCTTCAAAACCCTGGGCTTCACTCTGATTGAATCAACTTATTTCTCATGTCCAATATGAGCCAATAACTGTGCAAGGGGAATCAGACGACCTTGATGGGTCTGAGTCGGCTGAGGAAGGAGTCAGTTCTACCCTAATTGCATGGCTTCTACCACACATTATAGATGACTCTTTACCATAACCTCTACTAACTTATTTAGTTAACTAGATTGGAGGGGAGAGGGAATGAAATCAACATTTTCTGAAACTACTCTCTCCTAGGAATAATGCTAAGTGCTTTACTCTTCCTGAGATTTCCATGACTGAAAATCGCCATGCTTTTTAGAAAATTATGTGAGCTAAATCTCAGAAGGTTAAGGAACTTTCTGCAAGGTTTTAAAAGGCCCATTAGGTATTAACACTCAGGTTTTACTGCCTTGAAAGGCCATACCTACAGAACACTATGTATGTAAAAGGTCACAATATTCACTGAGAATTGTGTGAAAGTAACAGTATCAAGCAGTACAAAGACAGCTTGGAGAGAGAATCCCAACCCACCTGTTAATAGTGTTATATGAAATGGTTTTTAACACCTCTCTAAATCTCTCAGCATTAGTTTTATCATTTGATGAAGTGAATACAATTTTAGAATGGATTCCATAATGTTGGTGAGAAGATTAGAATAATATTAATAGATACAGTAGTGAAGCTAAGGTAAGATCAATAACAAAAATATTTCCCTCTCACCTAGAATATTAGTATTTGAAATTCCACAGTGAGGCCTTTACTCCTGTAACCTCAAGTTTCTCCCATTTAAAAAATGTAAACGCTCTGAATTAAAGTTTGATGCATTGAGCTAGTGCTTTAATCTTAAAAATACAAGGAAGGGCCAGTAACAATGGGTAGAGACAGGGAGAGACTGTTACAGGTCAGAGGACTATGATGCTCTGAACCTGGAGCCTCTGACTGCATGAAAAGGAAAATGTCTACTCAGCTTTACCAATTGTAATCGTGTAGGAATTTGAGCCTTTTATTTTGCTAAATATTAAGGTTTTTCCAGAGAAACCCACAATCTAAATGGCTTAGTGTTTGCTCTGTTTTATATTTTATTTAAAACACTGTGTGTGTGCTAAGTCACTTTGGTCGTGTCCGACTCTGCAACCCTATTGACTGTAGCTCATCAGTCCTCACCGTCTCCAGGATGAGAGAGACGGATCCTCCAGGCAAAAATACTGGAATGTGTTGCTATTTCCTTCTCCAGGGGATCTTCTTGACCCAGGGATTTAAAACACTAACTGTATCCAAAAACTACGTCTCCTTGCGCAGAGTATCTCACAGGCACCTACTTTAAAACTTCTGCTATTGTATGTCTCTTGATCTACATGACCCTGGGGTTTTCTCATCGACATTTGCCAAAAGAGGGAGATAATAATAGTACCTGCCCTCATGGGAATTTATTGAAGAAGAATGAAAATATTTCTACACTGAATCTCAGATCCCTCCCAAAGACAAGTTATTAAAAAAGACTGCTGAATAGATGTATTTCATAGAAGCACCTGGGGAAGAGTCAAACCTAGATGCTGAACCCAGGGTGGGAGATCCATGAGCAGTTTTCTTTAATTACCTTGTCCTCTACCAGCAAGGCTGTGAAGGGACCTCATGCTTCCTTTTGCCTTTTTAATCCCGACGTATCCCATATACCACCTGCTGGGGTCACAGAGGCTGGGGACTCAGGAACCAGCACAACCCACAAAGCCAGTCATCTGGTCCCATGCCCCTGGCTGGAAGAAGAAGTTTCCTCCTTTCCCACTCCCATGCCTGGCCATCTGACTATGGAGGCTTTAATAAGATGCTAAACTGGGGAAACTGACTGCTGTGGGGCCTGAAAAAATCAGTCTCTGATCCAAGACCCAATACTGGGGATGGAGATTTAGATTCCAGTACTGTGAGGTGAGAGACTGAGTAGGTCACTGCAGCCCAAATGATCACAGTGATTTGGGTTCTTATTGGAAGTTTCCAGAAATGCCAACAAATAGAAAAGGCTTCAATCTGCACTGTCTGATATGGTAAATATGAGCCATGGGCCACATGTAAAGTTACGGAGGATTTGAAATTTAGCTTGTCTACATCAAAATATTCTGTAAACATAAAATATACACCAGATTTTGAAGTCTTAGCACCTAAAAAGAAAAAAAAAAAGTTGGTCACATGATGAAGCACTGGTTTCTTCTCACTTTGTAATATGGCTATTCACAAATCCCAGCTTGTGTTTGTTTTCCTCTTGGACACCATGGGCTTAGACCTGTCTATAAGGAAAAGTGATTTCAAATTTATTTTAACTCATGCCACTTCCACTATGTAAACTCTCTCTTGTAATTAAGAATAATGTGCTCAAAAAAATGAATGTTCTAATATTTTCTTAGGTAATCTTAATTATTTTATATATTGCTCTAAGCATCATTGGAGAAGCCAACGACACCCCACTCCAGTGCTCTTGCCGGGAAAATCCCATGGATGGAGTAGCCTGGTGGGCTGCAGTCCATGGGGTTTCAAAGAGTCAGACACGACTGAGCGACTTCACTTTCACTTTTCACTTTCATGCATTGGAGAAGGAAATGGCAACCCACTCCAGTGTTCTTGCCTGGAGAATCCCAGGGACGGGGGAGCCTGGTGGGCTGCCATCTATGCAGTAGCACAGAGTCGGACACAGCTGAAGTGACTTAGCAGCATAAGGATCGTAAAGTGATATGCACTGCTTCATTGTCTCCCTCATTCTGATTTCAGTACTGAGTGCACATGCCTATGCTCTAAATTTTAGAATCCCATTCTGGAATGTCATTGGTCCAAATCTGACACTTAATCTTGTCTCCCTTCCTGCTCAGATCTCATCTCTTCTAGGAAACTGCTAGATAATGAGGGCAGCCTGTGTCTGATTAGCCCTTTTGTTTTTCTACTCCCAATCCCTAGAACATGCATTCAGTGTCAAGCATAGTACAGCATAGTATTTGAATCCAACCATTAGACTTTGACAAGCTTGATTTCAGATTTCAGCCTCATTATTTACTTGGGCAAATTCCATCATTCCTTGGGCAAATAACTTGTTTTTGAGACTTATGCATGTGTGCATAATGGGACTTGCCTCAGGGGTCATTACAAGCAGTCAGTATATACTGAACATTTAGCTTATTGTCTAGTATATTGTAAGAAATAGGTAATAGTTTTTCATTGTGTTACTGTTATAGGTTTACACATATAAACATCAAATAATGATTACTGAATCAGTGATCAGAATATTATAACTCTCAATGTTTTTCTTTTTTCCATGATGAAAGTGGCAGGTGTTCCTTCCGTCAATTATTTTATCTCAAAAATAGGAACAGCAATGCTTGCTCACTAGGCTTTGGTGAGAGAAACTCTGTGTTTTCTTTCGAATAAATACCCTCTCTAAAGTGAAATATGAAGATAATATTGTAAATGAGCAAGATTATAAGCTCTTTTAATCCTCTTTATATAATCTGAAGAGGTATCAGGAGCCAAAAACAAAAGTAAATTTATAAAATACTTTTTAAAACACTTACATACATAAGCTTACACTTATCAAGATGTCTTCCCTACATGATACTGACTTAGACAGAGAAGATAGTATTATGCTTTTAGTCTGTTTGGAAATGGATATCTACAGTGTTTGAATGGTCCGGGGCAGAGTTTCTCCATCTCAGCACTTTGGACCAAATAATTTTTATGGTGGGAGGTTGTTCTAGGCATGTTTAGCAGCAACGCAGCCTCTGCCCTCTTGATGCCCTCTGTTAACCACCACCACCACCCCACCAAAATCATGACAATCAAAAATATTTCCCAACATTGCTATATGTCTGCTTGGGGAACAGAATCACCCCTGATTGAGAGCCATTCATTGAAGGCCATACAATAGTGAGTGGAAGAACTTTTCATGGAAGCCTGCTGTTACTCCTCCTGTGATCCTAGGAGTAGTATAGAGTGGGATCAAGAAGCAGAAGGAGCACTGGCATTCGAGCCTGTGAGCTAGCAGAAGGGATGTGAAAGTGAATAGCAGGAGAATTTCCAATGAAAAGAGGTTGGATGGGGAAGAGCTAACCTCATGCAGATGCCATGAACAAAAGGATAAGTGCATTTCTGTTAAAAAATTGAGCTGGACATGTTTTGTCTTGAGTAGTATGTTTCCAAGCTTCAGTGACAGCAAGATGGGTATAAGGGGCTGGAGTTTGGGTTTGAATTTTTTTTTTACATTTGTACCCACATTTGATGTGGGGCTTCCCTGGTGGTTCAGATGGTAAAGCATCTGCATGCAAAGCAGGAGACCCGGCTTCAATCCCTGGGTCGGAAAGATCCCCTGGAGAAGGAAATGGCAACCTGCTCCAGTATTCTTACCTGGAAAATTCCATGGACAGAGGAGCCTGGCTGGCTACAGTTCATGGAATCACAGGGTCAGATACAACTGAGCCACTAACACTTGATATGGATGGCTCCAGAGTTTGATGGAGGATTGTCTCTGTCAGTTGAAATGTTCACTCTTATCATTGCCATCTAGCTGGCCTAGCCTGACCTGCCGGCCCATCCACGTTATTTACCCCATGAATGCTATTTGTTCCAGTCTTAGTTTGATAGTTACCTGGTACAGTTCATATATTCAAACAGCATGAAATTTGGGACAGAATTACTTTACTTGTCTGTAACTCTATAGCCAGTGATTGGTTAAGATGATTTCAAAAAATATGTCCAGAAGTGTGACTTTTTCATTCTCTTCACTTCCTAAGAAGTAGGGTTAGGCTTGCCCCAGCAAGGTTTTTGTTTGTTCCCTCTCCCCCCACCCCTTCACACCCACCATATAAATTTTTATCAATTTAGGAATCTTATTTCCTTATTTGAGCCATCAGTTCAACATGACCCCCTGGTTTAGAGGTGCTCTTGCAGCTTCCTGGCTCGGGGCCTTTGGGTGCTGGCCTGTTGTCACACCAAGTGTTGGTCTTAATTCTCAGCTTCGTGAATCAGAGCTCTACACTTTGCCCCATCTGTTTTCCTTTTATATTTCTAACATAGGCCTTTTATTTACTCTGTTCATTCACTTATCCGTTTATCCACCCAACAAGAATTTATTAAGTTATCTACCCTAGTTAAAGCCATAGGCAAGTTCCCCCAGTGCCTTGAGCCCCATATTAAACACTGGTTTGGAGAATTGCATTTGACTGACACTTATTTCATTTGTCAGATGAAAAATAGAATTGTTTTTCAGTTGCTGTGGAGTAAATGATATGACATCTAGAGTGTTTTTACTCAATGCTTGGCTTCCTTTGCACCATGTTATGCTAGCAAATCCATTTTGTTTGATTAGCACAATAAGGAATTTTTTCAAAACAATTTTTTCAGACAGTTGGGATCACCTGTATAGAGTAGTATAAAAATCATTTCATTAAATTTTGGGGTCTTCATTTTGACCACTTATGTGAAACTGGGGAAGTAACCTCTCTAAAATCAATGTCATCCTCTGCAAAATTACGAAATTGCGCTTAATGATGGCTAGGGCCTTCTGGCTCTAAAATAAATTCAAAATATTTGGAGGAATGTTGAGATTTTTTATCCGGGATGTTCTTTCTGATGACCTAAATTTTTAGGATTCTGCAAACACAACTCTGGAGTGAGGTAAGGTCCATGTTTTAATTCATTGCTTGATATTTTCTGTTGTCCTGTTCCACAGGAAGTTAGACCTTTCAGAAGGTCTGACTGATTTGGGCATTGCTCAGTACTAACAGAAAGCTAGAGTGGAGCAAGCACTGGATGAGGAGTCAGGAGACTGAGCTATGGCTGTAGCCCTGCCACTTCAACTTGTGTGACTGTGGGCAGGTAAACCCCAGAGCCTTATCCCCCATTTATTTTTCTGTTGAAATGGCCAAGTTGATTTACGTCACCTGCAAAATTTCTTTTTTGCTCTATAATGCTTTAGTTTTATATGTAGATGTTATCAAACCAAAACTTAGGTTTGCTCACCCGTGCACAGTACAGCCAATCTACTGACCCCGGTTTGTAGTGAAAGAAAAATCAGTGTTTATTGTAAGGAGCTGTACAAGGAGTCCAGAACACCTAATCAATCCTCAGAAAGCCCGAACTCCCTGATGGTTTTCCACAAAGCATTTTTAAAGGCAAGGTGAGAGAGAGATCCCAGGGTTTGTAATCAGCTTGTACACAGTGCCTTGACTTTGAAAGTGGAAGTCTTAGTCACTCAGTTGTGTCTGACTGTTGGCAACCCCATGTACTGTAGCCAACCAAGCTCCTCTGTCCATGGAATTCTCTAGGCAAGAATGCTAGGGTGAGTTGCCATTCCCTTCTCCAGAAGATCTTTCTGACCCATGGATCAAACCTGGGTCTCCCACATTGCAGGCAGATTCTTTACTGTCTGAGCCACCAGGGAAGCCCAGACTTGGCTTTAATGATTCATCAAAGATACCACAGTTATTTAAAAAAAAAATAGTACTGATGGAGCTCTTATTATATGGCAGACATTGTTTCAACAATAAACAAAGTGTTTTGTCTCTCTTTGTGCCATCAGTGATAGTGATACACAAATAAGTAAAAGTGGAATGTCAGATCCTGAGCAGGACACTAGCAGAGATGAAGCAAAGATGCTCTGTTACATGTCGTGGTCAGGAAAGACCTCTTGAAGGCTGTCACATTTGAGAAAGAGTTGAATTAAGAGAAGAGGCCAGCTGTGTCGAGAGCTTGGGGGAGATCATTTCAGGCAGGAGGACCAGCGGGTACAGAGGTCTTGAGGTTGGACCTGTTTGATGTGTTCAGAGGACGAGCAGGAAGACCAGTGTTGTGGCTGCAGTGACTTTGCCTGCAAGCCCCTGAGATCATGGACTTGGGTTTTACAGAATTCTTACTTTTCTTATATGCGTGCTTGATATTTAACAGGAATCAGCCTCTGACATTTTAGAAGACAACAAATCTTAGATGTCTGACTGGAGGGAAAAAGGGTCACCCTGAGGTTGTGGAGAGAAAATTGATACAAATTGCAGTTGACGCAGTATGCCCATCTTAAATGCTACTGACTCCTGATACTCAGAACAGTGGTTCACATTACCTCCCTTCTTTTGTCTTTGCCCACTGACAGCTGAAAGGAGTGAGATGTCCAGAAATCTTGCAGTTTCATTTGTATGTGGAGTCAGTTCTGGAGGGAAGTTCAGGTGCCTCCTTTTCTTCCACATTTCTTAATTTCTCTCCTGAGATCAAAAGCCTCTGTAAAGTCCAGTACTTGGTACCTGCCATCTGGCAAGTCATGTATGTTGCTGTGACCCTGAAAATAAAAGTCCAACACCACTTATCTATTTAACCTGAGGTGTACTCTGAAAAGAGTACACCAGGCCAGGCAGTTTGTTTCATATGTCTGGTTTTGATCTTACTTAAAAAAAAAAAAAAAAAAAAAACCCAGCAAGCACATTTCCAGGTACTGAATTTCAGTAAAACCCCACTACTCATTACAGTGTTCTTCTGTTTCAAGTTTGCAAAGCTGACATCATCCAAGAGATTAGAACTAGCTTTTGGGCATCTTCACTAACATTCTTACTCACCTGGAGACAGATCTTAGAGTAAATCTCATGGTACCATAACCCAGACTTTAGGGCTAAATCCAGGTGAGAGGGGAAGTAACCTGGAGCCAGTTAAATGGCTTTCTCCATGGAGATGATATGTCGTAGGGTTTGAAAGCTGAAATCTATGGCAACAGAAAGAAACTTTGTGAATACTCCACTAGTCTGAAATTGACATCCCATAAACCAGGTTTTTTCCAATATATAGAAAGTAACTCGGATGAGTCCCATTATGTCAGGCCAGGACCTGAGGGAAATAACTCCATAAGCTTTAGCCTGGATCCACTAAAGAACACATTCTCTAGCACGTGACGTTATTATGAAAGGTGGGGAAAATCTGTAATAATCCTAGCCTCAAGAATCTCTGTCCATAAAGAAGGATTTTTTTTTTTTCCTAAAAAGACAGACCATGTTAAGGCCAAATCTCTTTCTACTTTAAAAGAGCGGAAATAGTATTGATAAAACACCTACAGTTTGCCACTTTTTATGCCAGATAACTTAACACAGCCTTAGATACTGTGGTAGCTTGTTGATTTTGAGCAAACTGAGGTGCAAAATATTAAGTGATTTGCCCCAGGTCACACAGGTGAAAAAGAGTAGAATCGACATATGAGGATGAATCTTTTTGATACTAAAGTTGTCACTGCCTGCTCCATAAAAATGGGCATTTTAAAACCTGAAGTTAAGGAAGAAAGTATTGAGCTATTCCCTAAGCTAACATCTTCATTGTATGATTACATATTAAGCTGCACATTTTTTAAACTATTCACCTCCCGTCTTATTAAACCACTTTAAAATGATTTTTTTGTGTTTCCTAGACTGGATGTCATTCTCACACATATATTAGTTATGGTGGTATAGTACACTTTTTTTAAGGCTTGCCCATTATAAGTTATTATATGATAAGAAAGGCAGCTTAGATGATTAAAAATGATTCAATACTTTTCCTAAAACGCTCTGGACAGAATGAATAACATATGGCCATTTATGTTGAAGGGGTTCCTTTTACCTGAGCTTGATGATTGCCAGGGGTCATCTTGGTTAAATTAGATTTTAATTCTGAAATATTGTTGTTGGAAATGTTCCCAATGGCCAATTCATATCTTGTGAATAATAGGATTTGAGTCAAAATTGAAAGTGCAAAGAAAGCGAATGAGGAATGTCTGTCAAGTAACTGTTTTGAAAAAAAATTGTTCCTAATACAAAAAGTTTTAAAAGTGCAAGAAGCATTACCATAATGCATATATCTGTTGTTCCTGAAGAACGAGATCTCCTTAGATGAACACTTCCTGGTTAACTTGATGTCTCCTCTGCTATACCTTTTAAGCATGACCTGAGAGATATTGTATTCTTTCCACTTCTATTTTATGCATCTCTTTCTGCCATGTTTTGAGTATAAGAGAAGGTACTCTCTTACTTGTTAACCTCTCCTACATAGTTGGACTGTGGAGAATATAGAAATTCATAAATCATTCTATGTTTTCCTTATATCCAACAATCATAGAAAGAGCCACCAATAAAATAAAGGCAAATCTCTCAAGATCCTTCTACAAGCATATAAACACTAACAGAACATGAAGAAGCACCCTCCTTCTAGCCGGTTATAGTAATTATAAATCTTTTCTGAACTATTCCCAGCCGATTTGCTGCTGTTCAGTGGCTAAGTCGTGTCCGACTCTTTGCGACCCCATGGACTGCAGTGCATCAGGCTTCCCTGTCCTTCACTATCTCCCCTGGGTTTGCTCAAACTCATGTCCATTGAATCAGTGATGCCATCCAACCATCTCATCTGTGACCCAACCAGTTTACGTGATATTAAAGAATTAATTTCCCAGTACCTGTGACAGCCCCATTCCTATCAATGTCGAGATTACCATAAGCTCTTTCAAGTTGTGATATAGCTGCTTCTTTCATGATCACATTGTAATCTTAAGCCTGGCATCATTTTCTGGGAGAGAGCCAAGTGAAGGTCTGACTGGGTGCTTGATAACTCTTAATACTGTCCTATAATAGGGCTTCCCTCTTATGGGACACAGAAGGGTTACTAGGCTATGACAGTAGTGATTATTGTTCCCAAGCAGAGGCTGAGAAAGTCTTAGGTCTCTCCAAGAGTGTGATTTGGTCACATCTTTAAGGGGGGTGTGGTGGCTGAAGAGTTATGTAATATGGATAAATCTTTTTGAAAGTCTCCTTTAATTCAGAAACTGAATTTGGGAATAGACTTCTCTATTACTGCATTAGCCAAGATTATCCTACATAACAGAACTAATAGAATGTGTGTGCAGATGTAAGTATAAAGCAACTGATAGTAAGGAATTGGCTCATATGATTCTGGAGCCTGGACAGTCTCAAGATTTGCAGTTGGTAAGCTGGAAACCGAGGAGAACCAATAATGTGGTTCCCGTCTGAAGGCCAGTAGGCCCCAGTTAAGAGCCACGTTTCAGTTTAAATGTGGAAAAATCCCCACTTACTAGAGAAATGACTAGCCCATTTGTGCTATTCTGGCCTTCAACTACTTGGAGGGGTGCACCCACTTTAGGGAAGGAAATCTGCTTTAGTAGGTCTACCTATTCAATGTTAATCTTGTCTGAAAACACTCTCACAGACATACCTGGAATAGCGTTATATCAAATATCTGGTCACCCCATAGCCCAGTCAAGGTGACACATAAAATTAACCATCACAGCTATCATCTCAAAATAAGGTTTAAAAAGTGGTTATGATTGGGTTCACAATGAGTTTTTAATCTCCGCTGTCTGCTCTTTTTGCCCAGAGAATTGCCCCAATTCTGGATCTCAGGAACTGTTCAGACTTATTCAAGATGCTCTTCTTAAGGGATGAATGGGGGTACAAGTAATATCTGGCATGGTTATTTAAAAGAGAATAAAAGGTAAATAGAATCCCATTAATCTGCTTCAGCCTCTTAATATTTGATGATTCAATTCTTTATGTTGAAATTACTGAAGAACTATCTTGACCAGATAGGAAGGCAAACTCAGTTTTAGCAAAACCTAAAACATCCTTCCCCCTTTCCTTTCTTCTTGGTTTACTAACTTGAAGATACTGGGTGAGCTCTAATATTTCACTTTGTACTAGTAACTATATGAGAAAAATTTAGTGGCAAACTCCCTTAGCTTCTTCATAACTGCCCCTTATCTCCTTCATTTTCCATCCTCTTGACACTGGCAGCTCTGTAACTGACCCTCTTTTTCCTTCTCTTACCCAAGCCTCTCCATGCATATCGAATCAAGTAAGTGAAATTCTGTGTTAAAGAGTGTGGCTGCCATGGAAGATCAGAGAAGGTAGTCAGGAAAAGGAAGGAAAGAGGAGATGGTTGTGGGATCCAGGGGATGGAGTGATGCATAGCTTGATATAGGGTGTTGTTGAGTACTTGTAGTATTCTAAGCACTGCGTTTAAGCAGATCAAATGTGTATGCATGAGCAGATACACACACACACACACACACACACACACACACACAGAATCCTGAAGAAGTGATAACATGCTTCCCACTTTACTAGAAAAAGCTCAGGGAAGGTTCAATGACTAGCATGGGACCTGAACTCAACAATGAATCATTCTGATTCCAGACCTCATGGTCTTGATCACTGTGGTCTCTGAATTTGGCTAGGCAAAGGAAGTGGGGAGTACATTCCAAAAAATATTAAAATTGAATATTAAAATTGCAGAATCAATGATCAGCAAGTTCTCTTTTTAGAAAACAATTTTGAAATTAACTTGAAGTAGTGAATTCATCAAACTTGTATCTAGCCCTTTCATGAAAATCTTGTTGGAATTTATCTAAGTTAAAATAGAAACCAGTTCTCAGCATTCCCTTCCTTAACATGTTCATTTGTCACCAATCAGGTAAAGAATAAAACTCCGGACTCCTTAGTAGCATCTTCTCCAAGATCTGGTCACTTACAAGCATTGGGATTCAGCTCCGACTACTCTCCGTCTTATGTAGAGCTAGATGTGACTCCGCTATAGTCATCCTGGCTTTCTTAGAGTTCCTCAAATACACCAGGCTCATCCCCTCTATCCATGGATCTTCCTATGACTGGCTCCCTCACTTCATTTGGGTGTTTTCTCAGAGATAAATTCTTGGACCTCCTATCAAAAATTGAAATTCTCCTCCCTCCTCATCTTCTACCCTCTTATGCTGCCTTAGTCCTCTTCACAGTACTTCATAGCTCTTGCTTGTGTAATCCTCTGAATAAAAAAAGTGCATGACTTTGTTGACTGAGCAGATGGGGTTCTCTGAGCATTCAGTGATTCCCTGTGCTAAATTCAGTTGTCCTACTCTGAACATGTGCATGAAATGTGAGAGGATTATTATGCCTGAGGAGTACCCACAAGGGAAGCAACCCTAGACATCTCCCCCAGACAACTGTTGCTTCTCATTAGTATAAGGCAAAGGGTAATTGTGGAAATTGACAACACATCTGGAAGACTGGGAGTACATCCTTTGGAAGGCCAATTTGGACATCAAAATTTGAACAGAAGGGCCAAATTAATAGGTAACACAGCTCTAGTGCCAGAAGGGCACATGCCAGCCTTCCTGTTTCTGAACTCATCCCTTGAAACCTTTCTCACAAGTATCAAAAAGGCACTGGCCTCTTTGAAGCTATAACTTGAAGTCTCATAAAAGACACTGTCGTGTACAACTGACAAGTTTTCCTAATGAAAATAGAGGGAAGGCAGGACAGCTAGCTCCCTTGGGGTGCATACCCTGGTGAAAGGATCTGGTTTGAAAGGAATTTTCACAGCATACATTTTTCATATCACTCAGGCAAGTGTCTTAATCAGGCTTTACTAGTGGGGAGTGTTCACCAAGCAGCAGGGAATGCCATGGTAG
Source organism: Ovis aries (assembly GCF_016772045.2). NCBI lineage: Eukaryota > Metazoa > Chordata > Mammalia > Artiodactyla > Bovidae > Ovis > Ovis aries. The sequence continues at coordinate 65,486,293 of NC_056058.1, forward strand.
GAATTTAATCGAAACACGTGGCATGAGTCTAATCATATTTCACTTATTTTCTTTTATGTGTCTCCTTAAGATAAATGAGTCCCTTCCTTTATCAACAATAGCTCAGGATTCATAAGCTCACATTTTTCACCTGGGACAGGGGATATAGCAACTCACACTTTATTATCCATCTCTCATTTTCTTCCCGTTAAAGAATCAATAAATTCTCCACCAATGTCTCTTTTTAAAGGTTGCTTACAAGTTTCTGTTTCAGAACAATGTGTTGGCATTGGTTTTTATGCCTAAATCCTCCCCAAATCTGGGTGTACATTGGGAGTGATTTGTAAGAGTTTTTGCAAGAATGTCTTTGGCAAAACCACAAGTCACACAGGACATGCTAATTGCAGCCTCTCTGGGTTGCCAGCACCAGTTCCCAGAGACAGCTGTAATTTGTTGTTGTCCAGAGAGTATCTCCTTCCTGTGCATCATAGAATAAGACTTTTTAAAGTGAAAAAGGCCTTAATGTTCATACTGTCCAACTTCCCATCATGAGATGCAGGAAACAGAGGCAGAACAGCTAGGCTTTCCAAGTCTGCACTGAGAGCTAGTGGAAGGGTCAAGGCTAAGCCCAGGTGCCGTCTGTACTCCTCTCGTGATTCTTAGGAATGTGCTTACATTTCCTTGAAAACGTCCTTTAAAGATAATCTTTAACCCATGTCTTGAGGTACACAATAATCCCCATGTTGCTCTGTTTTCCTAGATGGTCACCAAGCACAGTACTGGTCTGGGTGAGTGGTACCCAGGACATGTTGACTTTTCAACCAGACTTGACTTCATTTGAGATCTAACTTACAGTGCTTGGCAGCTGACAGAAGACTTCTCTTCCATTCAGTCAAAATTTACTGTCTACCTACTCTGTGTCAGGGTTTATGACAGGTGATTAGGATAAAAAGACAGTTAAGGTACTATTCCTGCTGCTTGAAGTTTGCAGTCTAGAGAGAGAGAAAATAATAGGCGAGCATGATAGAGTATGCTCTGACTGTTACAGCATCTGATATGAATTGACTTATGCCCATGGCGCTAGTGATAAAGAACCCGGCTGCCAATGCAGGAGACATAAGAGATGTGAGTTCACTCCCTGGATTGGAAAGATCCCCTGGAGAAGGGAATGGCCACCCACTCCAGTATTCTTGCCTGGAGCCTGGCGGGCTACAGTCCATGGGGTCGCAAAGAGTTGGACACGACTGAAGCAACTTAGCATGCACACACACATTTCACAAGCCATATCTCATGGCCAAACCTGTCATAAGTGGGTTGGGAAATATAGATGTACATGTGCCTGAAGATATAGAGAGCAGCAGGGTGTTCAAAGTGGTGGTTGCTCTGTCATTCTATGCCCTAGTTGCTTTATCATTAAACTTCCATGGACATGTAGCTTGGGTAAGAAAGAAATCTTTATCATTTGAAGCCACTGGGAATTTGTTGTTGTTACCATGGTATTTTGACTGATACACAGGAATTGTCTGATTTAATCCTCTGTTTATAGGATATTATTATCCTCTAAGTATTCATATAAGGAAAGTGAGATATGTAAGGGTACTAGCAAGTTAAGTGGTCAAACTAGCACTGTAACTATGCAGTCTGATTCTAGAATTCATATTCTTAGCTAATATACCATAATGCTGTGTGTATGTGTTTGTGTGTTCCCATTACTGAGATAAGGTGGTTTCTAAAAGATTGAGGAATATCATGGAAGACTTCTCAAGGAAACTGAGAGGTATGCCCTAAAGAACAAGTAGGAACAAAGTCATTTAGAAATAAAGAGAATGAGGCTTATTCCCTCTGTGTATGCATGGGAAAGGAATTCCCTCTCTTTGGCCAATTGTCTCATCCCCAGGAAAATTATAGAGCAAAGGATGCCCATCTATATATTACTACTGGCATCCAGGAAATATAGAATGCTTCAAATACCATGGCCTTGGACCTATAAATCATTAAAAACAACTTGATGGGATGTTATAAAGCATAAATGAGAAACCACAATTCTGATTCAGTGAGGCAGCAAAGCAATTTGACAGATGTATGTGTCTTATATGCCCCCTTCTCTCTCTCTCTCTCTCTCTCTCTCTCTCTCTCTCTCTCTCTCTCTCTCTCTCTCTCTCTCTCTCTCTCTCTCTCTCTCTTTCTCACACACACACACACACACACACACACACACACCCCACTATTCTAACCAGTCTTTGGATGGTAAAAGAAGGAACATATGGATAAAGTCGAGATTATATAGCAACTGACACAAAGGATCAGAACCTGTGACCCAGACACTGAGGGGTCATCTGGTCTTTGCTGTTGTGCTGTCATTCAGCACCAGTTATGGTCCAATATTTAATGCTCGCTGGAAAAGATCAATAGCAACTTCCTGGACTACCCACAATGTAATTGGGTTGGTCAGTAAATGCTTCCTGGGTCCAGTGCAGTTGCTATGTCTTCTGCACGCTGCTCCTCTATCCCCAGGCTTGGTCCTGGATGGGAACAGAACCCTTGCCAGCATCTTTCTTTTATCACTGCACACCAGCTGAGGACAAATACTGGAGTTGCCTCTTACCAGTTCCCTCCTGAACCTGCTACCTCTTGCCCCAACACACGTCTCTGAACCTGTTCTCTTTACTGATTTGGAGAATTTGAAAGCACATGTCATGTCTCCTGAACTGGGTTTCTTTTTTCTTGAAATATCAGTGCATGTCTATTACTCTTAAAAAACAAAAAAAAAAACTTGCTAAGGTTAAATTTACACACTGTAAGACTCAGCCCTTTAAGTGTGATTTTTGGTAAATTTACTGGTTTTGGCCACTATCATTACATTCCAAATTCAGAGCAGTTCCGTAATCTCAGTAAAATCCTTTAGGGTTTTTTAAAGTCACTCCTCAATCCTAATCTACGACTACTGCTAATCTACTTTCTGCCTTTATAAATTTGCCTCATTGTATGTTACATATAAGCAGACACATACAATATGTGATCTTGTATGTCTGGCTTCATTCACTTAGCATAATGTTTCTGAGATTTATCTGTGTTGTGGCATGGATCATTTTGTTCCTTTTGCACTGCTAAATAGTATTCCATTGCGTAGATATAGAATATTTTATATATTCATCAGTTGGTGAGCATCTGGCTTGTTTCTCCTTTTTGACTATTAAGAACTATACTATAATGGACATTTATGTTCAAGTCTTTGTGTGAGCATAGGTTTTTATTTATCTTGGGCAGACAGCTAAGAGTGGAGTTTCTGGGTCACATGGTAACTGTGTGTTTAACTCTTGAACAGTCAAATCCTTTTGTAAGTGCCTGCCCCCACATCGTGTTCCCACCAGTGGACTATGAGTCCCTGTATCTCCACACCATTGCCATTATGTGTGTTACTTGTGTTTTGTCCTTTAAACGAGAAGCTCCTAGAAGGGAGGGACTCGATCTTCAGTCCTCATCACTTTGCATTTAACACAGGGCTGGGCAAACAGTTGGATCTTAACCATGCAGTATGCAGTGTGGTAGTGAAGGACTTACATTTCGTAATTAGACCATCAGGGCATCCGAACATCAGTCTTCTCAGCTATGAAATGGGCTAACGTTGCCTACCCACTCGAGTTATAATGAGGATTAATGGACATGTCAGTCAAGTGCTTTGCCTAATGCTTATAGCAATGGTAGCTTTGTTATTGTTTTTCATTTTCATTGATGCATCTTTTCTGAGCCCTCTCTAGCTTACTTTTTATTGCTCTTGCAGTCACATACTTAGTTATAGACAATACATTGGGCCAGAAAGATGGAATGATGAGTGACACACTACCCCTCGTCTCAAGGAATCTGAAGTCGAGTGGAAGGACACAGATGTCAATGGCTCATCGTACTGCCGTGGGTAAATGCTGTGATGGAGGTGCTCACAAAGTGTGCACATCAGAGAAGGGCCTCTAGACCCAGAAAAGACATCTGACCAAAACCAAAGGACTGGAGAGAGCGGCAGAAGGGTTAGGAAGAGCCTTGTTGGCCAAGGTAGGGACATTCGTGAAAACTGAAAAGGGAAAGAATTTGGAGGAATTGCTAGCCTGCTTTGTGACAGAGTGAAGGGAAACTGATGAGATGAGGCTGGAGAAGTGGCTGGGGCCAGATAAAGAAGGTGTTAACTGTCCCATTAAGGAGTTTCTGCTTTACATGTGCCACTACCATGCGATCGCATTTTACAGGCTGAGAGGATGGTTCAGTATGTGAATGGCAGAAGTGACTGCTTATGGATTCAAGGGAGGAAAGGTGGAGCAGTCTCAAAATCTATAACATTCTGGTGGACTATTTCTCAACTTTTTGCTTTTCATTATTGCCTCCCCCTCCCCGAGAGCATATTTAGACTCACCCCCCATAATTGTCTCACTCCCCTCACCATGACATTTTAGTTATATTAATATACTGTGTGTGTATGTACTCTATATATAAGCATATTTGTGCTTTATACATAAAGAGTGTGATTTGCATCTTCACCCAATCACCAGTTTTCACCCATTCGGTACTATACCACCCTAGTTGAGAACTCTTGCTGTATTTTGAAATCTGCTCAAGGGACAGGTTGCGCTTTTAACATCTTTGCAGTTCCCACAGTACACCTTTCAAACTACAGCTTTATTTGAAATGACATTATAATACTTCACAAGTATTTGCTGAGCACATCCTATGAGTCAAGCAATGTTGTAGGAATTGAGAGAACACAACAAAATCCCATCTCTCCTGAAGCTTGCCTTTCTGAAGCAATCTGTGTGCAGATACAGTTGTTTCACTCTGATCAAAACCAAGCAATGCCTACCATTAAAACTGTTACAAGAGCTCATCTTGAGACCTGCTTACTAAAATAGGACCTGGCATTACTTCAAGCTTGAAAATGTGCTGATGAAATTAAAAACCTGTTTGATGCTGATATAGCAAGAAAATGAGAGGAGCAAGAAATAATACTTTCTTTAGAGGAAGGTAATGCTGATTCTCATCCCTCATTCCACAAGGGCCAACAGGGCATCCCACAGTGCTCAGGATGTTTGGACATCTCAATGTTTTGCCCAGCACTAGTGGGTTAGCCCTGGAGGGCACTAGTCATTGCCTTTCACTGGCAATGGCTGAGAGAACTGTGGTCCCTTTGTGTCTTGAAAAGGGATCTCTCTGCTATTCCAGGGAAGGGGGAAGTTTGGAGAGGCTGAAGCCCTGCAGCCATTTCTCTCTGAGGTCCTAACTCCCCTAGGGATGCTGGCAGGACAGTAGTCTCTAGAACTCATGGAAATCATAGATGCCTTCTCCATCCCCAGTGGAAATAAATCTCATCTTCTACTTGCCTCCCTGCCCAACATGCCTGACACAGTCCATTTATTGAGAGTTACCTTTTACAAATGATAAGAAACCCCAGTGCTTTCAGGCCGCCTCTGCTTCTTTGCTCTCAAAATCTCTAAGCTACATGATTATAAAGCCTGAGAACCTATCTGAAGTGGTGATGAAAGGGGCTGGGGTCTGACATGGGAAAGATGAAGAAAGGAACAAATTAATATTTCAGTCTATTGTCCTGCCACTCTGAAATCTCTGCATTTATTCTCGACTCATCTTGTGGAAAACTGGCCACTTGAAACAATCAACTGGACAGTCTGACCCAGATAAAATATAAAGAACAAATGCCATCATCTTTGGTCCAGCTCAGAGGGAGATTCTCTCTAGATTCCACCCACCTCTGTACCTGTCCCCAGGCCCTATCTCCTCCAGAAGACCATACAAGGGGCCACTCTAACTTGACCTGGAAAAAATGTGTTTGTGAAAACTCTTGTGTGCTAGGCAGGGGGTAGGCACAGGGGACACTCTACTGACAGGTCAGCAGAGACCATTCCCTTACTGAGACAGTGGGTCCTGGGTTCCCACTTCTGTCCCAAGTGTACTTTGTCAAATGTAGGACCATTGGCTGGATGGTGTTGGCTCAGTCAAGGCCAGCTAGTGGGCTGCTAGAATTTTCGTGCTTCCTTCAAAGAATGACATTTTGCCATTTGAAGAAAGGGGGGAAAAATGGTCTATTTCTAATTACTTTGGGAATGACTGTGAATCTTCCCAATGCTTCTTTTCCATCTTACTGGAAAGGAAGTTTTGATTCAAAACTGACCTAAAACTCCTGTCTTAATAATACCCGTAGCTTCTTGTGCAGTTAAAGTAAAATAGCTTTAAATAAGGCTGTTCTCAAGCTGTTTCAGTGTGCATTTAATCCAGTCTGATTGTTCCAGAGCTATCAAGGAGATGCTAATGTGAGAACATATTTAGTTGGCTACTCTAGTCTGTATTATAGTTTGCAAATAGCGGCTAATCACAGTGATTCAGGTTCTTCCCAGGTGGGGCAGTGGTAGAGAATCCAGCTGTCAACGCAGGAGATGCAGGAGACCAGGATTTAGTCCCTAGATCGAGAAGAACCCCTGGAGTAGGAAGTGGCAACCCACTCCAGTATTCTTGCCTGGAAAATTCCATGGACAGAGGAGTCTGGTGGTTCGCAGACCATGGAGTTGCAAAGAGTCAGACACAACGGGGCACACACATGCACAATGACAATAATTCACACTACTGGAAAGAGCTTTCCCACCACATATCTTGGGCAGACCTAGGGACTGGGACAGAAAGTGGAAGAATGAAGTGATGAGGCACAAGTGTGGGAAGAATCTGTAAATGGAAGAGAAAATAAGCATTTGGCAAATTGGTAGTGAGCGACTGAGCATGCACACTTCTTACCAAAAAAAAGTATTTAAGTAAAAGTTAAACTGCTATTACAAAGGAGTTAGTTGACTGCTGGATTAGATGAGCTTTTCTCAAATGTTGCTCTTTCTTATATTTCCTTGACTATTCTTTGGCTGTGTGCCACCTGTATTCTAAACAGCTCGAAGGACATGTTTGAGAAGGGCTGTTCCTCTTTTTGCCTCCCCATAGCTTGCAGCATATAGTTAAGCACACAGTAGGCTTCCAGAAATAGCAGATGATTTAGCCTGTGTATAGTCCCACGGGAGGCAATTGGGTTGTAATAAAGAGCCTTTAGACTCTGGGAAGGTGGAATAAAGGTATTTGACCATAAAACTGGATGGTGTTAGTCTTGCAGTTGGAGATGACCCTCTCTACAGTTGCTGAGCACACCAACCAAATAAGTGAAAATCAAAGTGATATTAAGAAAGATACTTTAAATATACATTAGATTGGGTTAGAATAATGAGTAAAAGGATATAGTCTGAATTTGATAGTCTTGAGTTTAAATTCCTGATTCTGTCATTAACTAGGTATGTGACTGTGAGTGAGTTGTTGCTGTTGTTGCTTAGTCGTGTCCAGCTCTCTGTGAGCCCATGGACTGCAGCTTGTCAGGCTTCCCAGTTCTTCACTATCTCCTGGAGTTACTCAAACATATGTCCATTTTGAGTCAGTGATATCATCCAAGCATCTCATCATCAGTCATCCCCTTCTCCTGCCTTCAATCTTTCCCAGCATTCAGGATCTTTTCCAGTGAGTCAGTTCTTTGCATCAGGTGGCCAAAGTACTGGAGTTTCAGCTTCAGCATCAGCCCTTCCAGTGAATATTCAGGACTGATTTCCTTTTGGATGGACTGGTTTGATCTCCTTGCTGTCCAGGGGACTTTCAAGAGTCTTCTCCTGCCCCACAGTGCAAAGGCATCAATTCTTCGGTGCTCAGCCATTTTTATTGAGTCACTTACCAGTGAATAAGTTATTTACCAGTAAATTTTATCATGTATAAAATAAGGAAAATAATGATTATCTCATAAGACCATTGAGGAGATGACTTTAGATAATGTAAGGATGCATGTGTGTTAAGTTGATTCAGTCGTGTCCAACTCGGTGTGGCCCTGTGGACTATAGCCCAGCAGGCTCCTCTGTCCATGGGATTCTCCAGGCAAGAATATTGGAGTGGGTTGCCTTGCCCTCCTCCAGGGGCTCTTCCCAACCCAGGCATTGAACCCTCATCTCTTACGTCTCCTGCATTGCCAGTTGTGTTCATTACCACTAGCATCAAATATATGACATAGTATAGATTTTTTTATAAAGATTGATTTTTGAAATAAAGCATGAAAATGTTTTATAACCTCTTAAAATACAAAAGTTGTTACAGAAAATTATATAGTACAGATAAGCAAAAGGAAGAAAATAAAGAATACTCATATTTTAGGCATACACAAGATTTAAATATATGTTTTTGTATAATTTTTTCCCTGGGAAATGTTCTCTAGAATTTTTCCTCTTAAGTGCATGTATGTATGTATATAAATATGTATATATAGTTATAAAAATGGTATGAAATATACATATGTATTTGTTAATCAATTTTTTTCACTTAATAATGGACTGTGAATATTTGCCTGTGTTCTTAAATATTCCTCTACAAGAGCTACATCATATCCCATTGCAGCATATTTACCCTTTTAATGTGAAACTTTTATTTTCTAATTTTTCATGTTTTTATTTTATAGAATGAGATGGCGATGAACAACTTTGTAGCCAAATGTTTTTGCATCTATATGATTATTTTCTTATAGTTAAAATCAAGAAGTAGCATGGTAATTTCAATAATGATAAAGAAAATGAAATTAAAGTGTAAAAAACACAGGATATAGTAATCGGAACATAGTAAGTCATCAATAAATACTAATAGGGTATTTATGAATGAACTGTAAGAGAGGAAGGAGATTTATTTGAAATTAGCTCGCTGATTACCCAAATATAATCTTTTATTTAAGAATATATAGGAGTTCCCTTTGCTTTGATAAATACACATCAGAAAAAAAATTAACTAATTTAGGAAATATTAAAGGCAGGAGGAGAAGTGGGTAATAGAGAATGAGATGGTTGGATGGCATTGCCGACTCAGTGGACATGAGTTTGAGCAAACTCCAGGAGACAGAGAAGGATAGGGAAGCCTGGTGTGCTGCAGTCCATGGGGTCGCACAGTCAGACACAACTGAGCAACTTAACCACAAAAGTCTATCTATAGATGTCAGGTTTAGTATGTGTTTCTGTTACAGAGAATCCAAGCTTATATTGCTCACCGTAAGACAGGCCAAGAAATTCAGAGATGAGTTATTGAGGCAGGGAATAGTGACTTTATTCAGAAAGTCTTCATACTGAGAAGATGGTGGACTAAGGTCCCAAGTGAAAGTGTTAGTCGCTCAGTCATGCCCGACTCTTTGCAATCCCATGGACTGCAGCCCATCAGGCTCCTCTGTCCATGGGGTTTTCCAGGCAAGGACATTGGAGTAGTTTGCCATTTCCTTCTCCAAGGAATCTTCCCAACCCAGGGATCAAACCCAGGTCTCCTATACTGCAGGCAGATTCTTTACCAGCTGAGCTACCAGGGAAAGATGCGAGGGTCCCAAACAACCATCTTATACAAGTTAAAATGCAGGCTTCTTTTATACTAAAAGTGGGGGGAATGGCTTGTTGTTGCAGGATTCCATTGTTTTTGCATCTGTCCATGTGGGTCTGGTCGGAATGTTAGTATAAACCTATAACAACATAGCTGACATTTTCTGTTCTGCAACTTTTTACTTTCATATGAATGGGAAAGTGTTATACCTTTAAAGGCCAGCACCTTGAGAATGAGTTATCCCATGTTTTTCAGTCTAGTCAACATTCTTTTACAAAAGTGCAGACCAGCATGACTAAGTACAAGCAACAGGGAGTTCAAGGGTTAGAGCTAAGGGAATAGGTCCAACTTGGAATCAGGCTTGCTTTCTCTGTTACATTTCTATCAAAAGGTCTGCTTCTCCAGTTCATGGAAGTCATCATAATAACCCAAAATACAATAACTCATACACCCTTTTGGTGGGGGGAGGGCTGTGTGGATATTTGCTTTTGCTTTGTCCCTTTGTTGTGGATCCTCCCTGATGCTAGTGTGATATGGGCATTCCTTCCAGCCTACTGCCCCTCACACTGGGTTTAAATGCCCAGGCTAGGACCCTTTTGGAAAAGCTGTCCCCACAAGTAACAATAGAAATATACAGATGACCTGCTATCCATGAAAGAACAATATTGACCAAGAAAGATCTGTTCTCATCCATGGACTGAAGTGCTGTTATAAAGAAAATTGGGAAAAAAATGTGCATTCTCCGCTTGGTCGCTTAGAGTCCCCCTACCCCCGTACAGCGTCTATGCCAAGTGTATTGAGGCACAGAGCAGATGGCAGTGCTGGCGAGAAGATATGGGAGACTTAAGTCAGAAGCTTTAGGAGTCTGAGAAAACGCAGCTTAGTGATGTAGGTTGGGCGAAAATTGTGGTGACCTAGAGAGCATTTGATTCAGGCTGCTCTTTACCTCTAGCCAATGGCAGCTATGTGAGAAGGCAGACTCGGACTTGCCATGCGTTCAGTTTACATGAGATGCTGAAAACCCGAAGTTTTCATTTGAATTTTGTACTTTTCAAATCGTTTTGGGAAAATGCAGGAATAAATTTTTAATGTATTTTATATATTCATATATATTTTAAATCATATATATATATAACATAGGGTTTATTTAATTAATCTGAATCCCCAGCTTGCAGTCTGCAGATCTGGAGATTTGTCAGTCTTCATAACTTCCTAAGTCAGATCCTTAAAATGAATGAGTGAATGAATGTGCATGCGTCCATGTGGATATATGTACATGCATACCTACACAGACATGTTATTAGTTCTGTCTCCCTGGAGAACCCTGGCTGATACAGATACAAACACACACCTTTACTTGGAGAAGAAAGAAATATACTGTGACAGAAACATACTGTGACAGAAGCTAGACTTCTTTGAATATATCTTGGTTTATAGATTTGACTTTGGTGCCATCTAAATAGTTCACAAATCTATACCAAAACAAGACTTTAAAAAAGCATTCATGAAAAATTGAAGCAGCAGGTGGGTGGACAGGGATGAAACAGTTGAACCTAACTGACAAGAGGTTGCTGACATAACCATTCAGAATAGAACTATTTTAAATGACTTTAAAATGCAGCCATTTGGCTATAGTTTACTAGTTGTACATACTCAAGATTTTTTAAGGGCAAATTTTTAGCTGCTTTTCTTAATCATAATGTTAGTATGATAGTGGCATTGGTTTTTCTGAAACTTCTCTTTGTGTCTTGTGGGTTAAATCAAATGAGTAGTCATAGTGGTGTTATTGAAAACAGGGATTTTTGGTATGGAAAATAGGTAATAACAGTGTAAGATCCATGAGGTTAAATGAAAACCTTCAAGGCCTAAGTTTGAATTGAAATTTCATGAAAACTCATGGTATATTCCATTTAAAACATATACACAGCTCATTTTCTAGCTCTGTTCATGTAAACAAGAGCCAGTCACATAAACAAGCTCTTAGGTTATGGTATCTAAATACCATTTCCCACTGAAATGAACCCAGGTTCTTAGTAGAAATGGCTGGTTCCAGCCTGGGTTATGTAAGATAACCCTGGAACATCTTACCATGCCAGAAACAAGAGGGTGGTTAAAGACGCCTGAGTCTTAATTAAAGGACTTGAAGAGACCCCCACTGAGCAAGAAGAGAACAGTGTAAACTTCAGTAGGAATAAAAACTGCACTGGAATGAAGCAAACCAAAATGTTCATAATGATATTTTTTAAAAGAAAACCTTTAGTCATCTTTAGAGAATATTAGGTAACCAATTCAAATTTTGAATATTAATCAATAAAGGAGGAAAAATCAGGCATCTATCAAGTTTTTATATAATTTAGGGTAAACATGTAGTTGATGATATATAATTTCTGTTGATGCTATACCCCAGAAAATAAATTAAGAAATAATTATTTTAGCTCCAGTTTGAAATCTCTGAAATAATGGATCCTCTCAGTCACCAGTGGCTTATGACATCATTACAAAAGATGTTCACTGCTTCCTGATAGAGCATGTGGTAGGCAGAAAAATGCCCTCCCTTCTAAAAACATCTATGTCCTAATCTCAGAATCCATCAATATGTTGCATTACATGGCAAAAGGGAATTAATGTTATGATAGAATTATGGTTGCTAACCAGGTGATCTTAATATAGATTATCCTTGTATGCTTCGTGAACTTTAAATGTCCAAACCAATGCAATACTGTAAAGCAGTTATTCTTCAAGTAGAAATAAATTTTAAAAGTTTTTAAAAAAGAAAATAAAACTTGTAAAAATTATGAAATCTGAATAAAATCTGTACCTAAGTTATTAAAAAAAACAATGAAAGAAAGAGACAGATAATTCATTGTTGGAATGATTTGATGTAAGAAAGATTCAACCAACCATTGCTGACTTGCAGATGGAAGGGGCCACAAGCCAAGGAATGTGGGCAGCCTTGAGAAATGAGAAAATGTCGAAAAATGGGTTCTGTCTTAGGGCCTTCTAAAAGAGTGTAGCAGCCCTGCTGTCACCTTGATTTTCCCCTTTGAGTCCTGGGTCTGACTTCTAACATACAGATAATAAATTTGTGCTATCTTAAACCATTGAGTTTGTGGTTATTTGTGATTGACAAAAGAAAACTAATACATTTCATTTTCTAGGATGTATTTTCCTAGAAAACTGACCCTGAATCTCCTCAAGCTTCTTGACTTACAGAAAATTCAGGAGAGAAAGGAACACATGGCATGAAATTATGGGAATGTTCAGCAAAATCAAAACTGGGGAAAATGCTATTGGAAAAAATGTCATTCTGTTTATCAAATAAGTGTGTGTTTTTGTGTGGATGTGTGACAGAAATTGAGGAGATTTAAGGAGATGATCTAGTATTTTATGTATCAAACAATTGCAATAGGGAACTTGATTTCAAACAAAAAGATATAAAGAGAAGAATATTCACGAGACTTGAACATTGACCCTGGGTACTTGATAATATTTAGCAGTAATTTTATTTATCTTTTTGCTGTGGTAATGGTATTATATGGGCTTATGGTTATATTTAAATAAAAGAGTTGGATATAGTAGCTGTAATAGAGAAAAGTAGCCATAAGTTGATAATTGTTGAAGATGAATGATAACTACATAGGTGTTTGCTATTTATCCTTTCTACTTTTATATTTCCATGCTGCTGCTGCTAAGTTGCTTCAGTCATGTCCGACTCTGCAACCCCATAGACAGCAGCCCACCAATAATAAAGAATTAATAAATATGTTAGTAAATAATTTGACTCCGTAAATATTTTGTGAGCCAAAGACACCATGTCCTAAGGATAGATTAGACCAACAGACTGCAATTTGTCATTTCTCCATAGTTTCAGAAATCAGATCTTTTACTTTAACCTGGGAAGTCATCTTTTTCTTCTTTCCATACTCATCTCCTGCCTCCATTCTTTCACCACTGCCTAGTCAAAAGGATGCCTTTCATCTGTGCTGCTTACATTTCTGCTTGCTTGAAAAATTTACTCAATTTTCCAAGATTGTTTGAAATAGATTTTCTCAGAATAAGTTAGCAAAGAGGGTAATACGCATAATCACACTGAACAATGCCTCCTAGTATATTATGTCTTCATTTTGACCTCTTCTCATTCCACGTTCTTAAAAAGAAAGGCAATAATTTTGTTTCAATTTTTGAAAACCTAAGGTATTTTTGAAATTTGGACTAATCAAATTTCCCATGTTCTCTCTGTGCCTCTATTTTAGGATGGAATGGGAAACTTGAGAATCACAGAAAAAGGTCTAAAGCTAGAAGGAGACTCAGAATTCTTGCAACCTCTCTACGCCAAAGAAATCCAGTCCCGACCAGTAAGTTTCTGTTGGAAGAAGGAATCATTGTTTCTCTTGAATCTAAATCTGGGGGGAAATCATCTTGCCAATGACTGAATATAAAAGGTTGAGGAAAGGGGTGGCAATGTACATAGTAAGATGCCTTTGAATCGGAACTTTTGAATGCAATTGCCTCTGTAGTACAAATGAGATGACCTCTCTGAGCCTCTTTCCAACCCTGCCAAATAGAGAATGATAACCTTTATTAGTGAACTTTCTAGATTGTGCTGCAAAGAAAACAAGAAAAAAAATGTGGAAGTGCATTAAAGTGCTATACAAATCCAAGAAAGTCTTCCTATTGCTATTAATTGTCAAGTATTTCAAAGCCCTCTTTAGAAATAGAATTTTTCTAAAAGAACTAGAGAACTAGTTCTAAAGAACTAGAATTTTTTATGAAGAATGTGGACAATATGGCAAAGGTTGATTAGAATCAATTTAATATATTAACAGCTATGCTCAAAAATGGTATTTAAATGATCACACTAGAGGGTGTGCTCTGTCCCATGCACTTTGCTGTTCTGAGGGGTTATCATTATCTAATATAATTCACAGATTGTTCCAATAGGATGATGTTTATTGTTGTCTTCATTTTACAGATTAAAGAATTGAGGCTTGGAGAAGTAGATTGTTCCAAGCCACGTTCTTATGAACCAGCAGAGTAAGGATTTCAACTCAGGAAATCCAATTCAAAAGCTTCTCTGTTAACCATAGCCTTCAACCAAAGCTCTTTCTCTTTCTTTTTATTTTATTTTTTTTAAGTCTTGATGAAGTGATCCCTAGACACCTTGATTTTATTAGCCAATATTATCAAAATTAGTATTTGTTTTGAGTATATTTTGATGTTATTTGTTCTTTAGCTTTCATTTTTGCTTTTTGGTGGGGTGGTGAAGTGTTGAAAAGGATTATTAATGTATTTGCTCTGCCTTGGATTGGTTCTCATCCACCTGTGAACAAATAACGTGGAAGTTCTCCAAAGCGCCATTTGCACTGTGTGCCTCGATTAATGAAATTCAGCAAGTTGAGGCAGTGGGTAATTTTATCTGAGTGCTATCTAAACTACTGAGTTGTATCGACTGAATGCAACTACTGAATTGCCAACAAGTTTACTTCCTTCTCTGTCTGGTGAGAGGGAGGGAGCCATGATGTTAAAATCAGCAAGAAGACCAAATTCAGTCACCCAGTCAGTGATTATGAAATTCAACAGGGACTCCATACCATACTGGCTTAAAGTACCAAAAATATTGTAAACGTATCCATTGTTTCTGTGGAAGCTATATCCTAGAAGGAATAATTGGATAAAACTGTAATGAGGGTTGGGATAGGATTCTGCATTGGACTGAACAGTCAATTTCAGTCATTTAAAAAATGACGATTGTGTTCACTGCTCTTGATTTATGTTTACTCTTCCTAACCTAGCAAGTGGGCTTCCCTGGTGGCTCAAGATGGTAAAGAATTTGCCTGCAGTGAAGGAGACCTGGGTTCAATCTCTTGGTCTGGAAGTTCCTAGGAGACAGGAATGGCTACTGACTCCAGTATTCTTGCCTGGAGAATCCCATGGACAGAGGAGGCTGGTGGACTACAGTCCATGTAGTCACAAAGAGTAGGACGTGACAAGACAACTAATCACATACAACCTAGCAAGTTGGTAGTTAAACCATCCATTTAAGTTACTAAATATACAATAGGTTAATAATCTTACCTAGATTAAACTAGTTTATCTCATTAATTTGTATTGGTCCTTTCTCTCTAATGGTTTGTCCCTTTTTCTTTAAAGGGCCAGGTAGTAAATATTTTTATCTTTTTTTTTTCTTCCTTTTTATAATTCTTTAAAACTGCAAAAAAAAAAAACAAAAAAAAAAAAACAAAACATTTTTATCTCAAGGGCCACAGAAAAATAGGCTGCAGGCTGTAGTTTGTCAACCCCTCTTACTTATTTAGCTATATTTTTATAAGTGTGTCAGTGATCTGGCTAGATTTCTTATGTATAATAGGGCAGATTTTAAGATCATGGGTAGAATAGTTGATATGTGCTAAGAAAAATGTTGCAAAATAAGTTTCCCTGGTGGAGAATTAGAGCCATATAAAGAAACTGAGACACATGTCTTAGAAGACCTGTAAAAGGGTACCTGGTTTATCTCTTAGGCCCATATGTAGGAATTGGACTTTTAGCAAATATGTCAGCCAAGCTATCTGAAAATCAATAGTCATCTGATCCCAAGTCAAAGATACACTTAATTAGAAGCTTAAAAAGTAATGATGGTCTTGGAAAAACTTACTTTAATATTGAAAAAGCAGTGAGTTAAATCCAATGCTTTCAAGTCCTTGTTTAAAGAAAATTAAAGGGTTAAAATTCATTATTTTTCCATTATTTTTTAGAAATTGGTTTTCCTTTCTAAAAGCTCAGACAGTACAGAATCTGCTTGAAATGCGAGGGACCCGGGTTTGATTCCTGGATTGGGAAGATTCCCTGGAGAAGGAAATGGTAACCCACTCCAGTATTCTTGCCTAGAGAATTCCATGGACAGAGGAACTTTAACCTGGCTGACTACAGTCCATGGGGGTCACAAAGAGTCAGACATGACTGAGCAACTGATGCAAACACACGCACACACACCCACACACACAAAGCTTTTAGCTTATATGTTTCTAAGGACAAAATTAATGTGTTCTAAATGAAGAAAAGAGGGCATACAATGTGTATATACGAGAAAACCCATCAGAAAGTCTCTTGGCCTCTACCTGAAAGATGTGCCTTGATCCATCTACTTTTCTCCGTTGCAGGCATCCCCCCAGTTCAAGCCCCCATCCGCTCTCATTGCTGTAACTGCTTCTGTCTCTGCTGCCTTTCACTCTTAGCCTCATTATCCAAACTGTAGCCAGAGTAGCCTTTTCAAATATCAAGCCGCTTCACCCCTTTGCAAGGGATTCTCTGTTGACTTCCCATTACACCTAGAATAAAACCCAAACTTCTCACTGAGGCAAAAGAATAATATTATAAGCTAGGGATTTGGTCTGTAGGCCTCTCCTTACCTCAAGCACAGGAATTATTGCCAGCTGAACTAAATTAGGATTCAGGGAGCAAAGAAGGTAGAGAGACTGACTGATGAGCAGGTAACCAGTGGAATTTGCCACGCTTCCTGAATCATAGCCTCGCATAATACTCACATGAACCTCACATGCAGTAGCTTTCCATTCTCTATTCTGGCATCTTCAGTTTACTGTGTTGTTGCTTTCTGATGTACCTGACCATTGCATGCATGCCACCTCTGGAAGATTCTGCTCTGTACAATAGTCTGCCTAGTCACTTTGCCATAGATCACAGCTGTTTCTCTTTCATGGGGTGTCTCCTTCTCTTTTTCTCATTGAGAAGAGATCAGCGTCCAGTTGAACAAGATTACTCAGCTCTTCTAAGTGAGAATAACTAATGAAGCAACTCTTGACTTCATTTTGGTTTTGTGTTTCATTGATCTGAGAGGAGCTGAAATTGGTTAGGCAATCCACACTATGTTCAATACAGTATCTGATTTCATTATTGAAGGTTGCAACCTTGGAAAAGTCACTACAAATTGATTACTGCTATAGCAATCACTTAGGAAGATAAATTAATGAGAAAATGTTCATCTCTATAAAAACTCTCATCTGGGAATTCAGTGAAAGACCTGGGTTTCTCTAGCTTTAGCTACATGGATGCATAGCTTCTAAGTGGTAACGCATCATCCAGCTCAGGAAATTGCCTGAAAAGGACACACTAAATTAACTATTCTACCTTCACATCCAAAGACCACCCAGTGCCTAGTAATTCTATTTGAATGCATTAGCACAGAAATTTATAAACTTAAGGCATTTAATGCCATTAAGACTATATTTAAATCCCATTTCAGTGTGGTAGGCATCTTTATAATTGCAAAATACAACTACGGGTTTTTGGCACAAGCTGCTAGTAAATAGATTGAATGCATGAATTCTAAGTAGACTTTTCATCACAGAGTATCATTCTGGATAAAAGTAGCAGATCCCTGCTTTTTTAGAGAGGCATCTTCCCTTGCTTCCCATGATGGTGGAACTAGTGTTTTTACAAAATTTTATGTGACGTGACAAGAGAAGGGAAGCCAGCATTTATTGAGCAAATACTCTGTCTCAGACCTACACCAAGGGGAAAGTTGCACAGTGAGTTATCTCCATACTCTCCTCAAACTATACTTGGGGTGAGTATAGGGCTCCTAGCTCATTGCTGTATCGAATTTGGATGTTTTGGAGAGGAGAGAATAGAAAGAAAAGTTGGAGGAGGGATACAAAAATTGATTTAACAGAGTAAAGTGGAAAATTATTGTATAAAGTTTAACGATATTTCTATATTTTTCATACTTTTCATACTTTTTATCTAAAAACTTACCTATTTTAAAATGTTCTACCTACCAAAAACTGTGTGTCGAATAAAGAAATCATGTATAAATGGGGTTCTTAGAAGTTGCCTGTAACAAGAGTCAGTCTAACACCATCATCAAGCTCACAAGCTGTATCACTGGCCTTGGGTGGCAACCAGAGCTACTGTTTAACCAGTGAGTGATCTTTGAGCAATTTCTTAACTTGGCAAATTCTTGTTTTCTTACCTATGTAACTAAGGTGATACTAATATATACATCATTGGTGGTTGTAAATAAATAAGGTAATATTTGTTAAGTGCTTCATACAGAACTTGACATGAAGTGAGTTTTCTGCAATGGGCGTTCCTGCTCTCACCTCCGTCCCCTGATGATGATGTTGATGATGGTGAATGATGATTCGATGACAAGGACAATGACTGTCTCTATCTGCGTCATCGTCATGTAATGAAGATCTCATCTGATGTTTAAACTTCTTCTGAACCAAATGGTCTCTCATCCTCTTCTTCATGTCTTCTTAATCACAAATTCAGTGAAAATCTCTAAGGAAACTCTTTTCATATTCAATAACTTTTAACCTTCAATTTTTCTTTCACTGAGTTACACTCTGTCAATGTTCAACTCACTTTTTTTCCATGCTTCTGCTTAAAAATTTTTGCTGGCTCCTGCCCTCATAGATTACTGGCAATCTTTCTGAAAAAAAAAAAAAAAAAGATTTTGTTATATGCTAAGTACCTTAAAATGTTTATATTCTTTAATCCAGGAATGACATCTCCACTCATTTTATGATACAAAAAAAGCAAACCATAATAATATAGAAATTAACACACACATATTTCAGTGTTTCATAAACATTAGTCTGAATGTTGTTTCCTAAGGGGCCTGAATTCCACATATAAAATGGATTTCGAGGGTATCCCATTTTGTCAGTGTTTATGAAAGCTGCAAAGCTGCTAGGCACTCACTGAAACCCTGAGCTGCTCAACCTCACTATGGATTTTTATATTTAAGTGAAAATGATTTGATGACAAGGACAATGATTGTCACTATCTGCACCATCATCATGTGGTGTGAGCTCATCTGATGTTTAAACTTCCTCTGAACCAAATGGTCAAATCATTTTTGTTTTATGGAAAGCTGAGTTTTTAAAATCCCATTTTGATTTTAGTATGATATGAATTGAGACTTATTCTATCAGCCTGCATTAACAAGGCATATCTAGGCTGAAAGTAGAAAGTCTCTAAGAATTCAATTAAACCAGTAACTTCATTTAATGTATGGAGCTCTAAGGCTCACAAAAGGAGTCTGAACTTACTCAAGTTATGCCTAGCAAAAGTGAGAACTGAAATCCATATCAGCACACAGCATATGTGATCATTAATTTTCTCATGACACTGTCTTTTGTGCAATAGGTTGAGTTATACATGGCCATTTCCCTCTCATGGGGAATAACTTAACTGCAACACACATTAAGTTCCCAAGAGAATTCAAAAGCATTCAGAAAAGGAAACTGGAAACAACAGTGGATAATGCAGCAAGACCAACCTTAATGAAGGCTGATGTAACCACTGAAATGATATTCTTTACTTTATCAAGTTATTGGTGAGAGCGAAACTAAGTAATTTAAGTGAGCCGCCTTATAAACTATGAAGTCAGCTACTGATATGAAGGCTTATGACAGAATTTGCAAACTGAATCCAGCCCAGTTTATTTGCTTCACACAATGCTTTCCTTCGAATGTGAATTTGTTTCTAATATTTAAATATCTGAAGATGTGACATTTTAAAAATGTATATATTTTTTGAATTCTCACACACAAAACCACGCAGAAAATCTGGCAGAGTGCTTTAATATTCGTAAGGACTGTGGCTCTGTAGACGGTGCCTCCTCTAGAAGCATATTTATTCTCCATTGTGCCACAGCCACCATCAGTCACCATTTGTTTCATACCTGAGCTGCTTAGCTGGTTCATATGACGAGCCCCTGAAATCCCTTGAGGACACACAGCCCCTGGTTTACGCCACTGAGAAGAAGTTGACTTCTTCGCATTTGTAGTCACTCGTAGTCACAGTGCTTCTTACTTCCTGTGTGTCTCTTTTTCCCCAATTTTCTTCTAGTGGTCTGGCTCCTATGGGTTTTGACATAGTATATAAGCTCAGTGACAGGAGATAGCAGACTCAGAGCCTCTGGAAGCTGAAGTTCTGGCACACCAGGGTCATTCTCCGTCCTGGGTTTCCTAGAACACACTGCTTTGTCTTTCTTTAACCATGACTGCATGACTGGAAAAGATGCAGACAAGGGGAAGAAAGCTGAAAATTTGGATTTGGCATGCTTTCCATGAGGCAGAATGAAGTTACATGGGATGACAGACAAGCACAAGCTTTGTCTAAAGAGGCTCCATTGACAAGTTAGTTATAATAAGAGGAGCCATGTCTCTGGTTAGTTTACAAACCAGACGAAAGCCATGGTGTCTTTTCCTCAGTACTCAAAACAGCTTCAACTCCCAGCTGAACATACTGCACACAAAACAGTATTTTCCATGCCACTTGCATGGAACGTGAGCATCTTGCTGTCTTTAATTAAGAAGTTAACTGGACCATGAAGTATTGCCCAAGTAAATAAAAGTGATTTGTATTAAGTCAGAGGGGCGCATTAGGCATCTTTGCATTTCTTAGCTCATATGTAAACTATAGAGATTATTAAAAATTGGAAGGGTCATCTATAAAACCATCTGCACCAAGAAGCAGATTGCCATTCCTGAAATGTATCTATCTTTTTATGTGTCATCGTTTATTGTGAACAATGGAGTGAAACAGCTGCTTGCTTTTTTTTCTTTTTTAACCAGACACACAAACTTTGAATAGATCGATGCTTAATCCTTTGGGCTGTTTGTTTGCTTATCCTGGGAAACAGATAGTTATTCAGAGGCTTTGGTTGCCTGAGAATTCAAATGGGCTGATGGGGGTTTTGTTCTTTCTTTAATTTGGGAGAAATTGACTGTGTGTACTTTTCTTGAATGAAGATCATGCTGGAAATAGAAGTTACTGAGGACTTTGGTCAGATCTCAGCTGTAACTAGAGTTTTCATAGAAGAGCTAGGTCCAAACTTCAAATTGTATTGTTTACGGACCACTAGGAAAGCAGGCTGCCCCCAGAATTCTTTCTTGTCTGCTGTGGTGCCCAGAGTTCACCATTAGAATCTCATCTGTTCAAAGACTTGGAAATTTGTATTCATTCCAGTCCCCTACTGAAAGTACCCTTCCCCTCATGGAAATACACATTTCCACAAAATATTTAAGGTAACTTGTAAGAAATACGTACAGGGACAGAGTAAGAAAAGATGCAATTGGTTAAGATTAGAAAAGTATAAATTAGAACAGGAGGCAGAGGTGGAGATACTTTAATACATACAGGAGACAGGCAGAAATCTGTGCATTCCTCTTGATAAGCCTGGAGTTTGACTATGAAGTTTCCAAATAGAGACCGTCACTTGTATAAAACCTTTTGTCTCTACCCTCTAGATATAAATACTGTGTCCTGGATGGGAGGAGCGTTGCAGCTGGCAGCTGGGTGTTTCCACGAAGAACGTTAGAGTCCAAGTTGGGGGATCTGGGTGCTCTTCTTGTCCTGCTGGGGTTAGCACCAAGCTCCGGAGCAAGCCATTCCTCTCCCCTCTCAGTGTGTCTGTCATGAAAGAGGTTGGATGTGCTCAGTGGTTTTCTGCAATGTTGTTTTTAAAGCCATGGAATCTTTTTGAAGTCAGATTTTACTTGAAAGCCTAAATCTGAACCAGATGGAAGCTGAACTCCTGTGGTTGAATAAGGACTGGGGCGCTGCAGCCCATGGCTTTGTCCTCCCAGTGTCCCTGTCATCCACCACAGGATGCCCAGGCCCTGAGAGGGAGGTTCATGTATCACAGTCTGAGAACACAGGCTGGATGAAAACCTAGACTGTTCCATCCAGGCCTCTGCTCAAATGGCACCTCCTGGTGGACAGCTTCCCTGACAGCCTATCTAAAATATACGCCTTAACTAGTAATGTTATTCTCTGCCATCATATCATATATTACTTAGGTATTAATATACTTAGGTATATTAATGTCCATTTCTATACTATAGGTGCATATTATATGACTGAATGACTGAATGACTAGTTGCTTCTTAATACTGCATCATCTCTATGATTACAGGGGCTTAGAAAAGCAATTGTTAAGTGATGGATAAGAGAAGGTTCAAAAACACAGTTTCCCATGATTTAAACTTGGTTCCACCATTTACTAGCTGTGTAATGCTGGACCTTCTCTGGGCTTTACTTTCTTAATCTGTAAAATGGGCCTAATAACAGCACTACCTCATAAGCATATTATGGGATCATAAGAGTTAATTTATTTATATAATTTTATAAAATTTATTACATAAACGTCACTTTGTAGAATACTGTTTTGAGCATAAAGCACTATAAAATTTCAATATGATAATTTATGATTATTAAAATTTATTAGTATTATTATTTGCTTTGTTTACCAGTTTCCTGGCTTCCAACTAGTGCCTGCCTTATGAAAAGAAAGCAAATTGTTGTTTTTTTTTTTTGAATAAATTACTTTATTAGGATCCTTCTGACTCAGAGATTCTCTAACACTTCTCAGGTGGGAACATAAAGACAAATTTCTCTTTTTATAGGAGCTTTAGAAGGATTAATTTTCTTTATCAGCTGCATGCTAAGTATCATATTATGTAGAAGAGGGTGTGAGCAGCTGTGTTGTAGGAAACCCTGGGGAGCAGGACAGACAAGATGAAAGAGGTAAAAGTGGTCCTAAGGGTACCGAAAGCCCATCTTTCCCTACTTGACTCTTCTGCACTGCTGTAAGCCTTGATTCATGCCAACCCTGGCTAATGGAAGCTCACAGGTATGGAGCTGTGTGCTACAGGAAAGGTGAAGATACTGAAATTTAACACTTTCCAGCCCTTCAACCTTTGAGCTTCCCTACATCATCACTGTGGCACATCAGCATCCTTTCACTCTTTTGGTTTCTGGGACATCCCAGTCACGTGTAATGACTATGTGATGTGAGACTGCTTCCTGCTTATTTCATAAACAACACTGAAGACAGAAGAACACATGCCAGAATCTGCTGTGGTTTGGTTTTTGTTCCCTTAGTGGTAGGAATAAATACTCTTTTAGTTAGGGGGCATCTCACAGCCAATAATACTTGTTGAATATTGGGGGAGAATAATGGAGCGAGAAGTTAGCATTCAGGAAGAATTGAAAATAGAGTATTAGTTGCTCAGTCATGTCCGATTCTTTGTAAGCCCATGGACTGTAGCCTGCCAGGTTCCTCTGTCCATGGGATTATCCAGGCAAGAAGGGCATTCCAATAAAATTTATTTTAAAAAAGGAAGAAGGGCACTTTAATATATTCATAAACATTTTATTCTTCACTAGGCAAAAGGCTTAGCAAAAGAGTCACTTAAATTGTTTTCTTAATGCTTCAATCAAAACATACTCATCTCTTGTTGCACCCAACACTGTAATTGCTGTGGGTGTTGCACTGTTAGTCTTAATTTTAAGAAAACTTGCTCATTATCAAAAAACTGATAATTTTTCAGGAGATATAATTTCAGAGGCTGAAAACACACTTCCTTGCCACGTGAAATTATAAGCAAATACTTACTCTTTGATTTTGTGATCTCCATCAGTAGCTGAGTGTAGGTTTTTGACGCATTGCTCTGTAACTTATTACAGTGATGTTTTAAGTGGCAGTTGCCTAAATTATGAGTGTGGGACTTTCCATATCCATGAATGTTTCTGTTTTTATCAGCAATGATTCTGCCTCCAGGCAGATACCAAATGGCTCACAAAGTAGATGAAGCTTTTAAGACTGATAAATGTTTTACAGATGTACTTGTTGCATTCTGGAGGGAGATGAGGACGGAAAGGTAAATGGTGATGAAAATCACCATGTTGGAAGGATAAGGCAAACACTCTACCCTGTTTTTTTTCTTTGCTTAATGCAGTATGGTAGATTTCGCCAACTAGGAAGCCACAGCTCCCATTTTGTAACGTCAGAGTCATAGAGATAAAAAGTTATCTCTCTACACTCATAGACAAGTACAGATGGTAGGATAATTGCAGTCGTCTACTCTCAAGCTATGTAGCTTGGTTTAGGACTCAAGGCTCAGGTAGTTACATTAAAAATATGAGAAGAGAAGACAAATTATCTTCAGGGAGTAGCTCACTGATAGATGAGAAATGGAGCTTGCTTTATTTTTAAGTTATCAGTGCATAAATAGTCATATCATTGGATGGATATATATTCGCCATGTTTGTTTCTGACTTTAGTTGTTAACAAACCAAGTGTCTTCATTTATCCTATAGCAGTCTTGGGTTGGTTTTTTTTTTTTTTTTTTTTTTGGACTGATCTTACTGTGTGCGTTTTCTGAGATGTGGAATCTACCCCCATGCTTTCTGTGGCTGCCACAGAGAATTTGCTAAATCACAGTGGTTCTTTGACCATATCTTAGCAGCCCTCTGGTTAGGAAGGACAGGAAGAAGTTTAGTGAAAAGAAAATACAATGTGGCTACATTACAGCAAAGGTAGTATGAAAAGATGGCTGATACCAACTCAGTTCTGGATTATATGGGACAGTTGCCCCCTCTAAATGGGTGGAAGAAGCAGGGACTGTTTATATTAGGGTTCCTTCCACCACAGCTTGACATAGGGCTTGTGATCCTGCAGGAGACAGCAATGTTCATTTATCATAAAGTTACATGAATTTGAATTTTAAAGGTAGCCCTTATGACCATAAGCACATTTGTTTTTAAAATTACCCTTGCAAAGTCTTTATATCACCATAAAGTACAGTGTGCATGGGCTTATGAGCACAACATTGTAAAGTAAATAAAACGATCAGGACACCCAGTGAGGCTAGGCTGAGGAGAGGAAGACACGACACTCCACGGATGCCTGGACCATTCTGTTACAGGGATGACTAGCAAGTGGCTAGTCATCCTAACCAGGAGGTGGAGAATGATAAGGAAACGTTAATGTTGCTAAGTACCTGTCAGATTTGGCTGTTCTAATACTGAATATCTGTAACTCAGACGGTAAAGCGTCTGTCTACAATGCAGGAGACCGAGGTGCAATCCCTGGGTTGGGAAGATCCCCTGGAGAAGGAAATGGCAATCCACTCCAGGACTATTGCCTGGAAAATCCCGTGGACGGAGGAGCCTGGTAGGCTACAGTCCATGGGGTCACAAAGAGTCGGACACTTCACTGAGTGACTTCACTTTCACTTTCACTTTAAATCATCTTGATGGAACTGTTGTCATAGAGATTAAGTGAACTGATAGGTTCAAAATCACCTCCCAGAGAGTCTCACTCATAGTAATTCCTCAGAAAGATTTGTTGAATTTGGATCCAGTAATATGAGATTAAACCCTCATAGTGTAAATAGCTAATAGCCACAGTTCTCATGTAAAATTATCTCATTCATTCCTTAGAGTATCACTAAAAAGGACCTATCATTTTGATCTTCCTTTTAGAGATGAGCAGTCAAATAGAAGGCTTAAGGAAAAACATGCATTTACTATTCCAAACCAAGTTCACTCTAACACACATTCTTAACTGAAATACTGTATTATCTCAGGGCAACACATAAGTATTGGCCTATGCTGTTTGTCTAACTTGCTTTCCCTGTAACCCAAAGAAACATGTAGGACCCTTACTAGTTTCCTGAAGAGTATCTTCTTTTTATTTTTTTTGGCAATAGCTGCTTCTCTGACCATCCCCCACTCCCTTACAGATGGCTTCTGTTCTTTGCATAGGCTTCATGCAGTCACAGCTACGTGTAGAGGCCAATTTTTCCCCATTCCAACCACAGATACCCTAAACTGTGCCATCTCCTGCTATACCATTATTGTTCTTTGGCCTTGCCTTCTGTTATAATTATAGTATCTATTTGGAAATAATCAAAGATCCATGTGTTAATGAAGTCTGACCCCAAACATTATCATGATGTTCTAGAGATCTTAAATTCTGCAGATATGACTTTGTCCAGAACTTCAGACTACAAGTTGCTGGTTTCTCACTCTGAGCCCACCAAAGTGGAGGTAATAGGAAGTAATAAAAACTTACAGAATACCAAATTTCCGAAGCCCTGGCCTTTGTTAACTCCAGTTCCTTATCTGAAACTACAGAACATGGAAAATGTGAGTGACTATTTTCTTAATTCTTCTGATTCTCTAAATATCCAGTACCATCCTAGATTCATAAAAGAGAAGTTAACTCATTATGTATAATGTATGCCTTAGGGCCTCTATGCCTAATTACCTCTGGGAACCCCTTTGAAGAAAGAATGCTCTCTTCTTCATTCTAAATTTAGCTTCTTTTACAAGTTCCTTAAATATATTATGTACAAGATCCACTACCATTCTTATTCCTTGAACTGTTTTTTTTTTTCATTTCTTAACAACCGAAACTGACATATTTACAATATAGTTAAAAATACAGTAACGCTCAAATGCAGTAAGTGTTCTTAGATAAAATTTTCTTCTAAAATGAATACTTTCTTCTATCACCTTCAGGTATCATGGTGGGTATAAATATCATCCAGTGTAACACTGTTAATTTGTGTATTTTCTTCATCCAGTAGTAATTAATGACAGCCCAGGGAATAGCTGAATGTTTTCCTGATCATTTGTATAACTGATAATTAAATGAAAACATTATATTTGGACACCATCTATATGCCCATCTTTCTGTTTTTTTTTTCAGTAAAGATTTATATGATGAGCTTATCTGGTCCGACCCAATTCCACTGAGTCATCAGTTGCTGGCTGCCCTACCTGTGCAGCCGTCAGCACACAGCAGTGGAACCCTAACTTGTATATGTTCTGAGTCATAGTGTAACACTGCTTGTCCTCACCCACCCCCTCCTCCATTTTCCACCCTGTTCCCAGCCTTCCTCACTTCTAAATCCGCTTTCTGCTTATGAGCTTGCCCTAAGCTGGTTTGTTACCCCCAGTTCTGCTTTTCCACCTTTGATGAGGGCTTTCTTTCTCAACTGTGGGGTGAGTTTTCCCTGTTTCTCTCTCTAGCCTTCAGCTATCCTGGATCATCACCCTACCTGGTTCCCTCTTGTCAGCGTATGAAAATCCCCTCTCTGGATATGTGCATTCCCATGGAGAGGCTTGCATCAGGGTGATTGTGTAGGTAACATAGGTACCTAGAAACTTCCCCAGTGGTCCAGTGATTAAGACAATACTCCCAAAGCAGGGAGCATGGGTTCAATCCCTGACCAGGGAAATAAGGTCCCATGTCTCACATGCTGCATGGTGTGGCCAAAGAAACAAAGAAGGAAAAGTACCCACGCTTCAGAGTCAGGCCAAAACTGAGTTTAAAGCTTGGCTTTACTACTCTCTAGATTTGTGACTTGGACCATGTTACTTGATATCTCACTTTAATTTCTCTATATAATCTGAGGTAGCCAGATAGCGTCATAGGGTTGTTTTGAGAATTAAATGACAAAACATGTACAGGGTGCCTAGATCAGTGTCTGGTGTTTAGCCTCTATAAATGGTCACTATGGTAATTGAAGGCTTTGTGGTAGAAAAACCTGGAGACTGGTCTTAAAGGACTAGCAGTTTGGGCACCACTGTGTCACTGAAAATAGAAATAAGGTTTTATATTCCTCTCCATTTATTAATTCCAGTTACACTGGTCAGATGACTGATTTTGAATCCTACCAGAATTGCACCTTCTGAGCTGAGGCAAATGGGAAGGGAAATCTCTGTTTCCCAGAAGCAAAAGCCATTTCCCAAGAGGTGTCTGTTCATCTCAAGCATGCAAACGCTGCTGTGATGGTTTCAGCAGAGAAGGTTCAGGACATCACATACCAATGTTAGCCTTAAAGAATGATGTTGGGGCTCTTGCCTCTTGATCCGCAGGGTGTGCCCGGAGGAAAATAGAAACAAAAGCAGAGGTAGGTAGCCCCACTTGGCACAGCTGATTGACTTTATTAGGTCCTGATTATGCTGCTCATATTCCATGAAATTAAAAAGCTTACAAATGTTATGAGCCATTACCCTTCCATTTAAGAGAGCTTATGACATGTTAGCAACATTTAATGAAATTCTTTCAAAATGCCATCGGCAGACTCAATGAGATTCCATGTTGAAACTCAACTTGAAGGATTGTTTGAGAAAGTTTGTTCTATACCTACCTGTCATTGTCATGGTGTGTGCAACCTACCTCAAGGCCAGAAATTTCTCATCAAAGGTGACTTGAACCTTTGATGCAAAGAAAGATTTCTGCTTTGACCCTGAGCGTGTTTTTCCAGTTTACAAAGTGATTATGAAGCCTGCCGTGTTTGTGTTTGTGCTTACAGTGGCAGCTCAGAATAGCCTGCAGTTTTACACATTGACACAACTTAAAGCTTAAGTCCTTTCTATTTAATTCCATTGTATATTTGTTGAAGATCTAAAACATTCTAGGAACTAAGCTGAATATTATTGCCTGCTCTGTCTTCAGTGAGCTCTTACAGTATAATTTGGGAGATAAGACTTTGTGCAAAAAGACAATTAAAGCATAGAAAATGAGATGATTGAATCCTTGATTATATGGCACTGATTATTTATATAATTAAAGTTCAAGAAATAAAAGTATTACAGACAATGGAATGGGAAGTTTTACCAAGTATAAGAAAGTTGAGTAGGAAGACATAAATTATTTTGGAAGGATTAATACTTTTTGGTGAATCTTTCATTTTAACTTTTATGATGGTATATTTAATGACGATATCCATTTATTTTGTCTGATTCTAAAGGATTACTTCTTATACCACTATCTTGTCAGTAATGTCCCCTAGTATTTTTTGAGATGTTATAGGTCGAAGAGTATACTAGGTGCTTGATATATATTTTCGTTAAATCCTCTTAGCATTCTTAAAAGGTTGATTATATTAGGTTGCCCCAAAATTCCATTCAGGTTTTTCCTATAACATCTTATGGAAAAACCCAAACAAGCTTTGTGACTGACCCAATATTATGTTCATTTTGTAGGCAAGGAGAACTGAAGTGTGAAATAGTTAGGTAATTTTTCCAGCTTTTCTGTGGAGCAATAGGAATTCCAATCCAGGTTATGAACTACCCCAAAGCATGTGCTTTCTATCTCTGTATCAGTCTGTTTTGAAAACAGAATATGTCAGTAAAGCCACCCTTCTATTCCATTGCTTTGTGAACTTTGTGCGCGAATACAGAGTTCTGTTGTAGTTCTGTTGCAGGAATCCTATTCTCGGACTTATTCACTGTTGTATTCATTGTCCATCATAGTGATTGGCACTCAGCAGATACTCAGCAGATATACGTTGAATAAATAAGTAATTTGTAAAACAAAAGGACTTAACTTGTAATTACATAGAACTCATAATTAAGATGTAACTGTATTTTTGTCTTCACTGTTCCTTTCAAATTTGACCTGGGGATAATCTTCCATTCTCTTTCCTGCATAAAAACTTGGGCAATTCCTAGTGAATTTGCAGCCCACCTAAAAGCTAAGAGTGTGGTGGTATTTAAGGGACAAAGTACAGGTCACTTTAGAAATTTTAGATGTCTCATGTGACCTATTTATCTCTTCAACCTCATTCAACATTAAGTATTTATTTCTTTTCCCTAAATACAGCCTTTAGCTAGTGACTCCCTTTGGAAGTAAGGGTAGGACCCATTCTGGCTGTCTCTGCTCTCATCTCCTGAGTTACTAGCTGCTGGCCAGGGGTTAAGACCTTACCAGGGTAGTGGTAATAGTAGAGGGTAGGATATTTGTTACTCGACTGGGTGCCTTTGTACCCTCTGGGACTGGCAGATGGTTAAACTGCCTTCCTCCCACAAGAAGCATTTTCTGGAGTCTTTGTAGATTCCTGGCCCTGGAGATGTCTACGTCTCCCAGAGCTCCTATAGTAACTTCCCTCATGGCTCAGATGGTAAAAGCGTCTGCCTAAAATGTGGGAGACCCAGGTTCAATCCCTGGGTCGGGAAGATCCTCTGGAGAAGGAAATGGCAACCCACTCTAGTACTCTTGCCTGGAAAATCCCATGGACGGAGGAGCCTGGTGGGCTGCAGTCCATGGGGTCACAAAGAGTTGGACACGGAAAAGCAGGTGAAGCATTCCATTCCCGGATACGGTACCTCATCCCTCCTTCAGTTCCACATAAAAACTTCTTGCCTCCCAGAAAGTCCCCTTCAGTAGGACTTCTGATGTCTCTCAGACAGCACTGTTTCCCATTTAGCCTACCTCTGTTTTGTGAAAACAGCCTTCCCTGAAAACTCTGAGGGCATACATGCCCTTCCTAAATCAGCAACCCTCTCCTGCACTGCACTCTGGATTAGAAGTCTGTGATGACTTCAGAGATGAGAAACACACGTCGGAATCTCAGAGTGGGTTCAATGCTGCCTTTTCTCAATGGAATTGAGATTAGAAAGTAGCAGCCCCCACTAAAAATATATATTCACACATCCCTCAACTCCCCATGCTTAGTCGTGACTGAGCATGTGTACAAAGTCCGATGGAAAACCTGTTTTTACTATCTTTTGGAAGATTTCCTGTGATTGGCTGACATTAATGGTAAAATGGTTAGGAGTGCTGGTTTAACTTGTCCTACCGTATACTGTATATAAAATTCTTAACGCCATGATGGAATCCAGAAAATGGATGCTCAAGTGAGTAGAAAGAAAAACAAGAATGCTACTTGGCTGGAAGAGAGATTCTGCTTTTACAACTTTCCTTGCCATCTCACTGCTCTGGGCCTAAAGAAGCACACTGACATTCCTTCCTGTAAGAATTAACTAAAGGAGAGAGGATGTATTTCCCTCGCTTCTGAGCTTCAGTAGCCCTGTTCCAGTGTGCTTTCAGAAGATGTCTAGGTTAATAAATCTTTCTTGGCTTTCTCAGAGCCCTCACGATATTTAGAATAGTACATTAGCCAAAGCAAACATGGAGTAAGGTAAGCTAAGTGGTGGGCTGATTCCAATCCATAGTATAGTGATGTCATTTGGAACAATCCACTTTATTTTTTAAAGGAAGAAGGCAAATATTTGAAGAACAGATGAGAGAAACTACAGTGAAAAGATGTTGCTTCCAGTGAAGGTGGTCAGCATTTGGAATTGAATACGTTCTGCTTTTGTGTTTGTTTTTTTCTTTGGATACTGTATTTCACTGACTCGGTTACTTTGGAGTATTTGAGGATGAGTGGCCAGAACGACTTTCATGTTCTATTCCTAGAGACTTCCTCTCATGATCAGTTGGAGATGCTGCCTGTGAGTTGGCTGCCATTTCAGTTTTTCATCTCTGTTATTGGGGCTCTGTGGGTATTCTGCTCCCAGTATTTTGTGCAGAGCAGGTACTTAGCAAGTCTTTGTGGCCTTGAATTAAACCCCCTTCCTTTCTTCTTAGAAATACTGCTTGTTAGGTAATACTTTAAAAAACACTCTGAGTTACTTCTGTTTGTATCCTGTTGTAGTAAACATTTGACCAAACTCTATGGCACAGAGTAGGTGTTCAACAAATTATTACTAAATGGATGAAAGAGTTAAGGAGAGAGGCAAGGAGTTTGGGGAGAGATGTCTGTTGTCTACTGGGATGTCTTGACCTGGCCCAGTCTTGCAAGGTTTGTGCTCTCCCTTCATCTTTTCAAATTTCTCTGTTTCATTCTTAATTCTTTCCTAAGTAATTCATAGTTGCAATTTATTGCAATAAAACTATAGATAATAGCTAACAGAGATCAAATTGCCAACATCCACTGGATCATGGAAAAAGCAAGAGAGTTCCAGAAAAACATCTATTTCTGCTTTATTGACTATGCCAAAGCCTTTGACTGTGTGGACCACAATAAACTGTGGAAAATTCTGAAAGGGATGGGAATACCAGACCACCTGACCTGCCTCTTGAGAAATCTGTATGCAGGTCAGGAAGCAACAGTTAGAACTGGACATGGAACAACAGACTGGTTCCAAATAGGAAAAGGAGTGCGTCAAGGCTGTATATTGTCACCCTGCTTATTTAACTTATATGCAGAGTACATCATGAGAAACGCTGGACTGGAAGAAACACAAGCTGGAATCAAGATTGCCGGGAGAAATATCAATAACCTCAGATATGCAGATGACACCACCCTATGGAAGAAAGTGAAGAGGAGCTAAAAAGCCTCTTGATGAAAGTGAAAGAGGAGAGCGAAAAAGCTGGCTTAAAGCTCAACATTCAGAAAACGAAAATCATGGCATCCAGTCCCATCACTTCATGGCAAATAGATGGGGAAACATTGGAAACAGTGTCAGACTTTATTTTTAGGGGCTCCAAAATCACCGCAGATGGTGACTGCAGCCATGAAATTAAAAGATGCTTACTCCTTGGAAGAAAAGTTATGACCAACCTAGATAGTATATTCAAAAGCAGAGACATTACTTTGCCGACTAAGGTCCGTCTAGTCAAGGCTATGGTTTTCCCTGTGGTCATGTATGGATGTGAGAGTTGGACTGTGAAGAAGGCTGAGCACCGAAGAATTGATGCTTTTGAACTGTGGTGGTGGAGAAGACTCTTGAGAGTCCCTTGGACTGCAAGGAGATCCAACCAGTCCATTCTGAAGGAGATCAACCCTGGGATTTCTTTGGAAGGAATGTGCTAAAGCTGAATCTCCAGTACTTTGGCCACCTCATGTGAAGAGTTGACTCATTGGCAAAGACTCTGATGCTGGGAGGGATTGGGGGCAGGAGGAGAAGGGGACAACCGAGGATGAGATGGCTGGATGGCATCACAGACTCGATGGACGTGATTCTGAGTGAACTCAGGGAGATGGTGATGGACAGGGAGGCCTGGCATGCTGCGATTCATGGCGTCGCAAAGAGTCGGACACGACTGAGCGACTGAACTGAACTGAACTGATCAGTTTCATATATTAAACTCAGTGGGTGTGTGCATTATGGGAAAAGGTTACAGAGAATTCAGAACTCAAAACAGCATTTTCTGGCCTTTTGGCAGAGCCTTTAGGAAGACCCTGTCAGAGGGTTCCTTGTGGTCATAAAATCATGTCAAAGAATACACCACTTGCTCTGTGCATATCTGAGTCCACCCTTTGTGTGTTGAGCGATACTTCTGAGAGCTGTAGGGAAAGGAAAGTGTGCCGGCTGGTCTTAGCACTCTTGGGTCTCCCTCTGTATATGAGTTTCAACTCTGACACAGTTCAAAGATGGATTTATCTCTAGGGCAACAGGTATATTGTAAAAACCACAGTCTTTGGGACCACACAGGTCTCGAACAAATTGCTGAACCTCACAAAGTGATGCTTTCTTCAACTGTAAAATTGTGAGTATGAGCTCTTGGAGTCAGGAGCCTAATAAGCACCATACACAACATCAAGTGAATAATAGATTTGCTGTTTTACATATACAGCACTTCTTCAAACTATGAATTTCCACCAGTGCTTTAGGGAGCAAAACAAATGCGTTCTGAGAAGGTTTTAATTTGTCCGAAGCTTTTCAGGCAGTTAGGACTTGAACCCTAGACTCCCTGATTCCAAAGTCTATATGCTTGACCAGGGTGTCACGTTGTCTAATTATCCCAAATTTGGTATGGCTTAGAAGTCAGGCAGAAATAATGTACGTACAGCACTTAGCACAGTCCTTAGGGCATGCTACATACTCAAATGGTAGAAGTTATTATTATTCATTATTTTACTGACGGTTTCTCTCTGTGTTTAATACCAAGTTATTTAATGGAGAGTAAGAATTACAACTTTCTCTCTGGGGTAGATAATTGGTGTACCAGATGCTTTTTGTTTTGTTTCGCTTTTCTCCATATTTATATTTGTGGCAGAATTTGGATGTCTTCCAAGAGGATGTCTTCCCTTTTGTATGTGTAACCCTAGCTAGGCCACATCATTTAAATGGAAAGCGTACTTCTATTCCTCCCTGAATATTTACGTGAACATTAAACTCTCCTGTACCTTAAGCTCATGATTAATTTAACAAGTATCCGTCCGTTGATCCTTACTCTGCATCCCAGTTTGCTGCTTTGTCTCACCAAAGGGCAGGTCAAATCTTGACGGCCATGTTCTCCATGTTAGGAGCAGTCATGCAGAAGTGCAGTATCTACCCAGTTGCTTTGCTGTCAACATGGTGATCATGCGTAATTTTTATGGCAGTCAATCATTTACTTTTTCTACAAATATATACTGAACACGTTCCCCCACCCTGGTGATAGGCTGGATACTGTGAGCTAGGGATACAATTTTTCAAAAGAAAATATTTTCCAGTTTCTATGGAGTCAGTAATCTATAGGGGATGAGTGGAGGATAAACAACAACAAAAAATGAGTAATTAACAATTGAGCTCTGAGGAGAACAAAATGAATGAGATGGTGACAAATTACAGAGGAGAGTCTAATTTAGATATCGTTATAGAAGCTAGCCATGGCAAGAACAGGGAGAAAAATGTGTCAAATCAAAGGGATGGGAATGCAAAGTTCTAAGGCAAACAGCTTGATACACTAAAGGAGCAAAAAGACTAATATGTTTAGAGGCATAAGGAAAGGAGAAAGTTGTACAAGCTGAGGACAACTTGTACTCAAGTACAGTGTGTTGATTACAACACGTGCAAGCAAGTCTGTACAGGTAAACTTGACGGGCTGAGATTTTATCCCAAATGAGCTAGGGAGTCAGAGGAAATTTTAAGCTGACAAAAGATATATTTTGGTTTGTGATAACTGCTGTATAGAGGAAAAATGGACCATAGGAGGGAGCAGAGGTGGGAGCTGAGAGACTACAGAGCCACCTGCTCAGGGGTTTGCGTGACAGATGGCAGTAGTTCCAAATGGAATGGTGGCAAAGAAGATGGCAAGTTGAGGGACTGACAAAGTGGTTTGGGGGTACAGTTGACTAAGCTGCCAAGACAACCCTGGAGAGCAGGAAGAAGAAGAGAAAGAGAAATAAGTGATGATTCTTGGCTTTCTGTTGGAACGCATTTAAAAATATGTTAGTCTTGCCGAGGTCATAAGTTAAATCCTTACTGTGGGTCCGGGGCTGTGGAGGAAGGCATCATAAGAAGGAAAAGGAAATGAGGCCTAACATGTATGGAGCCCCTAAAATATGTCAGGGACTATGCTAACCTTGCATATGCTATTTAATCTACTTAATAGCAATCCTAGAAAGTAAGAATCATGACATACTCATTTTACATACAATGAAACAGTCTCAGAAAGTTAAGTAACTCACCAAAGGTTATAGAATTGGCAAATTAGGGAACCATCAGTGAACCAGATCTATCTCTTTCTGAAGCCTCATCTCTTTCTACAATAGCATGCTCTTTCCAAGAGCTGACATAATGCCAAAGTGCTCAATAGTTTATTCCTTGAAAGTGACTAGCATTATGCTAGGTATCTGTTGAATATTCGTTATATGCTGCTTAAGTAATAGATTTGAGTCATCAGTGCAAACATTTGTCTTTATTGAAATGTCAAAGATTTCAAAGGCTAGTGAATCTAATATATATATATATATATATAGTATATTTCAAGATCGGTGGATCAAAACAGTAGACAGAATATTAATGATAAATTTAGAAAACATTTATTTCCTCCCTTCTTCAATAAACTTGGCGGAATAAAGCATGCATTCTCCCTATCCCCCACTAAACTGTTTGAAACTTTAAATATAAGCCATGCTAAAAGATGCTAACCAGAAGCTCCAAATTATTGGTATTAGAAGAGCTGAGAGAGAGAGAATTCCCTGTATACTCAGCTGCTCAGAGGATTACATCATATGTTTGACTTCTGTTATATTTAGCTTTGTGTATGTTTGCTTATAACATGCTCTGGGGCATACTAGTCTACGTCTGATGCACTTAGAGTTTGACTGTCTTTACCTTGGACAAAGGGCTACATATAGCTTAAATGGAAAGAGAACCTTACAGACTAAGTTATTAAAACTCGGGGGTAGAGTTTACAGACTGTAAGACAGGTCTAATTTGGAAGGTGTGTGTATATGTATGTGTGTGTATGCATGCATACACATAGGTAAATATTTGTGTTTATTGTGGGAGGGAGCAAAGGCTGTAATTTTTTTAAATATTTTTGGGTGCAATATGCTATTTCCCATATTGACACAGCCTCTGATAGTCCCTTTTTTCCTAATACAGCCATTTCACCTACATATAGTAACTGTCTTCCCTTTCAAGGTGGTTCAGTTTGAAATGGATGTATTAAACATGGTCACCTTTGATTTCTACATCTAAATGCAAGAGTTTATCGAATGATCTCTCTGTATTACATGAGTGCAACCTGACTTTCTGAGACCAGCTTATATGAGTGCAATCAGCGTTTTGGAAAACAATTAAGTACTCTTTCATATACAGTCAGGTAATATGCATTGTGCATGTTAATTCACATAATGCTTCTAGAAACCCAGTGAAGCAGGTACTATTTTTATCTCTATATTGCAGGTAAGAAAAGAGTAAAGTAAGCCTCAAAGATATGGAGTAACTTGCCTTCATGCTAATAAGGTACATACCCAGCATTCCTACTTAGTCACTCCAAATTTAGAGAAACCCATTTTTGTCTGTGCTGTCTCCTCATAGTAATAGCCCATCTTGTGCTTTCTGCTTGGCAACCTTGCAGTGGCTCAAAATTTTAAAAAAACTGTCCAGACTATCATACCAAACCAGGGGCAACTATAAAACAAGAAATTCTGAGCAGGAGAGCCTGATACTAGTCCCCAGTCTTTAGAGATTAGGACTTGTAGACCATATAAACTAGGTATGTGAATTCATACCTAGGTGGTGTCGTGGTAAAGAATCCGCCTGCCAATGCAGGAGAGGCAGATGTGGTTTCAATCCCTGGATCGGGAAGATCCCCTGGAGTAGAAGGTATCCACCCATGCCAGTATTATTGCCTGGAAAATTCCATGGACACGGGAGCCTGGTGAGCTACAGTCCATGGGGTCACAAAGAGTTAGACACAACTGAGAGACAGGGCATACACAAACAATTTAAGACATAAGTGAAAGACTGAAGTCCAGATGAAGGCAAGGCCATTTCATGGATCTAGAAACCAAAAAGGATTCTGTTATAATTCTTTTTTTCAATTGGAGTATAATTGCTTTACAATGTTGTGTTCTTTCTGTACAACAACATGAATCCATGCTATGTATATGTGTATCCTCTCCCTCTTGAACCTCTTTCCCATCCCACCCCCCCATCTCACCCCTCTAGATCATCACAGAACACTGACCTAGGCTCCCTGTTGTATGCAGTAGCTTCCCACTAGCTATCTGTTTCACAGTAGGCTCTCCCGTGCCCTGTAGGCTTACTGGTCTTTACCCAGTAGATGTGAGTAGCACCTCACGTAGATAGCCATCCTGACAGTCAGAAAACATCTGCTAGACGCCCCCATTGACAACCACGGATCTAGATGAAGAAAGAATGCAAGAGAATCCATTCACTCATTCAGCAAATGCTTGCTAAGTGCTACTCAGTTTTAAGTATCATGCGACTTCAGGTCTTTCTTAGAAAAAGCTCAGTAAAGGAGAACTTCTGAATCATAGGATTAATCTGGAGACTTCAGAAAACATGGTGCTTTTGTGAAAGGAAATGTGCTCTGGGTCTAATCCATTTCAGGTTTGGGCATTTTTACCTTGGGCAGCTCACTAGCTCTCCTTGAAATACAGTGTCGCTCTCTGCAAACTAGAGATAATAGTAATACTGAACATATGGGTTGGTTGTACGGATTAAATGGGATAATAAAAGTAAGAGGCTGGGCCAAGTGCCAAACACACAGTTAAGTGCTTAAGTTGTCCTTATCGTAAGTGAAGTGTGTCATATTCAGAGTGACCCAGAGATACTCTCTGGTGTTCTAAAGCAGTAGTTCTAACTACTCAACCAATTTAAATGAGTTTGCTTTTAGGACAAGTGTCCAAAAAATAGCCACTGAAATAATTGTTCTGTAAAGTTGGGAAAATGTCCACAAACTCTGGTAGACCAATGTGGAATCAGTCCAGTGGGCAGACTGGCTTGCAGTTTTGTCCTTAAAGGATTTAAGAGAGAAACAGCATCTCTTCAGGAAGCAGCTTGCAAAGCTCAGCTGGGTGTATTTCAGAAAAGAGGGACTTTGTGAATTAAATCTCTTCTTTGAGAAGCAAAGTATGTGTGTAAGGATGAAGCAGGGAGAGGGACCTCTATTTCAAGGCAGCAGGGAGTTGGTTACTTAGTCTATGTTACATCCAGCAGCCTAGGTGATATTAGCAACAGTGTTGAAGAGAGGCAACAGACAAGTGGCATCATTATTTTTCCTTTCTGTAGTCAGGGCAAGAAACTGGAATATCTTGCAGTAAAGAGATAGCCAGATAAACTCACCTAGCCAGTTAAAACTGGCCTTCTAATCCTCAGTTCTTTGAGTAACTTCCTAGGGGAACTTGGATAGATCACTCAGCCTACCTGGATATCAATTTACCTGTCAACCTCTCAATTAAATAAACAGATTATTTGAGAATTGCCAGATTATGGAAACCAGTTTCCAATCTTTTCTTTCCCAGCAAATATGGAATGTCTGGCTATGGGTACACATTCTGCTACATCCCATGTTTCTCCGTTGGAGCCGTCCAAACAATCCACAGTGAGAGCCCCAGAAGGTTCCAGATCAGGGGTGAGCTGTGGATGACCAGAGGAAGCAGTCTCTCCATTCACTAAAAGTATTAATAGAATTTTATGAATTATAACCACCCACTACAGATTGGGCACAGGATATGGTGGTAGTATAGTATAGTATAGTACAGTATAGTAGTAACTGTTGTCTGGATACTGAAAGTAGAGTCTAGCAAGGGAGAAAAGAAAAGGACATTTATCTGGGGAGAAAAGTAAAAATAGCTTGTTCTGCCTTATTGAGCTGGTGAAGGAAATGGCAACCCACTCCAGTGTTCTTGCCTGGAGAATCCCAGGGACAGGGGAGCCTGGTGGGCTGCTGTCTATGGGGTCACACAGAGTCGGACACGACTGAAGTGACTTAGCAGCAGCGTTATTGAGCATCTTGGGCTCAGCCCCTACATGAGCCTTCATAGGTGGTGTTCCCATCCGTGTGCCTTCAAATGTTGGATGTGAAGGTTTTCAGGTACATGGATATAGTCCCAGCAATCCTGGGCATCCCCACTCACTATTATTTTGGCCCATGAGGACATTTGAGTTTTGTTTCCACCAAGTGTGAAATAAAACCCATGCTAGCATGTTGGCAGCAACAAACGCACTGGCAAAGCAAAGTAAAGGTCACAGTGGTTTTACTCTTGGCCAAAAAGGCAAAAGGCAGCTTTTTCAAAGGCCAAAGAAAAAGAAACTACAGTAGACAAGCGCAGCATTTTCTCCATAAATATGGGCATTGGGATGTTTTATCAGGAAGTGATGATGATAATGGTTAATATTATTCTGAGTTAGGAACTTAAACGTCTATGCACGTAAAGGTACTAATAGTAAGAATGACTCTAGTAACTTCTGTTATCATTGACCATGTTAAGTAGCATTTGCTTTGTTTCCCTTAATCTTTTTATTTTTGACCCATTTTAAAAGTTTCTGTTTAATTTGTTACAAATCTGCTTCTCTTTTATGTTCTTTTTTGACAGGAGGCATGTGTGCTTTTAGGTCCCAGACCAGGGGTTGAACGCTCAGCCCCTGCATTGGAAGGTGAAATCTTCACCACGGGGCTGCCAGGGAAGTCCCAGTTTCCCTTAATTTTAACACTCAAAGCTAGATAAGAATAGCCTCCTTTTTTCCCTCCGAAGGATATCTATTTTTTTAATGTAATACTTTTTGTGAATTAAAAAAGAAAAGAAAATTATCAAACTAGAAGGCTTGAACTTATTCCTGTAATAACAGTTCGGGGAGCTCAGCTCAGTGCTCTGTGATGACCTACATGAATAGGCGGGAGGTCCTTAAGGGAGGGGATACACACGTACATATAGCTTATTCACTCGACTCTACAGCAGAAAGGAATCGCCTCACTTTTTAGGAAAGGAGACTTGTTAGAGAGACGAAGTGAGTTGCCCAAAGTCGCACAGTGGGTAAGAGAAGAAGTCTAAGGTGTCTTCTGACCAGGTGACCTATTTATATGCTGGCTGTGC
Organism: Ovis aries; assembly: GCF_016772045.2. NCBI lineage: Eukaryota > Metazoa > Chordata > Mammalia > Artiodactyla > Bovidae > Ovis > Ovis aries. The sequence continues at coordinate 65,526,579 of NC_056058.1, forward strand.
CACTAACTAAGCTTTCTCTCCTTTTGAGCACCTCAGTTTCTTTGACTGAAATGAAGAGGTTGAACCACATAGTTCTTCAGATGTCTTCTTCCTTTAATATACCATTATTCTAGGTAGTACATTTTTTTAAGTGTGTATCCCATGAAATGAACTATATAATAATATAATGAGGCTTCTGTGTGTTTGCAAGTAATGCCAGGGGCAATAGATTGTTCCTTCCTATGCCCAGTCTTTATCAACAAGTTTTATCTATGGCTACTGTGCAAAGGAAGAGGAGTGCAGTGATAGCAATATGTTAATGTGGAGACAGGGAACCTCAGGGTTCTGGTCCCAGCTTTGCCACTGCAACCATGGCTGTGACCAAGATACTGAGCCTCTCTAAAGCCTCAGTTTTATCATCTAGTGAATGGGAACCACGCATGCCCAGCTTGTCACGCGGCATTTGGAGGTGGAGGCTTGCAGGCTTGCACGTGCAGGTGGCGGAGTCCAGCGCTAGGGGATGCTGAAGGAGGGTTGAGGTCACAAAATAAATGGAATGAGGATGGAGTTAATAACAAGAAAACAAAGCCAATGGCTTTGGCTCCCGGTTCTGTAACTAATTAGTGAATGTTTCACGGGGATATCAGGTTCTTCACTTGAAAAATGGAAGCATTAGTCTATATCAGTGTTTCTAAATTATCTGGCAAGGATGAATAGTCTTCCTAAATGTCCTAGAGATAACATTTGGAAAACAAAGCATAATCTCTCCCCATCTTAGATTCTAGCATTGGCCTATTCTGAGATGCTCTGGAGTAAAGAAACATTTAATTTTATTGAACTCATTTTTCAAATTAAATTGAGCATGGGGTACTTGTTAACATCCCATGAAATATAATTGGGAAATTAAGGTTAGGTGCTGTGATTCTGTAAGGAATTATAAAGAGAGATTAAGATTTATATGTTATATCTTGTTTATATCTACAAGTGTCAGGGATCATTTTTCTTTCTTGTCTTTTTGTTATCTCTGTCTCTTACTTGAAATGTACCTTCTTAGTTGGTAAGCCGGTAGATATACATATGTGTATTTTATTAGCAAGTACTTTGAACATTAGTGTGCCTACTACTGTGGTAGATGCTTGTGGAAAACAGAACAAAATAAAATGGAGCTCTTTAACCTCCACCGTGGACTTTCCTATTTATAAAGGAAGTCCAGATGCTGAATGGTTTTTAGGTTACTTTGTTTCACTGAATTCTATGGCACTGAATGTGAGAGAACACAAAAATGGAGACCATCATGGGCTGAGATAATTAGAGAAAGCTTTATAGAACAATTTGAATTTTGCTGGACTTTGAAAATTTGTCAGGTAGAAATAATATGGAATAGTTGAAAACTAGACAGGATTTGAAGTGGAGGAAAAGTATCTGGACTTGTTGCAGAGGGCCCTAGTAGCCACCATTAGTTATCAAGCAGAGAAATAACAAGGGGAAATTGGAGATATCTAGGAGGTGAGATGCATAGAGCATTTGGTAAAATCCCAGGGCAAGTGACTGGATACAGTACTAAGGCATCATTATGCGGGAAGAAATACACTGAATTTCAAACAAGAAAGATTGTATTTGTGTCCCAATTCTTTTATTTAAAAATATTTTATAATTAATTTTTGTTGTTTTCTAGCCTCTCAGTCGTGTCTGAGTCTCTGTGACCCTGTGGACAGCAGCACGTCAGGCTTCCCTGACCTTCACCATCTTCCAGAGTTCATTTAAACTCATGTCCATTGAGTCGGTGATCCCATCCAACCATCTTGCCCTCTGTTGTGCCCTTCTCCTGCCTTCAATCCTTCCCAGCAACAGGTCTTTTCCATTGAGTCGACTCTTCATATCTCGTAGCCAAAAACTGAACCTTCAGCTTCAGCACCAGTCCTTCCAATGAATAATCAGTGTTGATTTCTTTAGGATTGACTGATTTGGTATCCTTGCAGTCCAGAGGACCCTCAAGAGTCTTCTCCAACACGACAGTTTGAAAGCATAGATCCTTTGGCACTCAACCTTCTTTATGGTCCAACTCTCACATCCATTCAGGACTAAGGGGAAAAACATAGCTTTGACTATATGGACCTTTGTTGGTAATGTCTCTGCTTTTTAATATACTATTTACTTTTTGTCATGCTTTTCTCCCTAGGAATGAGAGTCTTTTAATCTCATGGCTATTGTCACCATCGGCAGGAATTTTAGAGGCCAAGAAAAGAAAGTCTGTCATTTTCATTGTTTCCCCGTCTTTTTGCCACAGAGTGATGGGACCAGATGGCAGGATCTTCGTTTTTTGAATGTTGAGTTTTAAACCAGCTTTTTCACTTCCTCTTCTACTTTCATCAAGTGGCTCTTTAGTTTCTCTTCACTTTCTGCCATAAGGGTGGTGTCGACTGCATATCTGATGTTATTGATATTTCTCCCCACTATCTCAATTCCAGTTTGTGCTTCATCCAGCCAGGCATTTCACAATGATGTTCTCTGCATATAAGTTAAATAAGCAGGGTGACAATATATAGACTTGATGTACTCCTTTCCCAATTTGGAACCAGTCCACTGTTCCATGTACAGTTCTAATTGTTGCTTCTTGACCTGCATACAGGTTTCTCAGGAGGCAGGTAAAGTGGTCTGGTATTCCCATCTCTTGAAGAATTTTCCAGTTTGTTGTGATTCGCACAGTCAAAGGCTTTAGTTTAGTCAATGAAGCATAATTATATATATTTTAAATTATCTTGCATTTTCTTTGGTTCAACACATGTTCGTAATTTGATCTCTGGTTCCTCTGCCTTTTCTAAATCCAGATTGAATATCTGGAAGTTACCGGTTCATATACTATGGAAGCCTAACTTAGAGAATTTTGAGCATTACTTTGATAGCGTGTGAACCGAGTGCAGTGTGTTGATAGTTTGAACATTCCTTGGCATTGCCCTTCTCTGGGATTGAAATGAAAACTGATCTTTTCCAGTCCTGTGACCACTGCTGAGTTTTCCAAATTTGCTGGCATATTGAATGGAGCACTTTAACAGCATCATCCTTTAGAATTTGAAATAGTTCAGCTGGAATTCTGTCACCTCCACCAGCTTTGTTCGTAGTGATGCTTCCTAAGGCCCACTTGACTTCATATTCCAGGATGTCTGGCTCTAGCTGAGTGATCACACCGTGGTGGTTATCTGGGTCGTGAAGATCTTTTTTGTACAGTTCTGTGTATTCTTGCCACCTGTTCTTAATATCTTCTGCTTCTGTTAGGTTCATACTGTTTCTCTCCTTTATTGTGCCCATCTTTGCATGAAATGGTATCTGATTTTCTTGAAGAGATCTCTAGTCTTTCCCATTCTATTGCTTTCCTCTGTTTCTTTGCATTGTTCACTTAATAATTCTTTCTTATCTCTCCATGCCCTTCTTAGAACTCTGCATTCAAATGGATATATATTTCCCTTTCTCCTTTGCCTTTAGCTTCTCTTCTTTGTTCAGCTATTTGTAAGGCCTCCTAAGACAACCATTTTGCTTTCTTGCATTTCTTTTTCTTGGAGATGGTTTTTGTCACCGGCTCCTGTACAATGTCAGGAACCTCTGTCCATAGTTCTTCAGGCACTCTATCAAATCTAATCCCTTGAATCTATTTGTCACTTCTACTTTATAATCATAAGGCATTTGATTAAGGTCATACCTGAATGGCCTAGTGGTTTTCTCTACTTTCTTCAACTTAAGTCTGAATTTGGCAATAAGGAGTTCATGATCTGAGCCACAGTCAGCTCCTGGTCTTGTTTTTGCTGACTGTATAGAGCTTCTCCATCTTTGGCTGCAAAGAGTATAATCAATCTGATTTTGGTGTTGACCTTGTGGTGATGTCCATGTGTAGAGTCTTCTCTTGTGTTGTTGGAATGATTGATTTATTTAAAAGTATATGTTGCCATTTGGGAATATAGATAAGCCATCATGTTGTAGGATGTTTAGCAGCACCCTTTACCTCTACCCCCAGAGGTGAACACTCCCTCTCCCAACAATGCCAGATGCCTCCCTAGGGGACAAGTGGTGAACCACTTGGGGTGTTCCAGAGGCGTTTGATAAAGAGGAATCACTGTACTAAAAGATGGAGACAATGTTGATATGATTTTTACATCAATGAAAGAGTGATAAGATTGAATTTTGACTTCAAGGGCTCTGGTCTGTGTAAACGGAAGAAGATTAAAATTTCTGTCAATTATGAGATTCTTAATAATACTTTGGGCTGCAAGTATCAAATATGAAAACTTGAACAGGAAGGAAACCTATTAGTTCACTTGATATGTGGTCTTGAGATAACTTAAACTCAGCCAGTTTTGGTTGATTCAGTAGCTTTCAGTTTCATCATGGACTCAGTTATTCCTGGGCTTTGGACCTATCACCCATAGAATTGGGCTTGTTCCCCTCTGAGTTATCAGATGGCTATCAGCAGTGACTGTGTCTAATCGCTTCCTTATTTGTGTCCAGGGATAGAAAAATAGCCAGATGTATGACAGATTAATAATGTTTCTTTCCCAGGAACCATCAGAAATCTTCTGTTCATGAATTCCTGGCCCAAACTAACTTAGCACCCTACACTACACCCCATTCCCTGAGCCTCTCTGATGACATAGCTAAGATCTGTTTTGTAAAGTGGATGTGGGATTCTTTACCATAATATCCCCTGTACTATCTTTAGAAGGAAAAAAGATAATCAGACAAGTATGGAATTTGATGAGTTCAGGGTAAAACCTTATGCATTTTGAGCTAATCACCATTCAGATGCATTTAGTGTTTGGGTCAGTGAGAATACCAAATTGACTATAAGCTGAATCATGAGAACTCTCAAAGGAAGAATGTATTGAGCATGTATGCAGAGAGAAGAGAGCAGAGAGGGCCAAGGACTATAATCTTAGAGGAAATCAGATGTGGATAATTAATTCAGAGATGTGAGAGATTTGGTCTAGCTTGAACAAAGAGCTGGCTCAGGCACCTGAGCATGTGGGTGGGCATGTGATCTTGGCCAAATCATTTTTCATGTGTGTTCCGTCTTCCTAGTTTATAAGATTAGAAGAGTAAAACCTTCCTCGTAATGCTGGTGAGAGGGTCGAATGAGATGGTACACACAGCATGGAATCAAGTGGTAGGTGTCTGGGAGCTTTGGTGAACCATCACTGGTGATGGTAGGTGAGGTGACTGTTAGTGAACCTGAGGAGTAAAAGGAGTGAGGAGAGGAGTAGAGAGGCCTTTGGAAGAACAGGGTAGGTGCCTGTGATCTTGCAGGAGGAGATGACTTCTCCAAGCATTCTCGGAGGATTTTATTTTATTTTATTTTATTTTTTTTTTAGTTTTTTATTTTTTAAATTTTAAAATCTTTAATTCTTACATGCATTCCCAAACATGAACCCCCCTCCCACCTCCCTCCCCATAACATCTTTCTGGGTCATCCCCATGCACCAGCCCCAAGCATGCTGCATCCTGCGTCAGACATAGACTGGCGATTCAATTCACATGATAGTATACATGTTAGAATGTCATTCTCCCAAATCATCCCACCCTCTCCCTCTCCCTCTGAGTCCAAAAGTCCGTTATACACATCTGTGTCTCTTTCCCTGTCTTGCATACAGGGTCGTCATTGCCATCTTCCTAAATTCCATATATATGTGTTAGTATACTGTATTGGTGTTTTTCTTTCTGGCTTACTTCACTCTGTATAATCGGCTCCAGTTTCATCCATCTCATCAGAACTGATTCAAATGAATTCTTTTTAACGGCTGAGTAATACTCCAAGATGCTCAACATCACTCATTATTAGAGAAATGCAAATCAAAACCACAATGAGGTACCACTTCACACCAGTCAGAATGGCTGCGATCCAAAAATCTGCAAGCAATAAATGCTGGAGAGGGTGTGGAGAAAAGGGAACCCTCCTACACTGTTGGTGGGAATCCAAACTAGTACAGCCACTATGGAGAACAGTGTGGAGATTCCTTAAAAATTGCAAATAGAACTACCTTATGACCCAGCAATCCCACTTCTGGGCATACACACCGAGGAAACCAGAATTGAAAGAGACACATGTACCCCAATGTTCATCGCAGCACTGTTTATAATAGCCAGGACATGGAAACAACCTAGATGTCCATCAGCAGATGAATGGATAAGAAAGCTGTGGTACATATACACAATGGAGTATTTCTCGGAGGATTTTAAATAACACTGTTAAAATACTCTATATCTGGCTAAGCATTACAAGACTGAAATTTAGCCCAGCTCTGAGCTACTTAAAGACCTGCCAATTTACAAAAGCTGCCAACTCAGACAGGAAGTTATTTTGATGATCTGTTTCTTCCCACTACCTCATTCCCTTTCCTATGTCAACAGGCAATGTCCACAAGTTTTTAAAATATCAACTTAAATCAGAAATATGTTCAGTATGTTCATTAGAAATGTTCACTATTCCATGAGCATTTAAATATTTACCTTGCCCAAAATACAATATCATCTTTGATCACAGATTGGTACTAAAGGAAAACATCTGTTCCATGTTTTGATTTGTTTTGTTAGCAAAACAGAACATAGAATATGTCCATCATCAAAGCAGGATAAGCTCAGATTGTTAGCCTAGATGTAAACATGTAAGAATATTATAGCACTGGATTTTCAAGATGTATTAAAAATGTGATTCTACCGTTTAGCATACTTGCCTACAAATATTCATCCATTGCATTAAACACACTTTGCTCAAGCACCTGCTCTGTGCAGGGCATGCACTTGGTTTGGTGCCCCTACAGTATAGAGATTCCTAGGTGAGGCAGAGGATAGGGACCTAGAAGGACTTAGCATTTACAAGGCTTAGGTGCTCCTCTAGTAAAAGAGCATGGAACAGGACATGTTAGATAGAAGGATGTGTGTCATCCTGCCTAATCCACTTAGCCACCTCATTGCACTATGTGTCTACTGTTAATGAGGGCATCAGCTTCTTCAGTTACATAATCTTTAGGTACTTTGTTTAAACACAAACTGTTTATTAATAGCCTCTCAAGCTCTTGGTTTTCCACACCATTGCCTAAACTCGGAGCTCGTATATAGCTGAACTGAAATCCTGTTGTCCAATTCTGACTGTAGTGTCCAAAGACTTTCTGCTAAATCACTCTGCTTCAGAGGTAGACAAGAAGTAATGGCTGCCTCCAAGGAATTCTCCAGGGCATTTACTGTCTGATAGGCAAGTGAAAACTCAACACAAATAACCATTTGCCATCATCATAAAAGTGAAAAGAGTACTGAGCCCTTGCTAAACACCAGACAGTAGTGTGTAGTGTTCCAAATATTTTACATACATTAACTCTTTCACAGCAAGCCCCATGAGGTTTCTGTCATTATGAGAACAGTGCTGCAGAGTGGGTAAGTTGAGGTACAGAACATGTAAGCAGAAACTGACACACGGAGTTAAAAAGAGGTGAATCTAGGGTTTAAAATCAGTAAGTCTTTGGTAAAGCTCATTACTACCTTGCTACCTGTCATAACCACCCTTCAGGGTTATAAGTGCAGACTTCCCTGGTGGTCCAGTGGTTATGACTCTGTGCGTCCACTGCAGTGGGCTTGGGTGGACTGTATCCCTGGTGGGGTAAGTTCACATGGAGCCAAAGGAAAAAAACAGAATAAAAGGTTGCAAATGCGCAGAACCTAAGAGAAGTTATCAGTTCAGTTCAGTTCAGTCGCTCAGTTGTGTCCAACTCTTTGTGACCCCATGAATCGCAGCACACCAGGCCTTCCTGTCCATCACCAACTCCCGGAGTTCACCCAGACTCATGTGCATCGAGTTAGTGATGCCATCCAGCCATCTCATCCTCTGTCCTCCCCTTCTCCTCCTGCCCCCAATCCCTCCCAGCATCAGGGTCTTTTCCAGTAAGTCAGCTTTTCGCATCAGGTGGCCAAAGTATTGGAGTTTCAGCTTCAGCATCAGTCCTTCCAATGAACACCCAGGACTGATATCCTTTAGGATGAACTGGTTGGATCTCCTTGCAGTCCAAGGGACTCTCAAGAGTCTTCTCCAGCACCACAGTTCAAAAGCACCGATTCTTTGGTGCTCAGCTTTCTTCACAGTCCAACTCTCACATCCATACATGACCGCTGGAAAAACCATAGCCTTGACTAGACGGACCTTTGTTGGCAAAGTAATATCTCTGCTTTTGAATATGCTATCTAGGTTGGTCATAACTTTCCTTCCAAGGAGTAAACGTCTTGTAATTTCATGACTGCAGTCATCATCTGCAGTGATTTAGGAGCCCCCAAAAATAAAGTCTGACACTGTTTCCACTGTTTCCCATCTATTTCCCGTGAAGTGATAGATAAACTGTATTTCTTATCTGAGTAAATGGGGAAGGCATGGAGCTGTGAGAAGGAAACAGTAATTGATCTATTCTCTAAGGAACCGGGAGGATTTGATTATATAGAGCTGGGGAAAGGGGGATTTCAGGATAAGGACTTTTCAACTTTGAGCAAAAACAGAAGAGATGCTGATGCCTATGTGGAGTAATTGTTTCACATTCTGGTGAGTTTTGTGATAAGCTGTAGGCAGGCTTTGCTCCCCTCCCACCCCCAGCCTCACTGCCACCATTGATACCTGTGCACTGTGAGCCTGGGACACACTGGCAGCCCGGGAGAGCTGACTTTATGTCCATTGATTTATCCTCAGACTCCTATGTTCACAGATACATCACCAAGCATTCCTGCTCCCAGAGTCAGTGGAGGGAGGTTTATGACTCAATTTTACTAGTTCGCTTGTGCAGACAAGTGGCTTCAGTTGTGGAGGAGTCGTTTGAAATAAAACATTATTAGATTTCCTCTCCCTCAGCCCCATCTTGGCCTGCCTTTCCCTCTGAGCTAAGGGTCAAATGAGGACCTGCTGGAGACTAAAGATAGTCCTGTATTAGCAAATGGAAATTTAAGAACTGAGCACAGTGCTTTTTTTTTTTTTTTTTAGTTACTTTATTTTGATTGGAGGCTAATTGCTTTACAGTATTGTGGTGGTTTTTGCCATGCATTGACACGAATCAGCATGTGGTATTGAAGGGATTCAGGGATTATCAACTCTACAAAGGTAGCACTTAACATTTCACTTTTTCTTTCTCATTGCATCGTCTCCTTTGCTTCAATTAAGTGAGTAACTCGGAGATAAAGAGAGACAGTTTTCACAGAGGGGCATCTCACTGAGTATACATGTTCCTCATGGCATGACCATTTTGCCCTTCCAGTATCCCTTCTAGCTTCAGCTATTACCCTTATTCTCCATACCTGAACAGGGTCATGCCCTCAGATCTTTTCTGACCTTGACCATAGTCACCAAAACCTGTGCAGTACCCTCCCCAACCCCAGTAATACAAGTGTTCTTTGTACTTACTATTCTTGCTGCCTGGGAAGTTTTTTAGGTGAGATATCTATCTCATCCTCTCTCTTTATGCAGATCTCTGCCCAAATTCTCACAATGTCAGAGTGTCGTTCCACTGAAAAATTCACTAACACTTAACAAATTGTTGTATTTTTTTTCTTAGCACTGATCAGTTCAAGACATATTATTTACTTTCGTTCTGTCTCACTCCACTCTGTACCTGTATACATATACCCACACACCTGGATCTTCTCTGATCTCCTAGACTTTTGTTCTCAGAAGGTCCCTGTCAAGTCTAACCTTTTTGGCTCCTTCTCTTGAATGTGTTTGTTCATGGGAAGTGGACAGAGAATTTTCTGTTTTGTATTCTTTATCTTTAATGCTTGACCCATGGTGAAAATATGATAGTTATTGAATACATGGAAGCATGAAATGGAAAGAATGAAGGAGAAAAGGGAAAGGACGAGGAGAGCAAGAGAAAGGAAGAAAGAAAGAAATGATATACATTTCTCCTTTTCCATGTTTCTTCAATTAACCAAGTCACAGTGACATCCAGTTCTTAGACACCCTAGTAGTCTAGCACTGTCTCCATCACGGTTTGTTGTTATACCCTTTGATCCAGAATTCACCATTTCCTTGCTTTTCCATTCCATGCATCCCTACATTTTACTTTTCCTCATAATTTCTACCAATTTTTTTCCCATTCTTCAAGGGACAGATGAAGCTATCATCTTGCCATAAAGCCTTTCCTGACTAATAGGAATGAATGAAGCTCTTCTTTGTTTTCCTCTTCAGTTGACCTGACCTATCACTGGGGCATTTGATTAGGCTTGTTTTATTGTAAGGGATGGCATCTCTGATGGACTGCCCAGGCAAAGGTCCACATTGTGGACAGCTGTAAGCAGATCTTCCCCTCAATGGATCTGACATTCAATGTTGAGAGTCAGCTGGAGCTCATGCCACAGATAAGCACGTGTTTCTCTCCAAACTTCCACTTCTTTCTTCATTTCCCTGGTGACATCTGGGTGAGAGCCTATAGAACAAATGTGTAAATAGTTTTCCTCTTGGTTTCCAACTCAAAAGGCTTGATCGTGTCTGCCTACAGTACATGTAAAGAGAAATTGGGAAATTGAATCTGAGCCAAGTAGAGAAAGGAGGGATTGTAATGGTTATTGATAAGCAGTGCCTGCCTTAGGCTAGGCATCGGAGTAGAGAACTGGTGATGCCATGGTTTCCTCTTTGCATCCCTACCCTAGGAGGATCTCACATTCTGTGCTTTTGTTTCTGACAACTAACTGAAAGCAAGCATGCTTCTATTATGTATTCATGTTTTATTAGAACCAAGTGTAAACAGAAGACTTTTTTTTTAAACCAAATATATGGTTCAAGTACAAATGGGTCTGGAAGCCATGTGAATAGGGATAAGCAGCTGACCTACTAAGAATAAGGATCAGCTCATTAGAAAATAAGAATTCACTCCTGGAGTACCCTCCATCTGTTATTTCTGAGATAACAATAATTATTAATGATACTAATAACAATAATAATATGGGCCATTTTACAGTGGAACACAGCTGTTCTCTGTTTGTCATCAACCCCAAATACTTTTAGATTCTTTTCAGAACTCTCTTTCATCCATTAATTTGTCTAAACCCTTACCAAACCTAACTTGTTAGTTCATTTCCCCATAAAGGATATCAAACCATACAAATGTATATCTTCTTTAAGATGCCCTAAAATCACTTGTTAGCAAACTTTGACAAAGGTCCCCTGATTTTATCCATTTGAAGATAAGACCATGATCAGTTGGAATTTCAGTCGGCATTGCCCTGAAACTGTTGATCAGTTAGGTGGATAATGGCACATTAACAGTATAAAGTCTTCCAATCCATGAACACAAGATGGTTTTTCCACTTATAGGTCTTTAATTTCTTTCAACAATGTTTTGTAATTTTAAGTGTACATGTCTTATGCTTCTTTGGTTAAATTTGTTCCTAGAGTTTTTCAAAAATTTTATTACCATTAGAATTATTTTTCAAAATCTCTTAAGCTTTAGGTATTATTCCTTTTGAAGACTCATCTTTTCTGCCTATAAATTCACATTTATATCTTCATAATCTTTCTTCCTATAGAGATATAATTCATATAATATAAAAAGTTTCTTTTTAAAGCATATGGTTCAAGGATTTTAGTATATTCACTATATTTTGAAACCATAACCACTATCTATTCCAGAACATTCCCGTCACTGCAAAAAGAAACCTGATACCCCTCCGCAGTTACTATCCATTCTCTCTTCCCAACCACCAGGCCCTGACGGCCCCTGATCTGCTTTCTGTATCTGTAGATTGGCCAGTTTGCAATTTACTTAAGTGGAATCATATATAATATGTGACTTTTTGTGTGAGGCTTCTTGCACTTAGCATCGTGTTTTCAAGATTCATCCACACTGTGGCATGTACCAACATTTTATTCCTCCCTGTGACTCAAGTATTCCATTGTTTGGAAGTACCACATTTTTGCTTATTCATTCACCAGTTCATAGACATTTGAACTGTTTCCATGTCTTGGCTGTTATGAATAATATTTCTCTGAATATTCATGTGAAAGGTTTTGTGTGAATGTATGATTTCAGTTTTCTTGGGGTACCTATCTAGGAGTGGAATTGCTGGGTCATATGGTGACGGACAGGGAGGCCTGGCGTGCTGCGATTCATGAGGTCACAAAGAGTCGGACACGACTGAGCAACTAAACTGAACTGATGGCTGCCTTGTGTTTAACTTATTGAGAAACCACCTGCAAAACTGTTTTCAACAATGCCTGTATCATTTTAGATTCCCACCAACAATTAAAAGTTTTCTAATTGCTTCATGTCTTCAGGTTTCTGGGGTGTTTTTTGTTTTGTTTTTATTGTAGTCATTCTAATGAGTATGAGGTGGTGTCTCACGGTGGTATCTGTATGTATTTCCTGGATGACTAATGATGTTGAACATCTTTTCATGTACTTGTTAGTCATTTGTACATCTTCTTTGAAGAAATGTGCATTCAAATCTGCTGTTCACTTTTTAAATTAGATTATTCATTTTCATTAGTTACAAAAGTTCTGTATATAATCTGGATACTAGACCCTTTTAAGATATGTAACTTTGTAAATATTTTCTCTAATTTTGTGAATTATCTTCACTTTCTTGATAGTGTCCTTTTGGCACCAAAATATGTCTTTATATTTTGATGTAAGTTCAATTTATCTGTTTTTTTCTTTTATTGCTGTATTTCTGGTATTATATCAAAAAATCTTAATCTCATGCCATTCATATTTATACCCAGATGTTACTATCAGAGTTGATAGTTGTAGCTCTTATATTCAGATCTTCAGTCTATTTTTAGCTAACTTTTTAATATGGCATGTGGTGGGGGTGGGGAATTAATTCTTTTGCATATGGAGACCCAATTATCCTGGCACCCTTTGTTCAAAAGACTATTTCCCCCACTGAATAATTTGGGTATCCTTGTTGAAAATCCGCTGTAAATGTATGAGTTTATGTCTGGACTCTTGATTCTATTCCCTTGATTTCTATGTCTGTTCTTATACCAGCCCCACACTTGATTACCGTAGTTTCCTTTTTTTTTTTTTTTTTTCTAATTTTATTTTATTTTATTTTTTTTACTTTACAATACTGTATTGATTTTGCTATACATCAGCATGAATCCGCCACGAGTTTACATAAGTTCCCACTCCTGAACCCCCCTCCCACCTCCCTCCCTGTAACATCCCTCTGGATTATCCCAGTGCACCAGCCCCAAGCATCCTATATCCTACATTGAACCTAGACTGGCGATTCGTTTCTTATATGATATTATACATGTTTCAATGCCATTCTCCCAAATCATCCCGCCCTCTCCCTCTCCCACAGAGTCAAAAAGTCTGTTCTGTACATCTGTGTCTCTTTTGCTGTCTCGCATACAGGGTTATCATTACCATTTTTCTAAATTCCATATATATGTGTTAGTATACTGTATTGGTGTTTTTCTTTCTGGCTTGCTTCACTCTGTATATAGTAAGTTTTGAAATTGGCAAGTATGAAGCCTCCAAACTTGTTTATCATTTTTGGGTTTGATTTGGCTATTTAGAATCCATTGAATTTCCACATGAATATTAAGATCAGCATGTATATTTCTGATAAAATATTTGTTGAAATTTCAGTAGAGATTGCCTTGAATCTGATCAGTTATGTGAATATTGCCGTGTTAACAGTATCAAGGCTTCCAATCCATGGACAACAAATGTTTTTCCACTTATTTAGATCAACAATGTTTTGAAATATTCTTATTCCTAAAAGTTTTTTAAAATGCTATTATCAGTGGAATTATTTTCTAAAATATCTTAAGCTTTAAGTGTTTTTCCTTTTGAAGGTTCATCTTTTCTGCCTGTAAATTCCATTTTAGTCAATAATCAAATTTTATATATGTATTTAATTTCCTGAGCAGTTACTTGAATACTTGATACCTAAAACATTTTCTGATACAGTGTTTGGAATGGACCCAGACTCAGGCTCCATAAACCCATTTACCTCCCTCCAAATAAGCTAAGCTCAGACAATCTTACTGTGTTCCTTAGTAGAGCAGGAAGCCCCTTAAGAAGATTAAATTACTCATGGTTATTTGTCACCTAAAATCTCCCATATCATTTTTGTCATAATCTCTCCCTTGAAGGATCATTATTTTTTTTTAGAAGTTATCCCTTGCTGTGATCTTCTAGATTCTCACTATCCCAGTATCCAGCTCAGTTCTGCCCATCCTTATTATTTCCCTGCTGAAGACTTTTTCTTCCTTTGCTGCATCACTCAGTGCACAATAGACATCTACAAACCAGGGAAATCATCTGCGGTTAACCATGGCTTACAATGGCTTTCAACTAAGGCTGAGATCCTCATGAGTTGGCACTTTATTTAATTGCATCCCTCTAGTTCCTCTGTTTTTCTGGAGTAAAAAGAGTAAAAAAACAGTCCTGTTCATTTCCTATAACGCGGGAGACTCAGGTTCATCCCTGGGTTGGGAAGATTCCCTGAAGAAGGGAATGGCAACCCACTCCAGTAGTCTTGCCTGGATAATTCTGCAGATGGAGGAGCCTGGTGGGCTACAGTCCATGGTTGCAAAGAGTCAAACATGATTGAACAACTAACACTTTTACTTTTTCAAGAACCAATGTGAAGTCAAATTATATACATTTTATTCTTGGCTTGCTTGAGAACTATATTAGACCTTTCTTAAACATTTTCTTTTTTGATAGACAACTCCATAAATTTTAGGACATGATATGAATATCTTTGCAGACTTAGAGGAAATAGCCACTTTTCTGTAACAGTGGTTACAGGTTATACACCAAAGAGTTATATTTACACATACCGAGCTACATGTTTTACTGCATAATAATTTCTATTGTTAACAGACATAATGTCACTTAATTAAGAGGACATTGTGAGTGATAAGGGGGTCTTGGTGTTTCTATTCTTAGTTGCCAGTGCTTTCCCCACTTTCAGTGTCTTTTTCTGCTGTGGAGGATGAGTGGTTTTCATTTTCCATTTCTGGCTAGTGGATACTCTTTATTTGACAAAATCAACCATGGATCTAAAATTCCCATCTGCAGAATATTTCTATCTTCTGAATATTTTCCCAGGAAGTCATCAGTTGGTTGATCATTTTCAGCCTGCAAGCACATAGTTACATCTGCAGCTGAGGAGGATGTTGAAGACTCCATAGCAACACCATCTGTTTTTCACAGAATGTTTTTCTTTCTGATAAAGATGGGAGGTGTTAGTTGTAATTAGGCAAGTTGCATGCTGGGATCAGAAGCTTATTTGATTTACCAGGATTTCTGCACCAATAAGTACCTCTGACCCTGTGGGTATTCATAAATTCAGGGAGAGTTAGAACTAACACTGCTATTCTCAGTTATAATTTTTCACACTAGAACAGGAGTCCGCAAAGTACAGACCCCGGGTCACATCCAGCTGGTGGTTGGGTTTTTATAAATAAAGTTTTATTGAGACACAGCCACACCCATTCATTTATGTATTGTCTGTGATTGTTTTCACAATATAGCAGAGTTGAGGAGTTATGACAGAAGTTATATGACCTATGGAGCCTAACATATTTACTATCTAACACTACAGTTCTCTTGCCCTTGTACTAGAATATTATTAGATGATTTTTCTGTTGTCACTAGATTTGTATGACTTTCGTGTCAGGCACATGACCATTTTAGATTAGAAAACATTAACTTACAACAGAGTATCACCATCTCTAGGAAGCCTTCCATTACACTTCACTTTTATTCCTTATCAAGCTGGGTGTAATGTTCTTTTCCTGGCCTCATCTAATACTATAGATAGGTCTCAATTACTGATTATATCATATGATTTTCAACAACTTAATATATAAACCAATTAATGTCTTTGCCTGCTATTTTCTGTAAGCTTGTGAAAATTCTCACATTATGTCCTGATTTAGGTAGATGTTCATAAAATAAGGGAAATATTATCATTCTAGGGCAAGGAGTCTGCTTTATTTGTATTCCTGTTGCCTAACATCAGTACCGAGGGCAAAGAATGCACTTGGAAAAAAATGTTGAATGAATGGGTTGAATGAGTTATTAATTAAAAAGAAGATGTTATTTAACTCTATTTATGTCTGTGCGGGGTCTTTGTTGCTGCGAGCAGGCTTTCTCTAGCTGCGGCGATGGGGGCTCCTCTCTAGCTGCGGCGATGGGGGCTCCTCTCTAGCTGCGGTGATGGGGGCTACTCTCCGGCTGTGGCGATGGGGCCTTCTCTCTAGCTGCAGCGATGGGGGCTACTCTCTGGCTGTTTGATGGGGGCTACTCTTTGGCTGTGGCGGTGGGGGCTACTCTCTGGCTGCGACGATGGGGGCTACTCTCTAGCTGCAACGATGGGGGCTACTCTCTAGCTGTGGCGATGGGGGCTACTCTCTAGCTGTGGTGATGGGGGCCACTCTCTAGCTGTGGCTAGGCTCCTCACGCAGTGGCTTCTCTTTTGCAGAGCAGAGGCTTCAGACATGCAGGCTCTGCAGTTGTGGTGCCTGGGCTTTGTTGCTCCATGGCATGTGGGATCTTCCTGGATCACAGGTCAAACCCACGTCCCCTTTCCTTCCAGATGGATTCTTTACCACTGGGCCACTAGGGAAGTCTCTAATTTTTTTTTGAAGGCTCTTTTGGATATAGGTTAATTGTGTGGTGTCTAGACTCCAATTTCTTTTTTTTTAATTTTTTAAAAACTTTCTATTTTATATTGGATTATAGCAAATTATTAATGTTGCGCTAGTTTCATTAGCAAAGGGACTCAGCTATACGTATCCATGTATCCATTCTCCCCAAACTCCCCTCCTACCTAGGATGCCATGTAATATTTAGCAGAGTTCCCTGTGCTGTGCAGTAAATCCTTGTTGATTCAGTCAGTTCAGTTCAGTCGCTCAGTCGTGTCTGACTCTGTGACCACATGGACTGCAGGACACCAGGCTTGTTGGTTATCTGTTTTAAATATAGCAGTGTGTACATATCGCTGCCAAACTCCCCAACTATCCCTTTATCTCTTCCCCCCAAACCTCAACCCTGATAAGTTCATTATCTGAGTCTGTGAATCTAGACTCCAGTTTCTTGATGTGAAGCTTCATTTCTACCACTTACGAGCTCTAAGTCTTTGCTCACCTTACTTAGTCTCTCCTGCTTCAGCTTTCTTGTCTATGAGCTGGAAATAACACTATAACCTCTCTCCTATGTTGTTGTAGAGGACAAAACTGAATCATCCATGCAAAGTTTTAACATAGCACCTGACTTGTACTAAGTGTTCAACATACCATGGTCATTCCTGGTGACATTATTTTTTTAAATCAAAAGGCAGCTCGCTATCATGTCACCATTAATTTTGTCACACTTCTGACTTATTACTTGCAAGTATCCATGATGATATCGTTTATACAAAGAGCCACTTGTTTGGTTTACTACTCTGTGTCAAAGTGATGGGGCTAGAAAGTAGATCAGATCTCTTTATGATCCTTAAGTATCTCATAATCTAGTATACTGAGCCTAAAGCTGCCACCTGGAAAAGGATGTATATAGCTCAGTCACAAAGAGGGTCAGAGATTATCACTGAGGACTATTGCCTTTTCTGCTACATGTTTATGGTGAAAGAACAAAACCCTAAATGAATGAAATAAGTTGTATCTAAGGAATGTCAGATACCAATCAAGGAGTCCAGTTTTGTGGGCAGAAAACCTTCCAGATCCTCAGTGTTCCTCTAGGCATCATTTCCGTCTGCACTTGCAGATGGCTCTAGTTCAAAACACACAAAAAATCAAACAAGAAATTCAGATTGTTGTGAAAACCTAAGAAAAAGTTCTGTATTCATTAGCTTTGAGTTGGATGCATAGGACTGAGAGTACCTGGAAGGGGAAAAGCAGGCATTTGATGAGTGCCAAGGTCATTTACTAGGCAGAGAATAGGGCTAGGAGTTCCTGTTCTGGACTCTAACAGATAGGGGTTGAATGTCAGTTCTACTATTTAGTAGTTAGGTGATCTTGGACAGCCCCTCCCCCTCTCTGTTTTAGTTTTCTTTTTGCTAAGATGTGAATGGTCCTCTTATAAATTTCATCAGGTGGCTGTGGGATGAAAGGAGATAACATAAAGGGTTTCATAGTGCCTAGGACATAATAACAACTCAATAACATGAGCTTTCAATTAGAGTAGAGGTTAAATACAGGTGAAAACAAAGGACCATCGAGATTTTGTTTAGTTATCCAGAGGAGGAGCATGTAAATGAAGATCGATCGACCTCTTTCTAGTGGAAGAAAGATGAGTGTCTTAGCCTCTAGCCTCAGGAACACCAATCCGTTTTCAAAAGCACCCCTGATTCTCTCAGACCAGGAGGTTTTCCATCATGAAGCCATCAGACTGAGATTCCTCCATCTGCCACTACCCTCTTGCCTGCGCTCAGCCTCTGTGTGGTGCTTCTTCACACTGTGCAGTACAAGGAAGTTATCAACTGACCAGGCAGCAGGGTCTTAGTTGTACTACTAACCTTGCAGAGAGGAACTTGGGTTCAGTACATGTTGGAGCGTTGAAAACAAAAACAAAACGATAAGTGCTGTCTACATAGAGATTGAGGTTACTTCTTCATAAAAAAAAATCTATGGTAGCAAATTGCCACGAGAGTCACAATAGAACAATAATTAAAAGCACAGAATTGGGAATAAGAAGTTTCAAGTTTGCTGTTTTGTAGCTGTGAGACTTGGAGTATGTTACCTGACTCTCTTCAGTTTCTTCATCTGTGAAATGGGAATGATGATGTGGACATCTCTGAGGTACTGGGAAAAGGAAAGGTTTTGCGTATATCTTGCTAACGGTGATGTTAGGCAAGATGCCAAGTTCCTGCACTTCCATAGGAAACATGTGTACCCTCTACTCTTGAGTCTCTTGGTGATCTATGCCTATATAAGGAAATTTTCCTTCCCAGGCATGTTCCAAAAGAATTTTTAACTCCAGATTCTAAAGGTACTGAGAGGACGTCCCTAGTGGCACAGTGATAGAAATCAGCCTGCCAATGCAGGGGACATGGGTTCGACCCTGGTCCAGGAAGATCCCACACGTTGCAGAGCAACTAAGCCCGTTGCCACAACTACTGAGCCCGCTCATTCTAGGGCCTGTGAGCTGCAACTACTGAGCCGATGTGCCACAAGTACTGAAGCCCACGTGCCCTAGAATCGCACACCACATCTGCTGAAGCCTGCGTGCTTAGTGCCTGTGCTCCACAATAAGAGACGCCACCATATGAGAAGCCTTCGCAGCACAACTAGAGAATAGCTCCTGTTTGCCGCAACTAGAGAAAGCCCACAGGCAGCAATGAAGAGCCAGTGCAACCAAAATTACAGTGTTATTTTCTGTCTAATGATATTTATCAATCCTAGGAGATAAAAATTATGGGTATCTTCATATTGTTCTATCCAACAGGAGAGTTAAAAGCTCAATATCAGAAATTTTCATTAAAAGCTTCCAGTGATAATAGAGATCAGAGTAGAGAAATATTATTATAAATATGCTTTTCCATGGTGATGGAGTTAGAATTCTGTTATGAGCTTGTTTTATTCATGATTAGTTATCGCTGTCAGTTTTCTTTCATCACCTTTATGTTTTCTTTTTCTCTCACATTACAAAACAATTAAAGAATCTGGCAAGGAAATGGAGCCAGATGTAACAGTTTCCTCTTACATCCCTTAATAGAAGCAAACATGCTGTAATGTAATTTTTCTTCCCTCGGCCAGAACTGCTCCCTCCCCCAAATTCTCAGCTGTAGAGGAGTTACAAAACTCCTTGAAAGTGGAAAAACCCTTATTGTCAATGCAATGTAATTAAATTTATGTAATGTTGCATCAGCTGGCTGAAGAGGGAAATCGGGAAAGAAATCCTCCCATTTTTCAAAGTTACTTTGGGCTACCACCCAGAAATCCTGCTAACTGCTGACATGAGTTTCCTTATGGGGGTGGCATTAATGCAACTGTGGGCTGTATTTATGCCATAATGAAGGAGACTCATGGAATTCAGAGATTCAGAAAACAAATTTAACTGAATTTTTAATAAGGAAACAATACAATGTAGTAATTATGAACATTGGCTCTGGAGTTAGACAGTTTTCTGACCAGTTTTAATTTGTCTTCTGCCTATGGTTCTTTGGATGAAATTAGATGACTCGATTGGTGTCCTTGATCTTTACTTTCCCCACCTGAAAAACAGATGAGGGATAATAAAAGTTCATAATTAATGAGATTGTTATTGCATTGAAATGGTTCGATGCATGTAAAGCTCTAACTCTAGCACAACATACATGCTCAATAATGAGAGCTGTTAGTTCAATTATTTATTAGCCATGAAGGCTCTGCAGCAACCACATTAATTAGAATTCACTCCACGTGGAAGAGAGAAATGCACAGGAAAAACCAATCTTAATTTAGGATAAGATTGAATTAGAGAAAATGTGGACAGATGTTCCATGCAGGAACTCCCACTTGCATATAGAACACCATGTCCTTCTCTTGACAAGGGCTGATTCTTCTTCCACACTTTGGGCCTTCTCTGAAGTCATTTCTCAACTCTGGCCCTGAGTTTTCCTCCGCTGCAAATAAGGAAGTCAGAATAGATGATCTTGGAGGACCATTCTGGGTCTGACTTTCTGAAGATTCTTCCAGGATTCGCTCAAGCCATGTTTAAGCTATTGTTAGAAATATTCATGCTTGCCTGAATATGTAAAAACAAAGAATGGTTCTTCATTTGAAAGAAATTAACAAGCAAGAAAATAGCAAGAGACTGTCTGAAATATATTCAGCCTTACGTTAGTCCAATAAACAAAGCAGGAAGCTCTTAGAAAGGTGTTTCCTGACGACACAGGCTTGAAAAACATAGTTTTGATGGGTTAGAAATATAGATCAGAACTGTTCCTGTTACGGTAGGGTCAGTACTGCCTGCTTCTCTGAATGTACAATGAATCAACCTAATGGTACTGAATGGATTTAAGTGGTTTTCTCAGTTTTTAGGCAGGGTCCTCAAGTCAGCCTTTCCGGTGCAGATGCAATCCATAAATGGGCCAATTTTTGTTACATGTAACCTTATTTCTTTCATTGATATACTAAGATGTGGTCTTTTTTAAATTTATTTTTAATTGGAGAATAACTGCTTTACAGTGTTTTATTGGTTTCTGCCATACATCAACATGAATCAACTATAGGTATACATATGTCCCCTACCTCTCTGATGGAATGGCATCCCACTCCAGTATTCTTGCCTGGAGAATTCCGTGGACAGAGGAGCCTGGGGGCTATATCCATGGGGTTGCAAAGAATTGGACATGACTGGAGCAACTGTTATTCACTCCTAAGATGTGATCTTATGGAAAGAATGCTAAATTTAGAGTCAGGGACTTGGGTCTAAGTTCCAGGTCCCATATCCATCATCTTAGATGTTCAATTGTTGTACTGAATTTCAGCTATCTTCTCTTTAAAGATAGGGTCAGTATTAATCATATTAAAGGGTCAACAGGAAGATTAAATAAGATAACTCATGCAGAGCCCCAAGCATGTATGTTGTACATGTCAGGCACTAGGTATGTAAATGACAATTTTCTCACATTTAATAAATATCTCCTGACCACTTGTTATGTGCCAGGCACTGTTTTAGCAACTTGAGTTACATTAAAGAGAGAAAGATCCTGTACCTTTGGGGCTTATAGTGGGAGGAAACAGACAATAAACATAAAATGCTGTACAACACAGGCAGATAGCCAATATTTTATAAAAACTATAAACAGAGTATAACCTTTAAAAATTGTGAATCACTATGTTGTACACTTGAAACTTATAAATTACCCTTGCCTCAGTTTTTAAAAATTTAAAGAAAATAAAAAATCCGATAAACATAGAAAGTCAGTAAATTATGTACTATGAGAAAAGGTAACCATTACTGTGAGAAAGCAAAGAAAACTGGAGCCCAGTGTGCAGGACATGAAGGGCCAGTGTGAGTGGGAGAGGCTGTGGACTTAAGTTGGTCCAGGGTAGGTTGGTGGTCAGGGTAGGTGTCCTGAAAAGTTGCCACTTGAGGACATGAAGGAGGTAAAGAAATTAGCTATGAGAACATTTGCTGGGAGAAATTTCCAGGCTGAGGTGCCACAGCCCTGAGGCAGTGACCAAGAATGGGGACAGCAGATGAGATCAGACAGGTAATGGGGTCCAGACCCATGGAGGATTTTGCAGGCCCTTGTAAAGGCTTTGGCGTTTCCTCTTAGGGAAGGAGACATTGAAAGATTTTCAGCAAAGGAAACACATCATCTAGCTTAGATTTTCAAAAGGACCACTTCAGTTGCTATTTTAGGACAGCGGTGATGCAGAGGGTGGGAGAGGAGGTGAGGCTGAAGGCAGGGAGACCAGATAGAAGCTGCTCAGATTCCAGGGACCAGGTAAGAGTGGTCTGGCCATAGATGGTACAAACAGATCAGAATCTGAATATCATGTAAAGATCCTTCTTTCTACCTACTTTGATTTCTTGGTTATAACAATATTTACCTAATTAACTTAAAGAGCTGTTAACAGGAGGGATATAGTGATGACAGACAGTTATTAACACAGACTCTGATACAGACACTGTGAAAAGTACTCATCAACCCTAGGAGATAGAAATAATTATTAACTGTTTTTGACAGATGATCTGAGGCACGGAGAGACCAAATAATGTACCTAAAGTCTCACATTTCCAAAGTGTTACAGCTGGGAGTTCAGCATGTCGCATCTGACACTGAAGTTATGCTCTGAGGATGTGACCAGTGCCATGAGACTCTCAAAACTGTTCTCAAGAGACTTGCCACACTCAGTGTCTTCTGTCTGGAATCTTTATCAAATAATAAGGAAGTTAAATACGATACTTACTGGTAGAACTTTGTCCTCTGAGTTGCTAGTCTGTTGAATGGTTGGTGAATTGATTTATTGGAAAATAAGGAAAGAAAAGAATGAACAGTTACATCAAAACACTTTTTTTAATATGCTCTCACAAGGTCATGGTGCATTTTTAAAACATTTTTGATTGTGGTAAAGCACACTTAAAATAACCCACTTTTACATGTACAGTTCAATGTATTCACATTTTTGTGCAACCATCTCTACCATCCATCTCCAGAGCTCTTTTCATCTTGAAAAACTAAAACTCTGTACCTACTAAGTCCTCATCCCTGTCTGCCCCTGAGCTCTGGCACACCCCAGTCAAATTTCTAGGTCTAAGGAATTTAACTCTTATAGGTAGTTTATGTAAGTGGAATCATGTAGTATCTGTCTTTTTGTGACTGGTTTAATTCATTAGACACAATGTCCTCAAAGTGTATCCATGTTGTAGCATGTGTCAGAATTTAATTCATTTTTTAAGTCTGAATAATATTCCATTGTGTATATATACCACATTCTGTTTATCCATTCATCTGTTGATAAATCAAAACATATTTTGAGAATCTTAGAGCACATTAGCTGCTTGCATTTTAGAAATCACATCATTTCATAATAAAGAAGAGGCTTAAAAGTAGAAAATTCCTTCTGAGCTCCTAGACTGTAATGAAAAAAGAGATCTGAAGGCTCAGAGACTCAGAAACTGATTTGTCTAAATTAACAGAACAATCTCATAGTTCACAGAGCAGAAATCTCTGTTGACACTTCTTCCATAGAGTCATAAATATGGAGTGTTTTTCACTGTATATTTTCATCTCATTTATTATGTTTCATTTGTCTTAAATTAAGCTAATCATTTTGTTTGCATAACAGTTTGCTTTTTGGGTTGTATTTGGGTTTTGTGAAAATTTAACTTTCCACAGTAAAGTAATAAATTTGTTCAAATATTAACCTTGGGGAAATGCAATTTGACAGTTCTTCAAAGAATGTATGAAGCTAATTATAAGTGAAAGTCATTTCAATTTCAATAATTAAAGAAAAAACCTGCCAGTACTGGATTATTCTCTTTCAACTCATATCATAGATCCATCCGTCTTACGGTCCGACACGTGCTTGCTGATCAAATTGCATGAATCAAAGAAGTGAAAACCTAATTTTGCTGGTGTTCTGTTCAGACCATATTTTTCGAAAATGTGCATAAACTTAATTTCAAGAAACTGATAGATATCTACCAAAATGAAGATATTTCTGGTGTTTACATCTGAAAGTCACTTACTTGGCTTATTTTACCTGTTTTAGATGGCACTCTGTCTTATTATTGGAGTAAAATAACACCAGCTTTAAAGGGCCAGGATGCAGTATTCAATAGAATAATCAAATGTCAGGATAAAAAAAAAACTTAGCCTAAAACTTCCCCAGCCCCCATTCTCAACCTAGGCCGAGTCTGTGTGGTGGTCTGTGGTCCTCTAGCCTTTGCTTGCATGTCCTCTGTCCTGTGTCACCCACAGTATAGTCATCTGTGCACTCCTGGCATAACAATATGTCCTTTTTACTAGTTTTACTTAATGTTTTCCTTTTACAGTGCTCCTTGCTTCTTTGATGCTTTAAAAGAGAAATGAATTTTATTCTAAGTGAAGACCAATGTGATTTCCCATGGATAGAAGACAGATTTTTAAAATACCTATAAACAGCAGGGTAGTAAGCTTGAAGCCAACTCTGCCTTTGGTAAAAATGAAAATGTAAAAGTGCTACAGAGATATTGATTTCATTGTGTGCTCAGACTGAGATAGTATCTCTAATATCCCAAAAGGTAGAGGCGAGTTGGCAGGCAGTGATTTTCTTATATGTAATGCCGTGTTCTGTGACACCTAAAATCATCTTGAATACTACTGAGTCCCAAACCTCGGCAAACAAGGACTCTTCCTCTCATTCCATTTCTAAGCTTGGCGGTTAGAAAGTTCTCCTCTCATCAGTTTGACATCCGTCTACATCTATGGTTCACCCACAGATTGTTCAGAGCCATCCAGAGTAAATGCAGTCTCTCCCATAACAGCCTTTGTTTACGTTCAGATAGCTCTTACATTTAAGCTAGCCTTCTCTTGGCTAGATTGCCTCAGTTCTCTGCATCTTTTCTCATATGAAATAATTCTGTAGTAGTATTCACCCACTTTTGCTACCCCACTATTTTTACTGCCTGTATTAGTCACGATTCTCCCCAGAAATAAAACCAGGGGTGTGTGTGTGTGTGTGTATGAGTGGATGGGTAGATGGATGGATGGATAGACACAAACATACATACATTCATACATACATGCATAACGTTAAGGAATTGGCTCAGGAGATTATGGAGGCTGGCAAGTCCAAGATACACAAAGTGGGCTGATAGGCTAGAGGTAAAAGTGCAGCTCAAGTCCAAAAGTCATCTGCTATAGAATTCTCTCTGGCTTGGGAGTTCAGCCTTTTGTTTTATACAGGACTTCAACTAATTAGATGAGGCATACCCACATTATACATGCTAATATGCTTTCTCAAAGTTCACTGGTTTAACACTGATTTCTTCTAAAAACACTTGAAGTTGATACATAAAACTATCCACTGCCATTAGTATTGCATCATGCCTTAAGTGTCATGATTAACAAAATAAGCTAAGAATTAGTAATTTTTCCAAAGCATGATATGAAGCTTATTGAAATGTGTAAACCTCTGAACATGACAAATTCAATATTCTCCTGAAAATTTTAACTAAGCAACCTGGATATTTTGGTCAGTGAATGATAGGTGCTGGATGATGACAGTGCTATTATGATTATGGTGATTAGCCATGTTGACAATAGTGGCTAATAATGAATTTGCAGTGGGCCCTGCTCTCACTGCTTTTCTCGCATTATCTAATCTTCATAATAACCAGTATAGGGTCACTTTTATTTCTGTTTTATGGATACAGACCCTGAGCAATAGAGGAATTAACTAATGTTTCCAGGTTGATATAGAGCTTCCAAGAAGTAGGGATAGAATTGAAACTCATGTAGTCTAGTTCCAGAGCCCTTATCATAGCCATCTCTACCCCCAGTCACTATCCTTCACCCACTGAATCAGTGCAAGTGTTGTAGAATGCACAGGGTGACCAGAAAGTCTGGGAACATAAATGACTGCCTGACATATCTGAACACGTGCATTACCAGTTAATACCCATGACTGACTAGCTGGAAATGTGCTCAGTGGCTCCACCATTCCACACCAGAGTGGTGAGGGTCTGCTTGACTGATCATCTCTAAACCTGCTTTGGACATGTGGACACAAGCAGTGGATTGCCTTTGCGCCAGATATGAACCCTTCTGACATGCTAAAAATGCAGGCTTATTGCATAATAAAGAGACAAGATTCATCTGAGCCAATACATCACAGACACTATGCAGCCTTGAAAATTTGTTAATATACCACATTTATTGCAATTTCTCAGTTCATTGAACTATGCATTGCTAATAAGAAACACATTAAACATATCACATAATATATAATGCATTGTCATATAATACTATGGAGCCATTTTTACATATGTACAGCAAAGTTTACAGACTTTATGACCATACTCTATTTACCATCTTGATTGTTCGCCTTTTCCTATCTCCATTAATGTGTAGAGTCTAGACTGAACACAGTATTCCAGATGTTCTCTGACTATTTTGAACTGTGGTGTTGGAGAAGACTCTTGAGAGTCTCATGGACACAAAGAGATCCAACTAGTCCATCCTAAAGGAAATCAGTCCTGAACATTCATTGGAAGGACTGATGCTGAAGCTGAAACTCCAATACTTTGGCCACCTCATGTGAAGAACTAACTCATTTGAAAAGACCCTGATGCTGGGAAAAATTGATGGCAGGAGGAGAAGGGGATGACAGAGGATGAGATGGTTGGATGGCATCACCGACTCAATGGACATGAGTTAGAGTAAACTCCAGGAGTTGGTGATTTACAGGGAGGCCTGGCGTGCTGTGGTCCATGGGGTCGCAAAGAGTTGGACACGACTGAGTAACTGAACTGAACTGAACTGACACATGGTAAAGCGAGGTCATCTTCCTGCCCTTAGTTCTTTTAGGTATTGATAATACCATCTAAACCATGTAGACTTCTCTTGCAGTCAGTCCAGTGAACGCAAGGCAATATGATTTTCATTCATAGCACAGTCATTTTTCATATCTACCTTGTACAAGACACTGTTTTAGCCATTGGAGACACAGTGGTGAACAAAACAAAGTCCCTGCCCTCAGTGATCTTTTGTAGTAGGAGTAGACAGGTTAAACACACACACACACACACACACAGAGTCAAATAATATACATAATACATGTTGTGTTGTGCCAAGGTAAATGGAGAAAAAGAGAGCATTCTGCTCTTTCTTTATAAACAGAGAATGAAGAGGTTAGTGCATTCGCCAGGTGAATATCTAGGGGAGATCGCTGAAAGCAAGGCACAGGAAATGCAAATGTATCAGGGGGGAGAGACACTTGGTTTCTCTGAAGAAAAGGAAGTTAGTGTCCATGGAGTAGACATACAGTAGTGGCAAGGGCCTGGGAGGGAATAAAGATTGGATAGAGGGAGAGACCAGATCACAGAGTCTTGTAGTAAGGAGTTTGAGTACAAGACTAGTTGTGATAGCCACTGGAGGGTTTTATCTTTTTTCCTCTCATGGGAATGACATAATCTGTGTTGAATTTAAAAAGGATTACTCTGACTGTTTGGGGGATAATAGACTTTAGGAGGGCAAGAGTGGAAGCAGGGAAATCAATATGAACTACAGCAGCTATTTTTGTATGTCCAAGATAGGTTGGCTTTTAATTATCTGTCTACCTTGATTTATAATTTAATTGCACTGCAGTCAGAAAATGTGTTTTGTATGACACTGGTTATTTGAAATTCATTTGTGAACTAGCACCACGTCAGTTTTTGTAAACGCTTTAGTGTATTTGAAAATTATGGAGATCCTCAACTTGTTAGGTGCAGGGTCTACATGTCTGTTAGTTCAAACTAGTTAAATATTGTTCATTCAAATCTTGGATGTTATTTGGTCAGCAGTGTCTATAATTTTCTAATAGATTTTTGTTAAAATCTCATCCTAGGGTTTACCAAATTTACTTCATGCTTCTGATAACTTTTAAGTAACATTTCAAAGCTGCATTGATTATTAAGTGTCTAGTCATGATTTTATAGATTCTTGAGTTTTTATTTTATATGTAGTTTCTACTTAGACATTAATACCTTTTGCTTTAAATACTAGTTTTTGTCTAATACTAGCATTGATACACCCAGTCTTCTCTTAGTAAGTATTTGCATAGCATATCTTTCTGCCATATCTTTATTTTCAGCCTTTCCATGTGATTTTATTTCAAATATTTCATAAATAGCATTTACTTTGATATTTTATATATATAATGGATTTTTTTAAACTTGTACCATCTTGGTTTGTATTTCTTCTCTATTATTCTTTTGGCTTCTTTTTAATTTATATTTTTTAAATTTTATCTTTTCTTCTGGTGGATGAATTTGTTTTTTCCTCTTCCCTCTCTTTCTCCTCTGCTGGTTTCAGGACCATAGATTGTATTTCAATTTGTTTAATGACCACTTTAATTTACAACATGTATGCTTACTAAGTAATTGTATCTTCCCCTTATATATAATATAGACATCGGTCTATTTTAACCATATACTAAGCTTCCTAGCACACACTCCTCCTCTTCCCCATCCCCAGCACACAAACTGTTCCTGAACTCAGCTTTGCCTTCTTACTGCTTGGAAGGCAGTACTCAAGAGATGAGTACTGGTGAGAACAGAAAGCTTGCTTTATTCAGCAGGTCAGAAACCTGGGGAGAAGGTGGACTCATCTCCAAAAACCAATTCACAAGATTCTGTTTGAACATCAGAGCCTTTAGAGGTAGAATCATTTGGGCAGGGCATCATCGTCTTCTTTATTTTCCACTATGTACAGATTTTTCTTCTGATTGGTTGGTAGTAAGGTAACAGGGTAGTGTTCCGGGAATCTTCTCCTCAGCCTTAAGTTTCCTTCCTCCAGCTGGGTGAAGCCCTAGTTCCTCTGGAAGAACACAAAGGTGTTGTTATGTGTATTTCTAGAGGAACCAGGACTCTGTCCCGAGGCTGCATCATTGTTTCCTGATGCCTCTTCCTTTGTTTCTGTATTCCTTCCCTTTCTTTAGAATCAAATGTTTGAATCTGCCCTTTGGAACTCAGGAAGGCCAAAGAGGCTGAATGAAGCCTATTTCCTACAAACAAGAAATGGGGACACAAAAAGGATTTGTACCAGGAGGGCCCCCCAGGGTCTTTGTTTTTGTTTAGTCACTAAGTCATGTCTGACTGTTTGTGACTCCATGCATGAGCTACATCACACCAGGCTTCCCTGTCCTTCACTATCTTCCAGAGATTGCTCAAACTCATGTCCATTGAGTCGGTAATGCCATCCAACTATCTCATCCTCTTCTGCCCCCTTCTTCTGTTCTCAGTCTTTCCCAGGATCCGGGTCTTTTCCAGTGAGTCAGCTCTTTGCATCAGGTGGCTAAAGTATTAGAGCTTCAGCTTTAGCATCAGTCCTTCCCATCAATATTCAGGGTTGATTTTCTTTAGGATTGACTGGTTTGATCTCCTTGTAGTCCAAGGGACTCTCAAAAGTCTTCTCCAGGACCACAATTTGAAAGCATCAGTTCTTCAGCTCTCAGCCTTCTTTATGGTTCAATTCTACATCCATATATGACTACTGGAAAAACCATAGTTTTGACTATATGGACCTTTGTCAGCAAAGTGATGTCTCTGCTTTTTAATACACTGTCTAGGTTTGTCATAGCCCTTCTTCCAAGGAGCAAGCATCTTTTAATTTTGTGGCTGCAGTCACCATCTGCAGTGATTTTGGAGCCCAAGAAAACAAAATCTGTCACGGTTTCCACTTTTTCCTCTTCTATTTGCCATAAAGTGATGGGACCAGATACCATGATCTTAGTTTTTTGTATTTTGAGGCTTAAGCCAGATTTTTCAACTCTCTTCCTTCACAGGATCCTGTTGCTTTAAAACCTCCTAGCAGGAGAGTCTAGTTCACAGAGAACTCTTGAAGTCCCCTCTTCTTTGCCTGAGCCAAGTACACAGTCATTATGGCCTACTTCCAGAACTAACTGTCAACAGACCCCTGTCTGTAGCCTGCACTCCACTTAGTGGTTCTTTCTCTAGACCATGCACATGGTTGTCCTTTTTTTTTTTTTTAATTATGGGAAAATACACATAACAAAATTTACTTCTTGAATCAATTTAAAGTATACAATTCAGTGTCATTAAGTACCTTCACAATGTTATGTAACTATCAGCATCATCTAGTTCACAATTTATTTTTTTTTATTACCCTAAACAAAAATCCTGTATCCATTAAGCAGCCACTCCCTGGTACCCTCTCCCCCAACATCCTGACAACCACTAATCAGTTTTCTGCCCTTATTCTGGATGGGCATCTCCTGGGTGTTTTATATCATACAGTATGTGGCATTTTATGTCTGGCTTCCTTTACTGAGTATGTTTACAGGGTCCATCCTTGCTGTGGCATATATCAGCATTCCATTCTTTTTCATGGCTGAAATATATTTCATTATATAAACATACACCTCTTTTTTAACATTTTATCTGTTGCTGGGCATCTGGGTTGTTTTTACCCTTTGGTTATTGTAAATAGTACTACAATGAACATTTGTGTATTTTTTTTTAATATTTGTTTTCATTCTTTTGGGTCTATACCACAGAGTAGAATTGCTGGATGATATGGTCATTCTCTGTTTAACTTATTGAGAGGCTGACGAACTGTTTTCCATAGTGGCTGTACCAATTTCCATTCCCACCAGCAATGTTTGGAGGTTCTGATTCTCCACATCCTTGCCAACATTTGTTATTTTCTCATGATGGTGATGATGTTTGTCATTCTAGTGGATGTGATGAGTCGTATGTTTTCTGAGTCCAACTCTGACTTATTGGTTTTCCTCTTCTTGTTGCTTTTGTTGTTAATGATACTGTAACATTGCTTTAGGCTTGGAGCACAGGAGTGTATCAAAGCATGTACTGATCTCCCCATTTCAATTGGAACCTCATATCAATTCTGGCCATGTTCTTATAGTGGAAAACTGAGTTAGCACCTACAAGCCAAAGTACCTGACCACATGATACTGTTACTTTTCTACAGAATGAAGAAGAAGATATCTTTTTGAACTGCTGTAGACTTTTACCAATTTAATTGAAGTTTACTTTAGTTGATTTCCTCTTTAGACATCTCCCCTTTTCCAATGAAATCATACAATGTAGATATTACTTAGCTAAATGAGGGGAGTGGAGACACATATGCTTTTTCTACAAAAATTTAGCTTTCTTTTCCAAGGATTAATGACAACTACAAAATCATTCCTCTTCTCTCCCTTTTGATTTGCCCATAAAATTAGAAATTTTTGTCTTGCCAAAAAAGAAATTAAGAACACACAAAAATACTTAAGAAACTTATATATTGCCTGTAACTTTAAATATTTAATGACATGTCATGTTACTTTATGAATATGTTTTTATATTTTATATTCATGATATTCCTGATAATTAACATATTGTCTATCACAATTTTATATGGTTGTGAAAATAATGTGTGCTCATTTCTTTTTTCTTTTTTGAACAAGAAAATTAGAGTCACATATTATCTTCCACTTCTTAAGAGCTGTAAGGACCCAGGGAGCATAACATTAAGTCCCAGCACTGTTTTAGATTACCAGCCTGGGTTCTAGGTCAGGTTCCATGTAACCTGGGGATAATCACTGCTTAACCCTTCTGTAAGTCTGATAATTAGATGCATACAAAATGCAACCAGTGCCTCAAGTGTGAAATATTTTGTTTGAATACTCCCTTTCCTTTTCTGCCTACCCTTCATGAAAACCTATCCAGGCAAACCTGATCTAAGGTGCCATATGGAATTTGTGTTCATGTCCTCACTTTGAATCAACAGTTACATACCATATCTCCATCCTCCACTCACCTAGTTCTCCATGGCAGCTGGTGAGGCAGGCTTACATGTAAGGAGCTTCAACCATGAGCCCTTCAGACCCCTCTTTTTGGTCAGAATGCCTTCCATGACTCCTTGATCACTCCAGAGGGTCATCTACTCTACCTAGACGCAAATGCTATGCAGGACATTCTTCTGGTCCTCTTATATCAGTTACTGTTACTGTATGCTGAGCTCTTACTCTCTAATAGGCACTGTGCTGTATGTCATGCATGTGTTGACTTACTAGTTTCAGCAGCCTATCAGATGGGAACTATTCTCCCTCTATTTAATAAATGAGGCAACTAAGACACAAAAAAGGTTAAGTTGCCTGCATGCATTCACATCACTAGTGTCTAGAAGAGCCATGTTGTATGCTCAGCTCATCTGCCTAAAATTAGGCTCTTAACCACCATGGAAAAGCAGAAATGTTTCACGTCCTCATAACTCTGCCAGTGTATTGGGGCTGACAGAGCTTTCAACTGTCAACGTCAGTGACCTAATACTCTTTTAAATATACATGCATACATTTAAAGGTACAAACACGATGCTAAATTCCTTACCTGTGCTATTTTATTTAATCCTTCCAGTTCTGTAAGGGAGTTACAGTTAACATGTCCGCTTTACACATAATTAGCCCCATTTTCCAAGTGAGAAACCCCAGACTGTGTGGTCTAGGGCCCCTGACTCAGAAATGTCCAAGCTGGGTCTCAGCTGATTGCTGCATGGCTCCAAAGCCCAACACAACCACAGCAGCACAGCACAAGGAAAGGCTTGCATGACCCAGAGTTAGGGGTTGGTTGGGTTGTTTCTGTATCACTAGTACTGGTTTGTTAAGAGACAAAGTCTCTATTGTGTCCCTTAGCATTGGGCTGGGTCTATATCTTGCAAAACAAATCACATTGCAACACTCCCACACCATAAACTGGGCCTAAGCAGCAACTGCCTCTCTCTCCGTGTCAGCAACGCCAGCCTCCACTTGCATTTGCTTCCGTCTGCAAGGCTCATATCATCTTGACCCAGATTGTTCCTCAGAGATGCTTTCTGCCTCCCTCGCAGGCCACGCACCATTCTCTGAAAGGTCAAGATCTCTAAAGGCCTCATTGATGGAGGGAGGAAGACATGCAAACTGAGCTGAGGAATGTGTGGGGGCCACACAGCCAGACTCGTGCTCCGAGGTCTGCAGGTGCTCATGGGTCACTGCAAGGAAGAGCCCTGTTTGCAAATATGCCCCAAAGCCAGGCAAGTTTGGCCTCTGAAGTTTCTGCAGCAAAGAACAGGAGTGAAAGAGTTTTTTATCTGTTGTTTTCTATATTAGGAAAAACAAACTTCCTTGAGTAAAGCTTATCTTTATCTTGATGCCTATTGAGTTTTAATGCTATAATACTGAAATCTGCTTGACCTCATGGGGAAAAGATAGTGCTGCCTCCCAGTACCAAGGGATTTCACTGTTTATTGGCTTTTTCAGAACCCTGGTCATGTCTCCCTCCCCCTCTGTGGAGATTGCCCTGACTATGCCAGCTGATACCAAACTCTTCCCTTCATCACAGCTCTTATCCTTTCTGTTCAGGTTACATGTCCCACAGCAATAGGGACATAGAGAGGGGAAGTTCTTATGTCTAGAGTCCCAAGTTCTCTCTCTCTGTCATTTACCAGCATGCAGGCCTGGGCAGGTTGTGCTTCACACCTAACCTCAGTCTTCTTTTCTATAAAATGTCCATAACACCTGCTCACTAGAACTATAAACATTAATCAGTCCAGTAGGCATTCTTGAGAGTCTGTCATGTGTCAGCTTCTCTGCTAAAAAGTCCTTTGTTGGTTTTTAAAGAGATAAAACCAGAGATACTAGGTCATTTAAAGCAACCAGTAATGTACCACTGCCCACATGGGTCCTCCCATGTTTTCTGTCAACATGTAGTTTCAGAAAAATAAAGTTATAGGATTAAGTAGATTTTAGAACTCCTGGGTACACAAAGCTAAACAAATTATGTTGATGTGGGACTTCTTAGATCTGATAATAGATTAACAAGTATTATGCAGCTAGAAGTTAGAAGTAACATTGAATTTACTGAACTTTCCCACCCCTACAAAATCTTTTTGTGCAGGTTTTTATTTTATTTTGAAGAATGGCTACTCACATATTATGAAAAAGTTTTCTACAAAATACTAGGAAATGCCAAAAAGAAGGTTCAGTCAGTTCCTGGAGCTGGCATCATGATATCTGCAGTACAGATGAAACCGTCACCTAAGATGATGTGCAGGAGAGTGAACTGGACATCCTCAGGTGACCCGTCACAGTCTGTCTCCAATGTCATACTGGTTTTGGAGTTTTGCTTAAATTTTAAGGTTATCTTTCCAAATACAGCACAAGCTCTAGGTGGCCTCTTACACTGCTGTTGCAGTTTCTAGCACTAGGCTGGGCAACTAGAAGGGAATACAAGACTGACCTTGGTATCCCCAGTCAAGCAGGTATAACACATCTGTTTTTTTCTGTATGCCCAAACAGTGTCTGCAATAGCTGCACCCTCTCAGAATTGAGTCCAGGTTACAATATGTCCCTTTAGACTCTTTGATGGAAATGTACAAGTAGTCATTCTCAGCCAAGGTATTCCATTTAACCTTCAGATCTGACCTTACCCCCATAGAGGAAAATCACCAGCATTTTTTTTTCTCCTATGGAGGTAGCTGGTGACTCAGATGGTAAAGAGTCTGCCTACAATGCAGGAGACATGAGTTTGATCCCCAGGTAGGGAAGATCCCCTGGAGAAGGAAATGGCAACTTATTCCAGTATTTTTGCCTGATAAATCCCATGGACGGAGGACCCTGGGGGGCTACAGTCCATAGGGTCACAGAGAGTCAGACACAACTGAGTGACTTCAGTTTATGGAGATAGCTACATTTCAGGAACCTTGACAAGCAAATTTGAATTAACTCATAATTATATGTTTCTTGCTGACTTGTTTAGTGTATATATAATTAGAAACCCACCCTTCCATCATCTTCTGGACACTCTCACACATACCGCCACACCAGACTGGAAGAACTACTGCCTTTTATCATCCTAAAAAGTCTCTTTCAATTCTTTGTAACCTTCAAACTATGAGAAATTTGACTTGAGATGTTACCTTTAAGTGAAGGATTGCATTATTATACGTCTGCCCTCTCATAGAATCCCAAAGTGATGATTTCTAGAGAAAGTAGAAAGCAAAATTGAAGCTGCCAGAAAGACTCAACATGAAAGTGCACAGATTTCTGTGTGAGTTTTGGCAGTTGAGATAGTTTAATTGTGAACATTTTTCTAAAGGAGCTTTTAGTATTCATTGTGGATGTACAGTGCAACTTAAAGATAGAATGTAGAGTTGAAAGAAATGGCAACTCTGCACCTCAATTTACTAGATTCTGAAGAAATTCATACCTACTGTGCCCCAACCTGAATTCTTAAGTCCTCAACCTTCCACCTACCAAACTCTCCTTTCAAGTATTCTCTCTCTTCCACACTGGTCTCTGGGTCAGTGAATGACCTACTACCTCTCCAGTTGCCCAGAAACATAAGCGCTCCTGGACCATGCCCCTCCCTCTTTCCCAAGCCTAGACACTTATGAATTCTGAAATATACGTTTAACCTCTCTGCTAATCTCCCCTATCCCAACTCCAGGTCTAGCTGCCATCTTCTCCCACCTGGATGTCTACAGTAGTTTCCCTCCTGGTTTCTCACATCAATCCTCACAAGGTAGCCAGAGGTTAAGGTGAAAATAGGCTCACATCACTCCCTTGCTTAAAATCCTTTGATGACTTCCCACTTCTGGAGAAAGTCTAGTATCATTTAAGTGACACTTAAGAGTAAAAAGGGAAGACGAATCTATCATATTTAGATGTACCATAAACCATAGAAATAGAAGAATATAGTATAGATGCCCAAAGAGACAGACAATAAAATAAACTAGAATGTTCTGGCACAGACTTATGTATATTTAGGATAAAGATAGTACTGCCTATTAGAAGGGAAAATAATCTGTTGGTAGATAATGTTAAGGAAAATGGCTTCCATTTGAATTCCCACCTCAACTATTTACCAAAGAGGATTCCACAGGCAATGAGGACTTAGTATGAGAGATGACACCCAAATGTGGGTAGAGTAGAATACAATAATTCCCCTATATATAAACAGATTCTGTTCCGGGAACGCATTCATACGTCCTACAAAGTTAGCCTAGGTACCCAACTAACACAATCAGCTATATAGTATGTACTAGGTTCATAATACTTTTCACACGTGTAAAATGTGTGAAATAAAAAACACAAAATATAAAACATTTTTAATCTTGCAGTATAGTTCCTTGACAAGT
Source organism: Ovis aries (assembly GCF_016772045.2). Classification (NCBI taxonomy): domain Eukaryota; kingdom Metazoa; phylum Chordata; class Mammalia; order Artiodactyla; family Bovidae; genus Ovis; species Ovis aries. The sequence goes on from NC_056058.1 coordinate 65,562,846, forward strand.
ACAGTGATAGAGTACAACAACCGGCATACAGGGGCTGCCATCGAGTGAACAGGCAAGAATTATTGACTGGAGGGGGTGGGAGATTGTAGAGGGGAAGGATCGTCAGTAATGGAAGATGGAGGGCAAGCTGCAGTTTCACTCTTGGCTTACATAATTGGACAGGTAAACCTACATTCATTTCTTTGAAAGTTTACAACTTGAAGGTTCTTACGTAGGGGACTTACTGTATAGAAAAAGAACTAAGGCAGGGAAAGATTTATTTGTAAAACCCCAAAGAACCATCCTTAAGGAAAAACAAATGAGTTTTCTTACATCACAATCAAACATCCCTGTTGGTCAGAGGACAGCACGGACAGAGTTAGCAAAACCGATGGCAGACTTGGGGGACGTGTTTCCCGCTCTCCCTTGATCTTTAATCTCCTTCCACGTTGGCCTTTCTCTCTGTCCCTTAAAAATGCCAAGTTCCCTCCTGCCTAAGGGCCAGCACACCTGTCTGTCACTCTTTGGAAAGTTCTTTTTCATCGGGTTTAGCTGACTAATTCCCATTCACTCCTATGATCGCAACCACAGTGTCTCTCCCTTAGGAAGGCCTTTAGTGACTGCCCGGATTAGGGTAGGTTTCTCTTGTATGTGGGCTCAGGTCAGCTTCTACTTCCTGTTTATTGTACTCATTGCAATTGCAATTATATAATCATTTAAGGAACTCTTCGTTTCATGTCCATCCTCACCACTAGGGGTTGTAACCTCCAGGAGAGCAGTACTATGCTCAGAACTTGGCACAGTGCTTTGTCTAGAAGATAACCTTTGAAATGTTCATGAAATGAACAAGTGCTGATTAAAAGAAGCTATATTCCATACTGTATGCCAGATGGATGCTACAAGCCCAGGGAAAATCACAGGCACTATTTAACCTTTATGTCAACAAAAATTGAGGGTAGCGATGCACGCCTCTGCTTCTCCCTGTCATCTAGAGTCTCAGCATTCAGCTCTCATTTGTAGCGCATGAGGTTCCTTGCACTCCAGTAGGTGGTGAACAAGTATTTGTTGATTACAGGTCTATACTGCCTCCTCCCACCCCTCTGTTTCCTGTGTTGATCACATCAGCCATGCTTACTGGCTTGCCTTTTGAAAACTCTGACAGCTGATGTCAACCTTCATTTAATTGCTTCTTTTGTTGACAACTCTCACTCTCTGTTGACTGTTAATTTGATCTGAGCATTCAGTTATTCAGCAAATATTTATTGAAAGCCTGCTGGATGCCAGGAATGTAACAAGCACTGGGAAAGCTGGCGGTCCACTTCCAGTTTTGATATGCTAACATGACACCTCAAAAGAATTGTTGAACAGAGCAGTTCAATTTACTTACATATCCAGAGACCTAAATGCACCCAAATCTGGGCACATCATGGAGAGTATCTGAACAGGAATGTGGTGATGGAAAAACTGGACCAGCTCCCAGCTTAGTGTGAGTAAGTGCTTCACAGTATAGCTTCATTATTCATGACTGGAAAATGTTTTCAAAACAATAGAAATACACAAAAGATCGTTATAAAAAGATATTCCAAGGTAAAATAGAAATGACCATACAATAATATTGTTCCTACATATTTGTCATGTTTGTAAAGGGCTTCCCTGCTAGCTCAGTTGATAAGAATCCACCTGCAATGCAGGAGACTTGGGTTAGATCCACGGGTTGGGAAGATCCCCAGGAGAAGGAAACGGCAACCTACTCCAATATTGTTCCCTGGGAAAGTCCATGGACAGAGGAGCTGGTAGGCTACTGCTCATGAGGATCAACTCAAAGATAACCAAAACATCCTAACTTAAAATATTAATGATAATGAAAACATTTGATGCTTGCTGAAGTTGTACTTACAAACTACCTTTTGGTATGATTTTAATGGCAAATCTAAGTTTGTGTCAGTTTGCTTATTCTTAGTCACGTCAAGAGTAGTATTTCTTAAAAATACATTCAGACATAAGGAACTCCCTTGCGGTTGCCAAGGCAGTGGGGGGATGGTGGATTGGTAGTTTAGGATTAGCAGATGGAAACGTGTATATAGAATGGATAAACAAACAAATATGGTCCTACTATATAGCATAGGGAACTATATTCAATATCCTGCGATAAATCACAATTAAAAATATATAAAAAAGAATGCAGCTATATGTATACCTGAATCATTTTGTTGTAGAACAGAAATTAATAGAACATTGTAAGTCAACTATACTTCAATTTTTTTAAAAAGTTTTATTTAGTGAACATTGATCAGAATAGCCAATACATTGTGACTCCTACCACAAAAGAAGCCAGCGACTTCTGACTACTCTGTGTTTTGTAACCTGACCAGGGGAGAATGAGAGCATATAAAGACAAAACGGTTTCCCTTGTGACTCAGCTGGTAAAGAATCTGCCTGCAGTGCAGGAGACCTGGATTCCATCCCTGTGTTGGGAAGATCCCCTGGAGAAGGGATAGGCTACCCACTCCAGTATTCTGGCCTGGAGAATTCCATGGACTGTATAGTCCATGGGGTCACAAAGAGTTGGACATGACTAAGCGGTTTTCACTTCACAAAGACAAAAGAAGTGTAAATTTAACAAAAAGAGAGAGTGTGTGTAAAGAGCCCTGGGTAGAAAATTGGCTGTGAGAGATCCCCTCCAGTATTGTTTACTCTAATATTGCCAGAGATAAAATCCTGCAGACATAAGTTTGTTTAGGGGAGAATTTTCTAATAGGATCTACTTCAGAGTGAAATCACATGTCCATAATCTGTTAAGCATCCTGCCTTCTCAGAGATGAGTGCCCTTCCGAGGTCTCTTCCTGAAGTTCTGGATCTTGGAATTTGGCAGCCTAATATAGCATTCCAAAAGACTACTTAAATTTTTGAATAGTTTTATATATGCAGATGGAAAAGGCAGTGGCACTCCACTCCAGTACTCTTGCCTGGAAAATCCCATGGACGGAGGAGCCTGGTAGGCTGCAGTCCATGGGGTCGCTAAGAGTTGGACAGGGCTGAGCGACTTCACTTTCACTTTTCACTTTCATGCATTGGAGAAGGAAATGGCAACCCACTCCAGTGTTCTTGCCTGGAGAATCCCAGGGACGGGGAAGTCTGGTGGGCTGCTATGGGGTTGCACAGAGTTGGACAACACTGAAGCAACTTAGCAGCAGCATATATACAGAAAGGCTGTAAAGATTGTGCAGTGCATTCTTGTATACCCCATAGTCAATCTCCTCCGTTACTAGTGTTTAACATTAATATGGTACTTTTGTCACAGTTAAGGAACCAATATTGATACATTGTTACTAGATTAAAATAAATCATTTTTTCAGATATCCTTTGTTTTTATGTAATGTTCTGTTTATTTCCAAGGTTCTCGTCCAGGATACCACATTTTGTTTGTCATGCTTCTTTAGGTTCTATATGGCTATGGCAGACTTTCCTTGGTTTCAGTCCCCTTACCATTTTGAGGAGTACTGCTCAGGTGTTTGCAAAATGATTCTCAATTAAGATTTGTCTGATGTTTTTCTCATGATCAGATGAGGGGAATGGGTTTTGAAGAGGAAGAGTACCAAGGTAAGTTCAGTTCAGCTCAGTCGTATCCGACTCTTTGCGACCCCATGAACCACAGCACGCCAGGCCTCCCTGTCCATCACCAACTCCTGGAGTTTACCCAAACCCATGTCCATTGAGTCAGTGATGCCATCCAACCATTTCATCCTCTGTTATCCCCTTCTCCTCCTGCCCTGAATCTTTTCCAGCATCAGGGTCTTTTCAAGTGAGTCAGCTTTTCGCATCAGGTGGCCAAAGTATTGGAGTTTCAGCTTCACATCAGTCCTTCCAATGAATATTCAGGACTAATCTCCTTTAGGATAGACTGATTGGATCTCCTTGCAGTCCAAGGGACTCTCAAGAGTCTTCTCTAACACCACAGTTCAAAGCATGAATTCTTCGGCGCTCAGCTTTCTTTACAGGCCGACTCTCACATCCATACATGACTACTGGAAAAACCATAACCTTAACTAGAGAGACCTTTGTGGACAAAGTAATGTCTCTGCTTTTTAATATGCTATCTAGGTTGGTCATAACTTTTCTTCCAAGGAGTAAATGTTTTTTAATTTCATGGCTGTAATTACCATCTGCAGTGATTTTGGAGCCCAAAAAAATAAAGTCTGACACTGTTTCCACTGTTTCCCATCTATTTCCCATGAAGTGATGGGACCAGATGCCATGATCTTAGTTTTCTAAATGTTGAGCTTTAAGCCAACTTTTTCACTCTTCTCTGTCACTTTCATCAAGAGGCTCCTTAGCTCCTCTTCACTTTCTGCCATAAGGGTGGTGTCATCTGCCTATCTGAGGTTATTGATATTTCTCCCAGCACTCTTAATTCCAGGTTGTGCTTCCTCCAGCCCAGCGTTTCTCACTATGTACTCTGCATATAAGTTAAATAAGCAGGGTAACAATATACAGCCTTGACATACTTCTTTTCCTATTTGGAAAGTACCCCAAGGTAAAGTATCCCTCATATCAACATGACTTATAACTGTTGAAGTTGACCTTGGTCCCCTGGACAAAATGGTGTTTGTCAGTTTTCTCCTCTGAGATGTTTCTGTCCCCTCTTCCATGCTGTGCTCTTCTAAAGGAAGTCGCTAAGTTTATCTATCTTTAAGGAGCAGAAAATTAACTGAAAAATGTTTGGAATTCGTCTACATAGCAGAGGTTTTTTTTTTTTCTCCATTTATTTCTTTAATCATTTATTTATATCAGAACTGGACTCACAGATTTATTTTATTCTGCCTTGGGTAATAATTAAATGCTGCAATATTTATTTTGTTGTTCACATTGGGCTTCACAGCTTGACCATTGGGAGCTTTTTCAGTTTGTCTCCTGTGTTCCTTTGACACGGTCCCCCATAATGGTGGGATGTTTTTCTGGGTTTTGTTTGTTTGTTTCTGAGCACTTCCTTCCTTCTGACCCTGTAAGATGTTCCAGGCTCATCTTTCTTATTTCTTGCCCCTGTCCTCAAATTGGCTGTTTTCTAAGCGCAAACTTCCTTCTGTAGGTTTTTGTCTGTTTCTTTGTTATAGTTTACATACAATTTTGATAGCTGCTGTGCTAGGCCCTTGGCATATACTATCTTTTTTAACCCTCATATCAACAGCGTTAGGTAGCCTTTAACTTCATTTCATAAATATAAAAAGTGAGTCTCAAAAAGGATTTACCCACTGCTACACAGTTAGTTAATAAAAGAGTTAGGATTCAAGCCCAAATCTGACTCCGGAGCTTGCACTCTGAACTGTTACTCCACAGGCCAGGTTCCCTTGTGTTCTAAGTCAACATTAGGTGGAAGATCTGCTATTGTAAACTGCTGTGCCATTTTGTTAGGCAGATAAGGCAGAAGCCAGCCCAGTTCTCCTCTGGGAAGTTGCTGCAGGATGCCAGCTACACTGATCCCTTCCTTCTCTGAACCTCATTCCTACTGAGAGTGGAAAACCTTCCCTGAATATGGAAATTCTTTATGTGCTTTCTTGGGGTTTTCTCTGTTTATCTGCATTCCTAGATCAGATTGTTAGTTCCTCTGAGAGCAAAGAAAACACACTACCAGGTAGGATTATGAAGATAAATAACTTCAGAACAGACTGTGTTGATGCAGCTGGCATCAAAAGCAAGTATTAAAATCTGTGCCCTTCATACCTGGACAGCATAGATCTCAATGGAAGGGATGCTGTATTATTATCATGGTTATTTTCCGTTTCCTGATGGACTAGGAGCTTTCCCTTTCCTGTTGTCCAGGGCCAGTTGAGTTCAGTTGCTCAGTCGTGTCTGACTGTTTGCAATCCCATGAATCGCAGCACGCTAGGCCTCGCTGTCCATCACCAACTCCCGGAGTTCACTCAAACTCATGTCCATCGAGTCAGTGATGCCATCCAGCCATCTCATCCTCTGTCGTCCCCTTCTCCTCCTGCCCCCAATCCCTTCCAGCATCACAGTCTTTTCCAATGTCAACTCTTCACATGAGGTGGCCAAAGTACTGAGTTTCAGCTTTAGCATTATTCCTTCCAAAAACACCCAAGACTGATCTCCTTTAGGATGGACTGGTTGGATCTCCTTGCAGTCCAAGGGACTCTCAAGAGTGTTCTCCAACACCACAGTTCAAAAGCATCAATTCTTTGGCGCTCAGCCTTCTTCACAGTCCAGCTCTCACATCCATACATGACCACTGGAAAAACCAAAAACCATAGCCTTGACTAGACGGACCTTTGCTGGCAAAGTAATGTCTCTGCTTTTCAGTATGCTTTCTAGGTTGATCATAACTTTCCCTCCAAGGAGTAAGCACCTTTTAATTTCATGGCTGCAATCAAAATCCGCAGTGATTTTGGAGCCCCCCAAAATCAGACTTTTCTGACACTGTTTCCACTGTTTCTTCGTCTATTTCACATGAAGTGATCTTCGTTTTCTGAATGTTGAGCTTTAAGCCAACTTTTTCATTCTCCTCTTTCACTTGCATCAAGAGGCTTTTTAGTTCCTCTTCACTTTCTGCCATAAGGGTGGTGTCATCTGCATATCTGAGGTTATTGATATTTCTCCCAGCAGTTTTGATCCCAGCTTGTGCTTCTTCCAGCCCAGTGTTTCTCATGATGTACTCTGCATACAATTTAAAGAAGCAGAGTGACAATATTCAGCCTTGATGCACTCCTTTTCCTATTTGGAACCAGTCTGTTGTTCCATGTCCAGTTCTAAGGGTTACTTTCTGACCTGCATATAGGTTTCTCAAGAGGCAGGTCAGGTGGTCTGGTATTCCCATCTCTTTCAGAATTTTCCACAGTTTATTGTGATCCACACAGTCAAAGGCTTTGGCATAGTCAATAAAGCATAAGTAGATGTTTTTCTGGAACTCTCTTGCTTTTTCCATGATCCAGTGGATGTTGGCTATTTGATCTCTGGTTCCTCTACCTTTTCTAAAACCAGCTTGAACATCTGGAAGTTCACAGTTCATGTACTGCTGAAGCCTAGCTTGGAGAATTTGGAGCATTACTTTACTAGCATGTGAGATGAGTACAATTGTGCGGTAGTTTGAGCATTCTTTGGCATTGCCTTTCTTTGGAATTGGAATGAAAACTGACCTTTTCCAGCCCTGTAGCCACTGCTGAGTTTTCCAAATTGCCGGCATATTGAGTGCAGCACTTTCACAGCATCATCTTTCAGAATTTGAAATAGCTCAAATAGGAATTCCATCACCTCCACTAGCTTTGTTCGTAGTGATGCTTTCTAAAGCCCACTTGACTTCACATTCCAGGATGTCTGGCTCTAGGTGAGTGATCATACCATCGTGATTATCTTGGTCATGAAGATCTTTTTTGTACAGTTCTTCTGTGTATTCTTGCCACCTCTTCTTAATATCTTCTGCTTCTGTTAGGTCCATGCCATTTCTGTCCTTTATCGAGCCCATCTTTGCATGAAATGTTCCCGTGGTGTCTCTAATTTTCTTGAAGAGATCTCTTGTCATTTGCATTCTGTTGTTTCCCTCTATTTCTTTTCATTGATCACAGAGGAAGGCTTTCGTATCTCTTCTTGCTATTTTTTGGAACTCTGCATTCAGATGCTTATATATTCTTTTTCTCCTTTGCTTTTCACTTTTCTTCTTTTCACAGCTATTTGTAAGGCCTCCCCAGATAGCCATTTTGCTTTTTTGCATTTCTTTTCCATGGGGATGGTCTTGATCCCTGTCTCCTGTACAATGTCAGGAACCTCCATCCGTAGTTCATCAGGCACTCTATCTATCAGATCTAGGCCCTTAAATCTATTTCTCACTTCCACTGTATAATCATAAGGGATTTGATTTAGGTCATACCTGAATGGCCTAGTGGTTTTCCCTACTTTCTTCAATTTAAGTGTAAATTTGGCAAGAAGGAGTTCATGATCTGAGCCACAGTCAGCTCCCAGTCTTGTTTTTGTTTACTGCATAGAGCGTCTCCATCTTTGGCTGCAAAGAATATAATCAATCTGATTTCAGTGTTGACCATCTGGTGATGTCTATGTGTAGAATCTTCTCTTGTGCTCTTGGAAGAAGGTGTCTGCTATGACCAGTGCATTCTCTTGGAAAAAGTCTATTAGCCTTTGCCCTGCCTCATTCCGTATTCCAAGGCTAAATTTGCCTGTTACTCCAGGTGTTTCTTGACTTCCTAATTTTGCATTCCAGTCCCCTCTAATGAAAAGGACATCTGTTTGGGGTGTTAGATTTAAAAGATCTTATAGGTCTTCAAAGAACCGTTCAACTTCATCTTCTTCTGTGTTACTGGTTGGGGCATAGACTTGGATTACTGTGATATTGAATGGTCTGCCTTGGAAACAACAATCTATCGTTTTTGGGATTGTATCCAAGTACCACATTTCAGACTCTTTTGTTGACCATGATGGCTATTCCATTTCTTCTAAGGGATTCCTGCCTGCTGTAGTAGATATAATGGTCATCTGAGTTAAATTCACCCATTCCAGTCCATTTTAGTTCACTGATTCCTAGAATGTTGATGTTCACTCTTTCCATCTCCTGTTTGACCACTTCCAATTTGCCTTGATTCATGGACCTAACATTCCAGGTTCCTATGCAATATTGCTGTTTACAGCATTGGACAAGGACAGTATATAGTATGTTCTAGACACTCAGTATACGTAAGATGCTTAAGAGAAGTTCTTGGGTCCTGGACTAGACACCATTTGCTCTTGACTTACACAGTTTAACCTGCTTTTTCCACTGAAGAAAGCAGAAGTAAGAAGTGGCCCTAGAGATAGACTGATAGCAGTGAGAAATGATAAGCCTCTGCTTCATTCAGAAACCTCACTCAAAGAGACAGTGAGAGGACAAAACTAACAGGAGTAAGCTCACATTGTCACAGAGAGAGGAAGAAAAATGATGGAAAGGGATGACAGACAGTCAGGGAGACAGGGCTGACCAGGCAGAGCTGGGATCTACAAACATGCGGTGAAAGAGAGTAAATAATCAAGGAAGAGGATCCATGATACAGAGCCCGGAAAGTCTCAGGAGCTAGATATCCCTGAAGACTTGAGCATCACTGTCCAGAATCAGTAGAACAGGGTTACTTTTCCACAACGCACTTGAGGCGCAGTGCCCAGAGCCCACAGTAGTCATGATGCACTCTGGAGTGAGGCTGACAAAAGGCCCTGGTTGGAAAATCTGCATAAAGACCAACTGAACTCAGCATCTATACCCAGATCCCACCCCCAACTGACCCAGCTAGGAAGTAACCTCTCCAGCCTAGCAAAAGATAGGAGGCTTGTTATCTAGAATGTTAAGCTATCCAGAAGGATTAAAAAGTCTTCTCTCAATAGAAAAGAGGCAAGAATATATACAAAAGAGAAAAATCACAATTGGAAAATAAACCACTTAAGCCAGTACATAGATTAAATGTGTGTGTGTGTGCAAGTGATGATAACTGCAATGAAGAGCAAAAGGATAAATTTGAAGTTGTAAATGAGGAGATCAAAGTCATAAAACGTTGGGGAGGGGAGTAAGAAAATGAAGATTTCTTTTAGAATTTGTTTGCACCTATATGACCACCCATATGATCACCAGTGTAAAGCAAGTAAATATAATAATGGTTTAACATACTTGAAAACAGGGTAATCACAAATGAGGAAACATTCAGTAGATTTACAAAAACCAAAAGGAAGAGAATTCAAACATAATTCAAAAGAAAACTATCAAGCCACAAAAGGAAAAACTGAAAGAAAGGAACAAAGAAAAAATACAAAATCAACTAGAAAATAGGATTTTAAATGGCATTAAATACACACCTCTCAATAATTACCTTAAATGTCAATGCACTAGCTGCTCCAATCAAAAGACATAGAGTGGCAGATTGTATAACAATAGGCTGCCTACAAAGGAAAACTCCAATTCAAATGATACATGCACCCCAATGTTCATAGCAGCACTATTCACAAAGCCAATGACTTGCCCAGGTCCAGATCTCTGATAATCCACAACCCAGTTTTGGGTCTGCCAGACTACTTTCTAGTAGGTGAGGCTAAGCCTCCCCCTGGTCTCCCACAAGCCCCTTGTCCTTGGATGGTTGCCTTGAGGTTAGTTAGGGAAATTCACTGGCCCCAGAGCAGACTGTCCTGAAGCAGAAATTAACCTCCCCAGCCCCAGGGGCTACAGTGGGGAGTAGGAGGGAGAAAGGAAATAGAAGCAGCTAAGTGGGCAGAATTTAGTGTCTCCTCAGACATGGAAGTGTTTCTCCTACTCATTACGATACCAAGAGACCCCAGGGGTGTTTTCTTGGCTGCTTTTCCCTGGTTTAACCTCAGTCAGCCAAAGCAGAGAACAAATATGATGGCGCTGACCCAGCTGTCAGGGGAGGCACTTCAGAGTTTGTTAGCTGGTGGTTCCTGCTGTTTTCCCAGCAACCTTTCTGTTATCAGGTATTTGGGAGGATCACAGCAAGATGTCCCAGGCTAGAAGGAGGCTTTTTGTTTAAATCCTGATGTAGCAAAGACTGTTTGCCAGCGTGATCAACAGATCAATTAATGCTAAGGTATTATATTTTGACATAGCAATAAAAGGGAATGGCTGGCTATATTTTATCTCTCGCTGTAAACTTTGATCAAAGCTGTTAGGAGATTTTTTTTTTTCTCCTCAATAGAATTTTGTGAATATTAAGGACAGGCAGGTACATTTGAAAATACTGGCATCTGAAAGATAATAGTGGAAAACTTGCAACTATAGGGAGATCCTTTGAAATCTGGAAACAGAATAGTGGACATAGAAGATACCCAAAACTTAGTTCACAGGAGGATTGTAAGGATGAGGATATACAAAGAAAGGTCATCTTCCCCGCCCTCCATTCTTTCTTTCTCCCCCAACCCCCTCCTCCTCCTGCCTCTGTCACTAAACTGCCCTGTCCACCCTGTTCGCCAACCTTACCAACTATAGGGGACTTACTGTGTGCCTGGAACGTAGAAGGTTAATTACATATAGAATTTAATATTTGTAATCAGATGCATATTTTAATAACTTAGCAATAATACATGCAACATCGCATATCAAGAAACTTGAGACAGAACCCTTAACTTGCTCAGTCAGCCAACAGGAACGCGGTATAGATTGGAAGCTTGGTAGCTTGACTCCAGGGCTTCGCTGTGTGCTTGGCTCATAGAGAGGGCTCAGTTGTGTCAGCCCCAGCTGCTGCTGCTGTCAGTGTTGCAGAGAATGAACCAGAGAGCAGTTAGGTTGCTCAGAATCACACACTGGTCAGTGACTGTGGAGCTTATACAGCTCTCTGATTCTGGGTCACCCCTCTCTGCAGCGTCAGGTTGCTCAATATATGAAGAGTTAGTACATTAACTTCTGGAAACCTATATCCCCCTTGGAGTTTCCAAATTCTGAATTCTCACATTGCTTGAACTTAAAAAGCTTACCTTTTAAGTTTTCAGTAGAAGAGTTAAGCACTGCCAGAAGCAATGGCAAGGACAAACAATTTTTGGTTAATATTTGTTTTCTAACAGATAGGGGAAAAAAGAACTATGTCAACTTTAGATTCAGTGTATTTCTTCTTCCCTGTTCCAATTAAAAAAACAGCAAAAAAATATTCTTTATTCACCAGGAAAAATTTTAATTTTAAGCCATTAATGGAGGTGGGGGTCAGTGAATCAGTGGTTGCCTGGATGTGGCAGTTCTCTCTTCCCTCAACACTAGGACAGGAGCCCTCAGTCACGGTTAGCTGGTTCCTCAGGGCTTGAGTGAGTCATCCATCCATTTTAGCAGTTAACCTTGGCTGAGAGGGCCCTTGGCGCTAACCGTCAGTGTGTGGACAATGCCTGGGTGGTGGCCGCCCCACGCCCCGCTCAGCCTCTTGTGAAAACAACTCAGACCTCGACCTGAGCTGCAGTCAGCACAGCCTTGCCTCTTCACCATCTCCAGGCACAGGGCTGGGCCCACAAATCGCCAGTTTTAGAAGGAAAAAGAGATGTGAGAGTCCATAATCTTCCTTGTTTTTTCGTTCCAACTTGGGAAAACCCTATCCTACCTTGGGAAATTCAGCTCACACATGACTACCCCCTTCGCTTCTCTCTATGCATCCTTAAGCCAGGAATAGCCTCACGCTTCAGGGACGTCTCAGCACGCCGTTTGCCACTCTCTAATCACCCTTGCCGTCCCCTGCCTGGTATTGTAGGTGTGTGTGCTGTGTCATTGTTCCCATCAGAACGTAAGACTTTGAAGGTGAAGGGGGTCTTTCCCATCTTCATTTTCCAGACAATTCATGGCACAGTGGTTTCTCTGTATTTGAGACTGAATCCGTAGTGCCTTTACTAAATTTTCAGGCAGATGCCATGTGGCAACAAGGGTTTGAAAAGATGAGGATGACTACACAGTCTTTTTTCTAGTAACAACTATCTGGTTACTGACATATTCTGTCAGAGATTCATCCTTTGTTTTATAGCTTTAGTTTATTCCAAGCAAAGAACATCTAAGTTGAGGGTTGACAAACTATGGCCTATGGCTGCCTGTTCTCAAACAACCAGTGAACTGAGATGGTTATTGGTGGTGGTGGTGGTTTAGTTGCTCAGTCGTGTCCGACACCTTGTGACCCCATGCGTCGTAGCAAGCCATGGGATTTTCCAGGCAAGGATATTGGAGTGGATTGCCACTTCCTTCTCCAAGGGATCTTCCCAATCCAAGAACTGATAGTTTTTAGTATTTTTAAAAGGGGGAGGGGGGAGAAGAATGATATTTTATGACATGGTAAGATTATATTGTTTAAAATTTTATGAAATTCAATTGTCTTTGTCCATGAAGAAAGTTTTATTGGAATACAGCCATACCCATTTGTCTACGTATTGTCTATGGCTGGTTTGCACAAAAACAGCAGATATGAGTAGTTAACATGGAGACAATATGTCCCACAAAGCTGAAAGTATTTATTATCAGGACCTTTATAGAATAAGCATGCCAGTGTTTGTTCTGAGTCATTCTCAGAAATGACTGCCACCATGTGAAAGAGGAATCAGGTGCCCTTTTTGATAAAAGGGAGATGGATTGAAGGTAGAGGATGCCTGGAAGAAAAAAAATCTGAATAAAGAGAAGGAAAAAGGGGGAGGCAGAGGTCTTCTTGGAGATGCTGGATCTCCTGGATTGTGTGTCCACATGTGGTAAACATCTCTACAAAAAGCAGACCATCCTCCCGCAGAGCACCTGGATTCTCAGCTGGTGGACCTGCTGGAGGGGTAGACCTAGTGTATTTCACACAAGCCTTTGCTCTCCACTAAGGGCTCTGCATGATTAATCTGGAGAAACTGGTGAACCAGAGAGGGTGAAATTAGGAGACTGTCATCATTCCGGATCACCCCGTGTACCAGAGCTAACGACCATCTACAGCAAGAGCTAAAGGGCTCTGTGTTCTTAAAGTATTGAATTCAACAAATTTGGGTGTATATGTGTATATGAAATGTCTTTTAAGTATATATGTCTATCTTTGTGTCTCTTTGGGGAAAATCCATTTTGGCTGAATGCCAATTAATTATCATATATGTGGGGATAACTAAACAACTAGGATTTTCCAATTGATGTAAAGATACATCAATTCGAATTTTATTTCCCAGGTGATTCAGTAGTAAAGAATCTGCCTGCCAGGCAGGGGATGCAGGTTCTATCCCTGGGTTGGGAAGATCCTCTGAAGAGGTGAATGGCAACCCACTCCAATATTCTTGCCTGGGAAATCCCATGGACAGAAGAGCCTGGAGGGTTATAGTCTATGGGATTGCAAAAAAGTCAGACACGACTTAGCCACTAAATAGCAAAAAAAAAAAAAAAAAAACCCACAAAGATCAGTTCAGCCCTTGGAGAGTTGGGATTACAGTTATTTAGAAATCTTTTGTCACCATCTATAAAATAAAAAACTGAATCTATTTTATAGTGCAGGGAACTTTATTCAATATCTTATAAGAACCTATAATGGGGAAAAAAAGAAATCTGCTATTTTCATGTGTTTCTCTTATTTTCTTATTACAGGGTAACGCCCTCTACTTCAAATCTGCCAGAAATGTTACAGTGAACATCCTCAATGAACAGACTAAAGTACTAACTCAGCTGATAACAGGTAAGAAAAGAAAGAACTCAGCAGGGCCTGGTCCAGGCTAAGCACTCAGAAAGCATTGAACGGAAGGGTGAATGAAGCACCATGTGACGGATCTAAGACGGAACGTCTGCTCACACATTTTACAGCCTCAGAAAAGAGAACAAAGCATGTGTTCCATGATGCTACTCAAGGGTAGAGTCTCATTCTATACACACATTTAACTTATGCAAATCTGATGATACTCATTTAGAGGGTAGGGAGGAAGAATAAACAATTTTTCATGTAGCATGGCCCCTAAACACCAGCCAGCTGCTTCAGCTGGTGCTCAGCCACAGGGCAGCTCTCTCCTCCAGTGCTGCAGGAAAAGCTGGCTGTGTTGGATTAATTGGGAGATAGCACAGCATATACAAAACCGTGCACATCATACTTTATGGATTGTAAAAGGGATTTGTAGTGATAGTTTGAATCCGTGCCATATTTGCCCTACATGCTGACTTTGAACCTAGCTCCATTGCGAGCTGCAGCTGTATTCCTCCCCCACCCCGAATATGTTTCTGTGGTTCCTTTTAATAGAGCAGATCTGCTTCTAACAGCCATGGAAAGCACTCAGTGGGGTTTAAGCTGCATAGTCCTGAAATTTAAACGAGGATAGGTTATTCACAATAACGACTCTAATGATGAACACGGGTCTCATGGTCACATAATGTTTTGGGTGGTATTACCCACTCTGTAGGTTATGAACAGCAGCAAACAGGATCCTCTGTGCACCCCCACAGCAGATGGGAGAAAGGGACTATGTCTGAATGGCATTGTTAGACTTCCAGACAGAAGATGCCATTTGTTTGGCTTCAGGGCTGAGAGAGAGGTATACAGATGGACATTTTGAGAAGCCAGTTGCCTGAATGTCCTGATAGATAACTGGGACTGAAACATCTGGAGCTCCACTCATCAACATGCCACAGGGAGGCAGGTGCCTTTGTGCCCAGACTCTCACTGGGGCAGGGGTGGGGGAGTGTGCCTCACTCTACCGCTGCAGGATGTGGGTGTCTGGAGGGATGCAGTCAGCCGGTGGGTGACTTGGACCAGCTCCCACTGGAGGAGCTGCTGTGGCAGAGCCCGAAATCCATAAACAACAAGCTCTCCAGCCAGCGCCCGGCTCAGTGGCCTGGCTTCTCTAACATCTGGCCCGCAGTCACGATGCTAAATAATTAAATAAACAGCTTCAGTAAGCAGTGATTTAAGCAGCATGTGTGAAAATTGCCTCCAGGAGGGAAATAAATCCGACCTCCAGCTCCCAGATTCCTGCGTTCAAAAGGAACTTATTTAGCCTGTTGATCATTTGCCATTTATTTGCAGTGGGAGATTTGGTTGACTTGAGAGATTTTGTTTTGATAAGGCTGGAATTGGATGCATGACTGTTAGGAAGAGTCAGTCTCTCTCTCCCTCTCCTTCCCCACCCCTCCCCCCATCCCCACGTTTTACTTCTCTTCCAGCTCCCCTCTTTTCTTCTCTCCACCCCTCTTCTCCCTCCCTATCTCTCCTCCTCCCTGGTCTCCCTCTGCCTCCCCCATCTCCTCCCTCTTCCCTCTTTCTCTAATTCCTTCTTTCTTCCTCCTCCTCCCTCCCCTTTCTCTCTCTCCTTTTCCTCTCCTGTTGTTCTCGCTTGTTCCTCTCTCCTCCCCCATCTTCTTTCTGTCTCCCCTGCTCAGGGAAGACCCCAGAGCAGAGGCCCCTGTTTATCTCTTAAGGTAAAGCACAAGGTAATATCAAATGAGATGGGCTAAAAGCCAGCCTAGCACCAGCTGGTAGCAGACTTTCAAGATGCCTTCTAGAGTGGATAGTGCATACGTCTAAGTAGAATCTCCAAAACAGATAGCCAAGCACAGACTCCCTAAGGTTTTTCTTCAGGGTTCTCCTTTTACATTGATACACGTGGTGGAAAGCACAGAGCAGGTCCAGGAGAAAATACCTCCTAAGTCCTGTTACACTTTGCAGTGCGCTTACCTGACAGCAAACGCTGCCAGCTGCCCGAGCAGCCAGGTTTACTAAGACAGTCCTGAGGATTCAGGAGTTCTCCTGCTTATTACCTAATGACTGTCTCAGAAGCCCAGAAGAAATTCTAGTGTTGGCAATTCAGATGATCTTTTCACAAGAAACAATGTTCTAAACAAAGGTTAGGTTCCCAGGCGAAATCACAAACACATATTTGGCTCATGCCTCTGCTGGTTTAGCACTGCCTTGGTAGTAGGTGCAAAGGGGGAACCCTCTGACCTGCAGAGAGGAAAGCTGCAGAAGTCTGACACAGCATCTGTCCAGAGTGGGAAAAGGCCCCAGAATGAAGGGGATGAGGAAAGAAATGAAACTTCAAGGCCCCAGGTCCTTCCAGCTTCCAGATGGCAGTGGCAGGCCTGGGACACGGCTGGCGCACCCTGATGGAGGAGGTGAATTGAGGAGGTGCTTCACACATAGACCACTGTCAGCAGAAAGGGATTAACTGAAAATGAGTTTCAGGTTACAAATTATGATCTTTTCCATCCCAGAGAGGAACAGTGAGTTTTCCAGGAGACCTCCTGAGCGGTCTCCAGCTCCATTTACTTTTCTCTGTAGAATTTTTTTTTTTGTTTTTTAAAGATTTCACCAACATTCACAGAGGTTTGGCAGCCCCAGGTGAAATCAACAACAGAACAAACCATCTGCACTATGGAGCCAGTGGTCTGTCTTTGGGGTTTTGGCTAAAACGCCAACTACTGAGCTTTATATACACAAATGATTCTGGCTCCAGGGATGAAGTCCATTTTGAATTCTGAGAAAGCCTGAAAAACAAAATAACTTAATTGTCTTGTGTTCTCTGTTAGCTGTAGTCTCTTCAGTACACGCACTTGCATCTCACACACCGTTAACAGGTTCAGAGAAAACTCAGCTTACACACAGGCCAGTGTCCTTGACTCCTTGGGAGTATGTCTCGTGGTCTTGCCTTGAAAGCACAGTTCAGGCGTTTGTGTTCCCAAGTCATTACACCATATCTGAATGAATCCAGATTGGGCAAATTGCACTCACCCCATGCCCATGCTGAGATCCTTCATTCATTCATTCATTATCACTGGACTTCCTTATCTACAGTCTTCACCCTAAAAAGAAATAGTAGCATCCTCAAAGCGTTTCCAAGTAATACTGGTTTTACTGAAGGTAAAACTGTGACCGAGTGGATAGCTGCATCTTAGCCATCCTTAAGCAGCCTAATCCCAAACCCTCATTGTACACGTCTGTCCTTACAAGCCTCTCTCATCCTTGACTCTATCTTCCTAATACCTCGCATTCTCAAGAGCTCCTCTTCTCATTGCACCAGACTCCTTTCCCTTTCCAGACAAGTAAACATGCATTTTCTGCCATGAAACAGTTCTGAGACTGCAGTTCCAGATGCAGATCTACCATTAACTCACTTGGTGACCTTGAGGGAGCCCTTGGCTTTGCTGTCACTGGCTTCCCAGGTGGCACTAGTGGTAAAGAACCCGCCTGCCAATGCAGGAGACACAGGAGATGCAAGTCCAATCCCTGGGTTGGGAAGATCCCCTGGAGGAGGGTTTGGCAACACACTCCTGTGTTCTTGCCTGGAGAATCCCATGGACAGAGGAACCTGGTGGGTTAACAGTCCTTAGGGTCACAAAAGAGTCAGACACAACTGAAATGACTCAGCACACATATTCTCACATCCAGCACAATGGCAGTTAGAGAAGACAATGTCTTAGTCCCATGCCATTTGGAAATGTGTGCCCTGTCTGCTGTTTCAATCCCCCACCCATTAAAGAGCTTCTCCAATGTCCTTTGTTTTGTCAGAGGTCCAGCTAAATTGGCAAAATGATGTGAAAGCGGGAAGTTCACTCAGAGACGATCACCCTTCATTTATTTCAGTGTATTGAGAACATTACATTAGCAAAATGGCTGTGGTCATGACCCCAGTGGTGATGATCACAAGAGCAGCCCCCCTACATTTCACAGCTCTTCTCCACCTGCAGAATTCTTTGTATAAACACAGTATAATTCATTTTAACCTCTCTTTGAGATGGATAGAAGCGATGGTAGCACAATTTCAAAGATAAAGAAAATGAGGTTCCGAAAGATCAAATGATTTTCCCAAAGTCATATTACCAGAAAATGAGAAAGTTGGGACATGATTTTTACCTTCTGATGGTCTTCTGATAGTGCGATAGTCTTGCCAAAGAGTAGAGTGGCAGACAGCAGACATCCAGGGGCCGACCTGGCTCTATCCGCCAAGCTTTGGTGTTCTGTGTGAACAGAATTTCACAGAACATCAACATCAGACAAGGCCACTTAGTGGCCATGAAAGATAGGGACAAAACAAAAAGCAAACACAACTGTGATCATGTCTGAGCATAGATTAAAAATAGAAACGTTTTTCCAAACCACAAGAATGACCAAACTATCCTCTATCCCCCTCTAATATGATTGACTGCTCTTTATCTATTACAGTTTTAGCATTGTTCTGGTCCTCCCTCCTCTGGATAAGATTTACTAAAATGCTAATCATAAATTTGCTGTCAGTTCCTGACAGTATCTAATCCAGAACCTAAAGCCCTTCCCTCACATAACCTATCATAAAGGGCCAGATCCTATAAGTTCTTACTTCTTGATGAGAAACTCCACAGTTCCGCGTGGTGTGTGTTCTCTCTTACGGCCATGAGCTGAAAATCCAATTTGTTCAACTCCAGTGTATTCCTAGTGATCTTTACATGGAAGGCATTAAAGGCCGTTTCATTACTACTTTTTACTAATAAGTGACATGTCTTGAAAAATGACTAGATAAAAAAATGCCATGCAATTTTTTTCCTCCACATCTAGGAGTTCCGCATTCTTGTATTCACCAACTAGAACTAGAAATATTTGGGAGAAAAAAATTCCAGAAAGGCCCAAAAAGCAAAACTTGAATATGCCCCCATGCTGGCAACTGTTTACATAGCATTGATATTTTATTTACAGCTATTTACACAGCATACATTGTATTAGGTATCCTAAATAATTCAATAATTTAAAACATGCAGGAAAATATGTATAGGTTATATGTAAATATCATACTGTTTTATATAAGGGACTTGAGAGTATCCATGGATTTCAGTATCCAATGGTATCCTAGACCTAGCCCCCACAGATACTAAGGGAGAACTGTATCAGAATCCCCTGGGCAGTTTTGCAGAAAATATAAGCTTTCTGGACTCTATCCTCAAATTTCTTTCTATATGAATTTCAGACCAAAAGATAAATTCCTTTTTGATCTCAGGTAGGATCACTGAGGATGATTATACCCCTAGGTTATCCTGATGCATTTCTGTGGTTGAAGTTTTTGGAACCTTCTGAACTTCTGGTATTTAGGTAGCTCCATTTCTTTAAGAATTCTAACACACTAACCTGTTCTAATTTTTCTGTAGTACCTAAGGAGAAGGCAATGGCACCCCACTCCAATACTCTTGCCTGGAAAATCCCATGGATGGAGGAGCCTGGTAGGCTGCAGTCCATGGGGTTGCTAAGAGTTGGACATGACTGAACGACTTCACTCTCACTTTTCCTTTCCTGCATTGGAGAAGGAAATGGCAAGCCACTCCAGTGTTCTTGCCTGGAGAATCCCATGGATGGGGGAGCCTGGTGGGCTGCTGTCTATGGGGTTGCACAGAGTCAGACACAACTGTAGTGACTTAGCAGCAGCAGCAGCAGTAGCTAAAACTCTATGTGGTTTTCTGTTTGATTTACTAATACATGTTTTAATGTATATTAGCAGGTAAGTGCTGAGGGATCAGGGACTTTGTCTTCCTTTCACCACTACTATAGCCCCAGCTTCAAGCATAGCATCTGTTGTTATAGATAAGCCCTCTAAAAGTTATTTTTTATTGAGTGAAATTCTAGCATGAAAGATTCAATAGCTTTCAAGACAATTACAATATATTATAGCCTCTTCTGCTAGAAGATGAGTTATATACTTGTCTGGTGTCAAAAACAGCCAGTGGGTCAAGGGTAAAGAATGAGACAGATTTCAGCTGAATTTAAAGATGCCCTTTTATGAAAGCAGAGAGCACTCACCGCCTCTTGAAGAACTGGCATGTCTTTGGCCAGTTCCAGCAATTGGGCCTGGCCAAAAAAATGCCAGTCCTTCAAGAGGTGGTGAGTGTTCTGTGCTTTCATAAAGACAAGCCAAAATCTACAGTATTTGACAGTAATTTGGTGGTTAGCTGAGGGAAATCTCATTCAAGCATTAGTTTGGAGGAAGGAGCTGATGGTTTTTAAAATCAGCCGGAGAGCGTATGATTAAAAATAATTGACAAGACATGGCTAGAGTCACGAGGCTGGTTGTCACGGCTGACTTCTGAAAACCAATCCACTTACATTAAAGTCCAATACAATCTTGTCAGATGTGTATGTTCTGTGAAAAGCTCTTTGAAATTGAATGTAGTGGGACTAATGTATTCTTTCTCTCCCTCTTCTAGGGCCAAAAGCCATCGAAGCTTATGGCAAAAAGTTTGAGGTAAAGACGGTTTCTGGAAAATTGCTCTTCTCTGCAGATAACAATGAAGTGGTAGTAGGAGCCGAGAGATTACGAGTTTTAGGTAAGGAAGCTTCAGTCATTGAACCGGTTTGATGCTACTGTGTATATTTTAGAGGCACAGTGAAATGGTGTCTAGAAGAGTGATTTAGGCCAATTACTTATCAAGGTAATTTTACTGTCATAAAACAGGGAAGAGGAACCTCCCAGCTCTCACCTTGAAAATTTCTCGAATCATGAGTCTTCATGGCATGCCTGCTGACACCAAACTTCCAGTGGGGATGTGTGCTCATATCAAGAAGTGCACTAATCTTACAGATTGACAGTCCTACAAGAAGCAGTCAAGACTTGTATACATTGTTATCATGATCACCAAACCAGGTTATAAATTAAGAATCACCTCAGAAACTTCTGAAACGTTGAGGTTCATAGAGCCAACTGTGAACCACTAAATTAGAAGTTGTGGTAGAAGGACCCAAGAATTTATTTGTAAAAACATTTGCAGGAATTTCTTTTTTGGGTCCACTGTTGAAATCATTGAATTTGACTGTGCACTGAAAGAATCTAGCAGGGTGGGTTAAGAGTTCCTGTCCTAAACCTGGCTCTTCATTCCTGCCCTGTCACCTACTAACTGTGTGAGTTTAGACAAATTAACAACATCACTGAGCCAGTTTCTTTTTCTTCTCACTCGAGCTAAGAACATCTGCCTTCTCAAGTTCTCCCTAGGGTTCGATTGAATCATGTTTGATCATATTATACACACTTATCACAGTGCCAAACACAAAATGGTGTTCATTCAGTGGTAGCTGTAGGTACTGCTGTTAATACTTATGCTGCTATTAATACTACTCCTGCTTTTCCTTCTCTTGCTCCCTAAGAGTTACTGAAACATACCAGTTAAATGTTCAGACTCTGGAATTAACCCATCATTTTAATCCTATCTTTATCCTTTACTAGCTGTGTGAACCTAAAGCAAGTTATCTGACATCTCTGTCCCTGTTTTGCCCACCTATAAAGTGGGGGTAATAGAAGTATCTACCTTCTGAGATTGGAAGGATTGAATGAAATAATCTATGTAAATTTGTTAGTAAGGTGGCTAAAAAAATAGGAAGTGATCACTAAGTACTAGCTGTTATTATCTTAAATTTTGTTATTTTTGCTTGAGCTTGTTGTTTGTTGTCTGCATTATTAGCGATTGGAAGAAGTTGCATCTTTCTTCTCCATTAGCGCTGTGTTCTCCTGGTCGTCACCTCCACCCTCAGTCCGTCAGTTTGGTCAGTCTGTCTATCTCTCTGGTATAATATACAGTCATAGCTAACTTTCTTGCTGGATGACTCTTAAGTTTTCATCCCCAAACCCAGCATCTTCCCTGAGTTCTAGGTCTTTTTCAACTAGATATTCTACCAGGCTCTCAAACTGAGATCTTGAATACCTAGTATAATAGCACACACACACAAGCACACAAAAACACACACCCCCTCACACCTCTACTCTCCCACTTGTATTTACCCCCTTACTTCCCCATCGCTCTAACTGATCCCATTTTGCTTCCCACTGTTAGTTTCAAAACTTTTGCATCGTTCCAACCAGCCTCAGGCTCAGCAGAGTCAGCAGGTGGCCATGGGCATATCCTGACAGAGCTCAGTGGCATGGGAGGGCCAGGTACAGAGGCAGTGAGCCAGGGGTGTTCTAATCACTTATCAGGTGCTCACTGGAATGTAATCTGGAACAACTGCTTTCGTCTTTCAGGGCTTTGCTTCTCTCTTGTCTGTAAAATGAGAATTGTCTAGAGCAGAAGTTTCAAGCAGTTTGTTTTTTTTTTTTTAATTTGGCAACAGAGACTTTTAAAAATAAAATTTCATACCAAACCCCAATCAATAAAATATGTAAAAGAAGAGGACTGCTCTGGGTTGTGGATGGGGCTTTTAAGGTTTAAAGGTTAAGTTGTGTAGCGTCATTGTTCCCCACCCCCTTGCTGTCGGGAGGCCTCTTAGAACTTATTTATAAAGGCCTTTAAGTAGATAGTCTTTAAAAAAGAGTAAAGTCTACTGACCACTTGCTATGATCCAAGTGCCACACTTTGTGTGCATGATCACCTTGAGACCTCACCAGCACCTTTTGGGGCAGGCACCCTTCTTATCACCCTCATTTTACAGAGGATGGAGCCGAACTGTCAGAAGGGGTGAGCCATAGGATTCACATACAGGTATCTGAATGCAGACTGCTTCTCATTAAAGCAGTATATTTTGCTGCCTTGTCAAATTGGTCCCTTGTTTAGATGAGTGGACTAAGGTGAAGAAACTTACCAAGATCAAGTACCAGTAAGTGGTGTGACTGTTGTTCAAATTCTTTCCTATGAACACTATCTTCAATGCACATGGCTACACGTAAATATAGCTCTAGGATCTTTGCCAACTCTTAAATGATCATTTTTTTCTATTATTCATAAAATAGCACTTTCTATGTTAGTTCTAAGTTTTTGTGGGGGCGGGGGGAAAACACAGAAACTGTATGTTATCTTCTTATTCAAGAGTATTTTGCTATTTCAGCTCTAAAGTATTTACCCAGGGGAAAAAGTGCTGGCATCTCATGCCACAGTCATTTTGTAAAAATGGTGTTTGGCACTTCGTGTTAGTCTCTGAACCTTCATGAGTCACCCCATTGCTTTAAAACCTGACTTTGCAAAGATACTTTAGACGTCCAAACACTGTGGTTTCATCTTTGTATATGAAATTCAATGATGGTATTACTTAAGAACTCCCCTCCTCCATTGTGACATAAACTAAGGGTTGGAGATAATTATAGTATTTGGTTGCTTGAAGGCAGGTGAATAATTTTGCTGCTGTTGTTTCTTATGCTGGTGATATTTCACTTGCACAATGATTTAGGATAAATCTGTCTCTCTCCATCATCAGAAGCATTTGTTTGTGTGTGTGTGTGTGTGTGTGTGTAAAAAATCTCAAAAGGAAGCATCATAATAAATACCACTGCTGCTACCAGTGCTAAAAAGATGAGGAAATGACCACCCCACAAGTCTCACATCCTACTCAGTGAAATGAGCCTAGTGTGTTGCAGAAATGAGCTTCCTGTCATCTGGGATCCAACCATATGGTGTGGAACGAGAAGTTTAGGCAATTTCATTTTCAGCTTAATGAGAAGTTTGTCTTTTTGAGTCATCAGACTGCACAAGCTCTTGGGAGATTGGAGTCTGGATGCATATTTCATAGTAGAATCTAGCATACCTGGATTGTGAATCTTCACTCAGATATTCAGGAACTGAGTGACCCTATCCAAGTTTCTTTTTCTCTTTACGCTTTAGTTTCTACATGTGTAAAGAAAAGAGAGAGGAACACAATAAAGAACGGAAGTAAGAATGAATGAATATAGTAAGAAACTTATGTAAATAAATCAGTTATTTTAGTTGAATAGTTGAGTAAGAATAAGCAGTAGAAGATAATAAGACTAAGAAAATAGTGTGTCTTAGATACAGTAGCTTAACCAGGGGCTCAGGACAATTGCTTATGTTCTTCTATGGATAACCACACCCACCTATTCAGTTTTCAGGATGATGACCACCTCGGGCACTCTCCAAAAACCCTGAATAGTCTAGCTAAAGGACTAGTAACCATACCTCATATAGAACAGTCAGCTATCTAGAGTCTTTTACCCTGAAAAAGATGTGGAGGAATTGTGGAGGCAGACAAGAGTTGCTGATCTTTCATAATGTGCATTTTTCCTGGGTAAAGAAATCAGGCAAGAGCTGCTTAGTTGAGTAGCTGAAAGAACAGGTGTTAATCCTGATTTCCGTCATTTGCTGGCCAGTGCCTTGAGATACATTACTTTACCTTTCTAGGCTTCCTTCTTCTCTGTGACGAGGTGTCATTTGAGTCATGAGCCCTGACTCTCACAGGAGTTGTGAGAACTAGATGGTACAGTATATGTACTGAGAATCAGCACAGTATTTGGTCCTCAGTATGCTGACTGTTGTAGTGTTGGCGATGGGTTTTATTGGTCCACTTGAGCATCAGGGAACCCAACAAGTCCTAAACTTTTACATAGCTCTTTTAGGTTCTCAGAAAAAAGGTACAGAAGAAATTGGCTTAGGACTTGTAGGAGTGTTCAGGTATCAGTTAAGTTTGGACTGGTAGATTTTCTAGACCCAGCTAGGGTCAGAAAAGAAAACACCTTTTCAACATAGGAACTACTTAGGAGAGGAATTGAAGGCCTGAGTTGATCTCCCAAAACTGTAGGGTCTTCCCTTTCATTCAGAGACAGTGATTCTAAGAGCATGGCCCTAGAATTAGCAGCATTGACTCTGATCTGCTTGTTTGACACATAAATTATCAAGCTCTACCCTAGACCTATTGAATCAGAAACTCAAGTGTAGGGCAAGTCCTAGGTGATTCTGATACAGGCTAAAGAACCACTGACCCAAGATAATCACAACTAAATAATTTTGCCACCACTTGGCTAGTAGCTCTCCATTGAGTTCACGCTCAGCTTTTTCCACTTTGCTCCCAAAATAAATATAACTAACACAGATTGAGGGCTTGTTCTGTGCAAGATGCCAATCACTTGCACTGAGTGCAAGCATTTGATCCACATCACAACCTTAGAGGAACCTGGCTCATCAACTTGATTTATAGAGGGACAAACTGTGGCCCAGAGTGATGTGAAGCACACCCAAAGTTGCACAAAGAGAAACTGGCGGAGGCAGGATCTGAATGCAGGCAGTCATACCCACAGTGCCTGATGACCTCTGTCACGTGTGTCTATCACGTGTATCTGTCACGTGCATGCATGCTAAATCGCTTCAGTCATGTCCGAGTCTTTGTGATCCCATGCACTGTCACCTGCCAGGCTCCTCTGTTCATGGGATTCTCCAGGCAAGAATACTGGAGTGGATTGCCATGCCCTCCTCCAGGGGAACTTCCTGACCCAGGGACTGAACCCTTGTCTCAGGCGTCTTCTGCATTGGCAGATGGGTTCTTTACCACTAGCGCCACCAGGGAAACCCTGACCTCCATCACAGAATCCTCAGCTTTCCTACATTCCATGACATGGAGCGTCGCCCCGACGAGGAAGGGGCACTGGGCAGCAAGTTCTCCAGCTCTTCCCCTCCTTTGGCTTCGAGAGACACTGCTTTTCCCACAGTTCTCCCACATCTGTAACTGCTCCTCTGCTTCCTAAACTCACTGTTCCTCCACCTACTCAGTGACGTGGGTTCACTCCTGGCATCACAAGCAGACTTCCCTCCGGGTCACTTCTTTGTTTTCTCTTTTCACATTTCTATGGAAAATCCTGTACTTACTTACAATTTCAGTAATTGCCCTTTTCAGATGACCCTCAAATCTGTATTTGCCTTGAACTGTCGTCTCATTTCTAGTTCCAAATTTTAAGAGTCTGGACTTTTCTGTACGGAAGTGTCCCACCACTTTCACTTCATCGCTTGCAGCCGAGCTTACCCGTTGCCCCATCATACCCTGCACCTCTCTCCTGCCTGCCTTCCTGATTCTCCACATGGGCCTCATCCCCCTAGGCTGCAAAGGCTTACTTTCCTTCAGGTACCACACGCTGTCTTTCTTCACATGGGCTTCAATGCCTCTGTCAACCTTAGATTTTCCATATTACAAAGGTGTCTTTTTTAGATCTTACGCAAGAGAATTTAAGCTTATAGCAAAGTCTGCTCTTTTAATTACCAAACAGGTGTCAAATTAGCATGGATGATGAGGCATGGTACAGTTTAACTTTAATTACAGAACAAAGATATGAAATACCAGTTAGGAATGGTCTTTAAAAAGCATCAAATGTAGACATCATAAAAGCCAGCACATCTTAGAGGCATCTTCATGGAGACACCAGAGAAAACATAATTTTGATCTTCATTAATGACCAATTTCATTGAACAATGAATCGAACATTATAGCCTTCATAAACAAAGCACAATTATAAAGTGTTATTCTAATTGTTAATTAGCTCTATTTATACTCTAGATTAGTTTTTTAAATATGTCCTCTAGATGCCACTTGATGCTAATTATCTGAGTTACAGTATTATCAATTGAAAAACATTTTAATTAAATCTAAAGCCATTTAAATTAGCATAAGATTTATATAAATTTAAACGTGGTCTGATGTTTTTTTTTTCTTTTTTAAGACCACATCAGATGATGCATTTAGCCATTTGAATTAGTTTTTGATGAGATTCTGTACTGCAGCCTAGCAATTGACAATTATGATGAAAAGAGGAGAGTGTTCTTAGCAGTATTTATTCATTAGATATATGTATCATATATGTGTGTGTGTGTATTTATATATGAGATATCTCCACATCACTGTTATGGTAGTCATGGAGATGCAGAAATGACTGTCACTGTTCCTGCTCATTGAGGGAACTGTCTTATCAGGACGATGAAGCATACATGCAAATATCTGAGAGCCCAAGCAGAAAACAAGCTTCTAAGAAGGAGAGAAGCAAAGTGACTCTAGAATTATAGCATCTAGATGGAAAAGGGTGGTATCCCAGAGAGAATTTAGAGAGCTTCTTAAATGAAGAGTATGTTTGAACTAAGTCTTGGGTATGAATTTAGGTGGGGGGAGTGCATACAGAGATTGCTTTCTTTGCAAATGGAATAGCATTTCTTTACAAATGTCAGGACTCATTTGGTTGTAAATTCTAGGATTCTAACTCAAAGCCAGTGGTGAGGAGATTATTGCCTTGTGTGGTAGAAAAGTTCAGTGGTAGCCGGCTGCAGGCTAGATTCATTAGCTCAAATAATGGAGCCAACCTCCAGTCTCCCTTTTTCTCTTACCATCTCTCAGCTCTGTTTTCCGATCTTGTCTTGTGCCTACCTCTGCTGGTAGGCAGGAGGAGTGCTTACCTTCCTAACATAAATCCAACCAAGACTTCTTTTTTATGCTGACTGGATTGACTGGAACCGTCTGCCCATCCTTGAACGTGCCATCTTGACTTTGGTGATGAAATCTGCTGTATAGCACAGCCTGGCTTATATCCCACTGTTGGAACTTGATTGGAAATGCCTGAGAGTGAGACAGAGCACGGTCCATTCTCAAAAGGAAAATTGAGGTGCTGTTACCAGGAGGAGGACTGGGTGCTAGGCAAAGAAAAATAGCAAATATTCATTATAATTTTATTATAATAATCAAAGACATGATCATGGAAAATCATGACTGTTGGGCATGCAGTAGTGGAACCGAGGCATTATGAATGGTGTCAGGGGAAGATGCTCTGTGAGTTCTCTCCCCCTTGACTGCTCAGGCCCAGATAGCCTGGCTTCCTCACTTTATCACCAAGCATGTTTTCACCACCCAGCATCTGTGCTTTCTCTTCCTTCTGAATGGAATTATCTTTTCTAGTCTATGTAGAAAGGAGTTCCTTCTTTATGTCTTTAATAACATTTCATCAAAGAGGTCTCCTTGGACTGCCTTAAAAAAAAAATAGCATGTTCCTGCTATTGAAGTCTATACCAGGAGTTGATAGAATATGGCCTGTGGGTCAAATCAGGCCACAACCACTGCTTGGTTTTGTAAATAATGTACTGGAACACAGCCAGGTTCATTTGTATTGTCTGTGATTGCTTTCACCCTCCAACATCAGAGTTGAGTAGTTGAGACAGATGATACTCCCCACTATTTTGCACTTTACAGGAAGTGTTTTTTAATTCCTGGTGTGTACATTTACCTGCTTAATTCCTCTTCATGGCAAGTATCACAACATGGCATAGTGTGTTTTATATATATGTGTGTGTATGTGTGTGTTTATTTTTTTCATCCTGTCTAGCTCATCAAAATGTAAACTTCATGATACCAGGAACTTTTATTTTTCAGAGTCTAGAATAGTGTCTGTGCTTAATAAGTGCTTGGTAATATTTGTTACATGAAAGGACTGTAATTTTTGAACGTTGGAATGTTAGATAACCAATCCGGATAGTACAGAGAAACAAAGGCAGTGAGACCTTGCATCTAAATTAAGAGATTATTATAATACCTGTGTTGATGATTCATAAAGTCCTAAATGAGGAGAGAAAGAGAGAACAAATGGGAAGGATCATCTTGAAGGAGAATGAACCTGGCAATGAACTAGATGTGGAAAGTCAAAAGGGAGGGAAGTTGAGATGTTCCTAGTGTTGTACACCGTGTCAACCTGACAGTTGTGGCATTGTTAAGAGAAATGTACAGGAGTAGCAGCAATTTAGGATAGATGATGAATAGTCAAAGCTGTGGTTTTTCCAGTAGTCATGTATGGATGTGAGAGTTA
Organism: Ovis aries; assembly: GCF_016772045.2. Taxonomy (NCBI): domain Eukaryota; kingdom Metazoa; phylum Chordata; class Mammalia; order Artiodactyla; family Bovidae; genus Ovis; species Ovis aries. Next base: position 65,591,769 of record NC_056058.1, read on the forward strand.
GACTATAAAGAAAGCTGAAGAACTGATGCTTCTGAACTGTGGTGCTGGAGAAGACTCTTGACAGTCCCTTGGACTGCAAAGAGATCCAACCAGTCCATCCTAAAGGAGATCAGTCCTGGGTGTTCATGGGAAGGACTGATGTTGAAGCTGAAGTTCCAATACTTTGGCCATCTGATGCAAAGAGCTGACTCATTTGAAAAGACCCTGATGCTGGGAAAGATTGAAGGCAGGAGGAGAAGGGGATGACAGAGGATGAGATGGTTGGATGGCATCACCAACTCAGTGGACATGAGTGTGAGTAAACTCCAGGAGTTGGTGACAGACAGGGAGGCCTGCTGTGCTGCAGTCCATGGGGTCTCAAAGAGTCAGACACAACTGAGCAACTGAACTGAGCTGAGCTGAGCATACACTGGCACTTGTTGCTCAAGCACCTCTTGGAGGGAGAGGCCAAGTGTCTGGGGGGCGATGCCAGCCAAAACAAAAGCCACAAGAGATGCTTTTCTGAAGAGTTTAGCAGAAGAGTAAGAGAACCGTTTGTACAGATTGAACAGGTGGACTCCAGAGAAGAGATGGTCAAAGAGGGCATCTGGGAGCAAGAATTTAGAGAAGCCTATCAAATAGGCCATAACAAACCCCCCTCTTTCTCTGGTGGAGGCTCAAGACTGGAGACAGGACTGCCTTTCTGGAGGCACCTTCAGAATTTAAGAGAATCCTCCTGTGTTCTTATGCTTTTCTTAATCCACTCTGCTTTTTCCCTTGAAAAGGAACTTAAAGGCTTTAGAATGTGGCATAATTGGGTTCTGCCATAACTACCAGCTACCTGAAGTTGGCTGTGTTACTCAGATCATTTAGGCTGTGTTTGTGGGTGCTAAATAAACAGCCTCTCCCCTTTTCCTTTTCCTGCATCTCTCTCTTTTTTCCTTCTTTCTCTTCTTTATGAAATATCCCATCAGTGAGTAGAAGGAAACCTGAGAAAGTCTGCAGGATTATATATAAAAAAGTGGACACACTTTCTCTTCTTTGGTGGTAAAAACTGAACAGTTCTCTGATCCTTGGGAGAGGAGGTTTACCAACCTAATAGTAACATTCGGGCCTGCTCTGTGTTACCCTCAGCAGAGATCATCTGCTGGAGACTCAACTCTTTACAGAGAACTGCTGATTTTACAGTTCTGGCACCTCATTCCAAGGTTGGTTTATTATTTAGAGGCATACAGAAATAATATATTTGATCATAAAGATACATTCTCCCATAAATAATGTCGTGAGAAAGTCACATATAAAAGAGTCTCAGATGAACACCCCCAACCTTAAGAATCCAGAGATACTTAATGAGAAAAGGCACAATTTTATAATAGAGAGATAATAATGAGCTTTCAGAGGTTTCATTGGAAAGGCTCCTGGGAGTACAATTCTTATAATTCTCCAAAAAATAAAAAAGAACAAGTCTCAAAGCCTGGGTAATTCCACTGCCTGGTTTCATATGTTCATCCACCCATGCACACAGGCATCTTAAACTGGGACGGGTCAGCTTTCCCCCCACACTTAGGGGTTGATAACTGATGCAGGAGGAAAACCTGTTTGCATAGCCCCACACGCTTTTCCCCTGGGCAGGAGGGAGATGTGATTTCATATCAGCAGGGTGGATTAGTCATTCTGTGTAAACATCCTGAGCTAGCTCACAGACATTGCCTTAGCCAACCCCCACACTTGCTGAGCCATGTCTTCTGCATCTGGATGGAGGGATGGAGGGAGGAGGGAATAAAGGCAGTTGGCGACATGTGTCAGCTTTCTAGTTTGCTTAAAGAGTTGATGAGGTTCCATCTTGGCTGCTTGTAAGAGAACCAATTCCAGCACTTACTGAGAGAGGGCCATGTGTGTTTTTTTTTGTTTGTGGAACCGAGACAAATTTAATTTCTCTATCAAGCTACAGCTAATGGGCTTTCAGACATCTGTCAGTTTGCTTTCATCTTCAAAGTTATCTTCTTGCCAGTTAATGCCCAAAAGAGAGTGTTTGCAGACCAGGAGACAAACTATTCAAGAGCTTCTATCAGGCCACCTTCAATGACAAAGTTTTACCAAAGAGTCTAGCTAATGAGTCTCCATTCTGATTAGTTCTGTTGATTGTTGGAGAATATTCTTATGCCACCAGAAGTCACCTGAGTTGAATTCTCCTTTTCCTTTCTTCCCAGCAGAGGCCAAGGGGAATGTTTGTATTCTGTGGTGACAGTAGGAATTTAATGAAATGACAATGTGAATAAGAAACTCCCAGTGTGCAGAATAGGAAAGGAAATTAACTTGATTCTCCTTTATTGGAGGGACTTGAGTTTAATTCGACTTATTTGAGTGGGAAAAAAAGGGACGCTAAAAATACATTTTATGCTTTTCCTCCCACCTTGCTCTAAGCTTTTGCCATGAACTACTTTTTTAATCTTAACTCCTTGGACACCCTATCTTCCCCAGGAATAGCAGGCAAGGCGGTGAGTGTGAACCTGAACAAAAGAAATGAGGGGAGATAGAAGAGAAAATATCCAGTGCCCTTCAGGACACAGAATAGAAAAGCAAATGCCAAAGGTGGTTCTTTTAGGGACAGTAGTGTTGGAAAGCAGGATGGTTTTCTGAGTGTGGGCTTTGGAGACAGACTGCCTGGACTCCACTCCTGGCTCTCCCAGTACAACCTTGGGTAAGCTCCTCAATCTTTGGAAACCTCACATTCTCATCTTATAATGAGGGTGATAAAAGTACCTATATGATACATGGAAAGTCCTTGGCATGGTGCTAAGCACAGCATAAGGTGCCCCATGTATTGATGCTGGTTCCTCCTATAAATTCCTACAGAGCAGCATGTGTGCAACTGACACCAATCAAAGTCCATTCAGGGATGAGGAACATAACGTGGAGGTCCCTCGATCACAGTCAGTTATGGTCTAGCAGGGGTACCAAAGCAGCACACACCCATATTAAATAGCAGTGAAAAAAACTTTTTTTTAAGTTAAAAAAGGAAGGCAGCCCTTGGTTGCAGTTTGTTCTGGACTCAGGGGTTAGGAGATCAAGCCTGTGAAGGTGACCTGCCGAACATCCTAGACCAGAGGTTGTGATGGCTGGGGCAAAGGTAGGCTTTGCAGATGCGGGTGGGTGAGCAACAGCTGCCTAAATGGCAGGGTCAGCAGAAGCAGAAGCCCAGCTCTGTGGTAGAGGATGTGGGATGAGCTACCATTGTTTCCCCCCTCCCCCAGCAAATAAGCATATTTGAATTTATCGTTGGGGAAGAGTTTGTCATTATCAGCATAGTGTAAATAGGAATTGCTTATTTCTCCAAAATCCTGAATTAAGATGATGTCTCAGGGCTCTGCTAGAGCTTCCCTGGGATTTTCTCCTTTTGGCAGTGTCCTGGGCAGGATGTGGCTGCAATGTTCACAGAAATATTTGAGAGGATTTTCATGCTGTAAGCCAAAAGAAAAGTCAAGTAGAGTTGGACACTTAGAAGTCATTTATGATACAGAAACTTTCACGGGTCACAAAAAAAAAAAGAAAGTGACTTCAATAGGAAGGTTCTTGGCATTATTCAAACCATAGTGTAAACAGTTCTCTCTACAAAAATTACAAAACTACAGAAAAGAAATTCAATCGTATTCAGCCAGTATTAGTTGAGTGCTGACTCTGGTCAACTGCTGTGCTGACCACAAGGACACCCATGCCCCTTGCCTTTCTACAATGCACAGCCAAGCAAGAAAGACAGATGTTTTCAACATCTACATGAGAAGAAGGATGTGTCATCGTGGGAGTAGTATATGATGGCTAGAAACATAAAATTAGGAGGTTTTAACCTAATTTTGCAAGTAAGGGAAGTCTTCCTGAAGGAAATGGTAATTAAGTTGAGACTGGCAGGACAAATAGGAGTTAATCAAGAAAAACGGACTTGGAGGAGCTAAGTGTGGACTGGCATCTACTCAATCCTGAGGCAGCATAACCTTTCATGAACAGTTTCAGGAGTCTAACCCAGCCAGAGGGTAGAGGTCAAGGAGCAGGGTGCCCAGACAGGACAAAAGACAAGCTATAAATGTTCTGTGCCAAGTACTCTTCAAATCTCTTCATGTGTTAATTCTTCCAAAGGCCTTCTGTGATAGGTTTTTTTATACTTATTTTACATACGAACAAACTAACAAATAGAAAGATAGTTTCCCCAATGTTACATCACAGGTTAAATGGCAGATGTGAGATACAAACACAGATAATCAGACTCTAGGGCGCGTGTTTATTTTTTTTATAATACCTTTGTTGAGATATAGTTCACATTGTCTTACAATTAACCCATTTGAAGTGTGTAGTTCATTATTTCAGTATGAAGAGCCTATCCTTTTAATATATGCCACATAAATGTAGCTACAAATATGCATGTCTATATTATGTATGTTTCATTTGTATTCATGGTATATATATTTGTTATGTATGTCATATATGTGTTTGTATATATGTATATACTTAAGGAGATGTACATGTGTATAAACCTATCATAAAACCATAGTATTATAGTGGGCACTGTGTGTTGTATTAAGGTATGGACTTAATAGTGGAGAGACGCTGAAGAACTTCAAATTGGGGAGTGACAAGATCTGATTTGTGATTTACAGGGTGCTGTGAGGACAACTAGCAGTGGGGGGTGGGTTGGACAGATCCAGTAATCAGAGGACCGGATGTACCTATGAGGTCTATGCTTCGTGGCTTAATTCAAAGACATTCCCAAAAGAAAGTCATGATCTTGTTCTACGAGACTTGTGCTCACAGCTCCCATTGTTCCTTTTTTACTCTCAGCCCAAAGGAAACAGGCTTTCCATATGAGAAAGGGCAGGATTATGTCAGTTGGAAAAAGCACGGGCATGGCCAAAATGAGGTCTGGACACAGTGCATTTCTTCCTGCTGAATTGCTTGATGGGAACCTATCAGAGGTCAGAGCACATTTCAGATACTTGTATCCTGGGCTTGTGGAAGAGATTGCACTTAAGCAAACAAAGGAGAGGGCTGATATGAAATCAGTATGCAAGGTGCCTATGAGCTATGGAGGAAGGCAATGTGCTTTTCTCCTTTGGCTGTTAAATATGTCTCAGCTGCCAAGGAAAATGAGTTTTCCTCTCGACTTCCTATCTGTCGCGCTGATTGGTTATTGGGGAGTGTTCAGGCTCTAGTGCCTCAGCTGTATGTTTAATGAGAGCGTCCTTGCATGAACAAGCTCCCCTGGACTAATTCTTCCTCCCAGGACTCTGAAAATATGTGTCTCCTTAGCAAACTCTGATCAAACAATTTCTAGTGGAGCAATGTGAAGTGCCAGGGAATTGTTTTTATGATGCATGGTCTCTGCTGCCTTTGAGAACTTAGGCTAGAGTATGAGATGTGAGAAATGCATCAGAAAAGCATGCACCCTAAAAGTACCCAGAGAATTGAGGTCAAGTGTGAGAAGTCAGGGTATGTCTATGCTACCACAAATCACAGATGCGCTAATGTACAAGACTTCATGGAATCCTAGAACGGAATGTAAAGTCACCCTTTGCATAGTAGTGTTGAGTTAGATCTGAATATTTGTTGTCATCTTATTTGATTCTCAGAACTATACTAAAAGGTACTCAAGATAGGGAGAAAAGAGAAAGGAACTTTCCAAATCTCCATCTTAGCGATTAAGAGACTGAAGCCCTTGGAGGTAAAAAGAGATTGCCTGAGATTCCTCAGCTAATGTGTGTTTCTGCCCAGATTTCATACCTTGACTTGGGCAAGGCATGTCACCCATGCCTCACAGTAACTGGGATCAGAGCCTGCTATGAGTATGATCCTCCCCCAGTCACCCCTGGGGATGATGCAGAAAGTACTGAGACATGGGCTATGATCTCTGAACACTTGCCTGATATTTATGTTGAATGGTCATTTGAAAGCAAGCATCTCCCTTTTTCTGCCATGGAACCTTTTGTCAGGCTAATGAAGATCACTTCTCAGAATTGTTTTTTTATCCCATTATACAAAATTACCAAACAAAACCAATGTTAGACAGTCATCAATATATAAAACACAATTGTGCAATGTAGTAACATGTCTTTCTTTGTTACAAACACCTTAAAAGATGTTGTTATAGGCCTCATGATTATCCTCATTTCAAAGTAGTGATGAGCATGAATGATATTTTTGAGAGGTACACAACAATTTTATTCTGACATGAAATAATCTGTAATTTCTACTGATGACACAGCCCCATGGAGATAATTACTGCAGATCATTTTCTACATTCTGATCAAAGGACATCCTAGATTTAATTTAGGGATTGAGGAAAATAATGATGTGAAATCTGCCCCTTCAAAGCTCTCTGATGCCCTGAGTTCTAACTATGAATCCCAGGTGTCTATAGGCCCCAGGCAAGGTCCCTTACTCTGATATAAGTGTTTTTGTTGTTCTTCAGTAACTAAGTTTCTGCGAACCCATGGACTGCAGCACACCAGGCTTCCCTGTCTCTCACCATCTCCCAGAGTTCACCCAAGTACATGTCCATTGAATCGGTGATGCCACCCAACCATCTCATCCTCTGCTGCCCTTTTCTCCTTTTGCCTTCAATCTTCCCCGGCATCAGTTTTTTCCAGTGAATCAGCTCTTGACATCAGGTGGCCAAAGTATTGGAGCTTCAGCTTCAGCATCAGTCCTTCCAATGAGTATTCAGGGTTGATTTCCCTTAGGATTGACTGGTTTGATCTCCTTGCTGTCCAAGGGACTCTCAAGAGTCTTCTCCAGCACAAGTCAAAAGCATCGGCGTTCAGCCTTCTTTATGGTTCAATTTTCACATCCACACGTGACTACTGGAAAAACCATAACTTTGACTATACAGACCTCTGTCATCAAAGTGATGTCTCTGCTTTTTAATACGCTTCTAGGTTTGTCATAGCCTTCCTTCTAAGAGGCAAGTGTCGTCTAATTTCATGGCCGCAGTCGCCATCTGCAGTGATTTTGGAGCCCAAGAGGAAAATCTGTCACAGCTTCTACTTTTCCCCCTTCAATTTGCCATGAAGTCATGGGACCAGATGCCATGATCTTACTTTTTTAAATGTTGAATTTTAAGCCGACTTTTTCACGCTTCCCCTTCACCCTCATCAAGAGGCTCTTTTGTTCCTCTTTATTTTCTGCCATTAGTATAGTGTCATCTGCATATCTGAAGTAGTTGCTATTCTGGCAGTCTTGATTCTAGCTTATAACTCATCCAACCAGGCATTTCACATGATGTACTCTGCATATAAGTTAAAAAATCAGTGACAATATACAGCCTGTCTATACTCGTTTCCCAATTTTACGTCAGTCAGCTTTTCCATGTAATGCTCTAATTGCTGCTTCTTGACCCACATACAGATTTCTCAGAAGGAAGGTAAGATGGTCTGGTGTCCCCATATCTTTAAGAGTTTTCCACAGTTTCTTGTGATCCACACAGAAAAAGCTTTTCATATATCAACAAAATAGAAGTAGATGTTTTTCTAGAATTCCCTTCCTTTCTCTATGATTCAAGGAATGTTGGCAATTTGATCTCTGGTTCCTCTGCCTTTTCTAAACCCAACTTATACATTTGGAAGTTATCAATTCAAGTACTGCTGAAGCCTAGCTTGAAGGATTATGAGCATAACCTTACTAGCATGGGAAATGAGCACAATTGTCCAGTAGTTTGAACATTCTTTAGCACTGCCTTTCTTTGGAACTGGAATGAGAACTGGCCTTTTCCAGTCCTGTGGCCACTGCTGGGTTTTCCAAATCTGCTGACATATTGAATGCAGGACTTTAACACCATCATATTTTAAATAGCTTAAATGGAATTCCATCACTTCCACTAGCTTTATAGGTGGTAATGCTTCCTTTATACTCCAGGATGTCTGGGTCTAGGTTAGTGACCACACCATCAAGGTTATCTGGATCATCAAGGTCTTTTCTGTACAGCCCTTCTGTATATTCTTGCCACCTCTTCTTAATTATTCTGCCTTTGTTAAATCTTTACTGTTTCTGTCCTTTATCATGCCCATCTTTGTATGAAATATTCCTTTTATATCTCCGATTTTCTGAAGGAGAGCTCTAGCCTTTCCTATTCTATTGTTTTCCTTTATTTCTTTGCATTGTTCATTGAAGGCCTTCTTATCTCTCCTTGCTGTTCTCTGGAACTCTGCATTCAGTTGGGTATATCTTTCCCTTTCTCCTTGTAAGTACTTAGCAAGCACTAATGTGCAATCTCTACATTAAGCTGGGGATTCAGCTGGAATATACCAAGAATAAGACATAATTCCACACTCTGAGGTATGTCTATGTCATTTCATGTTTAATATCATGGAGCAGATGAAAAGGCTTCCTTTTGCACATAGAGCTAGCACTATGATTAAATTCTGAGGATGGGATCAGCTTGGAGCTATTAGGAGGAGGATATCACAACATACTGGGACCAAACAGTCATTCTCAACAGGGGTGATTTTGCCCCCCACCCCCCACCATGGAAATGTATATGAATGTCAACAAATATCTTTGATTGTCACAATTTGAAGTGAAGGAGGTGGGGGCATTTCTTCTGGCACATGATAGCTAGAGGACAGGGGTGCTGCTCACCATCCTACAATGCACGGGACAGCTCCCACAACAATGAACTGTCTGATCCCCAGTAATAACAATACTAAGTTTGAGAAGCTGTGAACCAGAGTAAGGTGAAGGTGAAGATGAAGTTGCTCAGTCATGTCCGACTCTTTGCGACCCCGTGGACTGTAACCTACTAGGCTTCTCCGTCCATGGGATTCTCCAGGCAAGAATACTGGAGTGGATTGCCATTTCCTTCTCCAGGGGATCTTCCTGACCCATGGATCGAACCCGGGTCTCCTGCATTGGGGGCAGACACTTTAACCTCTGAGCCAACCAGAGTAAAGGTGTACAGAATGCCGAGTGAAGCCCCCTATAAATAAACCCGAATATCCCTGATTCTCTGTCCTTCATCCTCTCAGAAGATCAGGTGTCCTTCTCTGATGCTCAAAGTTGTAGATAACATTCTTTCCCCCTCCAAAGTGCCTGATAGGAGGCCATACACACAGCAGGTACATAGTGAAAGTCAGTCATGGGTAAGGGTGATCCTTCTGTCTTTGTAGCTTGGGGCTTGGCCCTAAAGTAGTGGCAGAACCAGAGGACTAAAGATGGGAGCTCTGCACGAGATGGACTGGCGGAGACAGAAGTAACAGGAGTCAGGGTTTGAATTTCTGTCTGTCATTTGGAGCAGTGCGATGCCCTACTTCTATCTGTGAATTAAGAATCGGAGCAAGATGGGGCAAGATGTTCCTAATGAGAAGTTCTGTTATTTCTTGATACAGCATGTATTATGCTTGTCACATAGGATAGATATGCATTCCCTTATTTATATAATCTTATATATAGTTGGAGCTTCCCTGGTGGTTCAGATGGCAAAGAATCTGCCTGCAATGCAGGCCACCCAAATTCAATCCCTGGGTTGGGAAGATCTCCTGGAGAAGGGAATGACAACCTACTCCAGTATTCTTGCCTGCAGAATGGAGAAAGGAACCTGATGGGTCCTTGGGGTCGCAAAGAGTCGGACACAACTGAGTGACTAGCACACAGACACAGACGCACACGCACATAGTTGAAATAGGCATTAAAAAAGCATTCGTGACTTTACTGACATTTGTTAAGGACCTCATATGCATTTGTCTCAGCTTTATGTCTTTTACATGTATTATATCACTTGTTTCTGATGCCGCCTCCCAATCCCCTTTTCAATGAGAACAATTGTTGTTTTGTCAGTACAAAAACCTTCTCTTTCCAGGGCAAAGGATAGACTGCACCTGTCATTCCAGGTATTTAAAATGGCAAATACTAAGCGGTATATTAGATGGCATGCCTTAAAGACTACTGCAGTAACATTCGTAACAGGTCTCATAGTTGGATCTGTTTCTTTAAAATTGTGAGATGAGCCAATATCGGTAACATTTCCTTTCTTTCCTTTAGGGCTGATTTGGCCCAATCCTGGAATGATTCCTCAAGTTATGATCAGTTATCTGAAAGGAGGATGGTTCTTGTGGGGTCCCTGGGACTCTGGAAGTCCTTGGCTGTAATGGATTGGAGGGATGTCAGTATCATCCATTTAGTGAGCCTTTCCATTTGAGCTGTTTCCATTTGTCATGAAAATCTGGAAAGAGTTTTTGCATTGCCTGAGTAAGAAGATTCAGAAAAATGAGACTGGGCTTATTGATATGTTAGTGTCCAGTGTCCCTAAAATTAGACCTTGGAGTGGGACTTTTTGAGAGCTATAAAAACATATAGAGCAAGTTTAGCAAACCTAGATGAAAGTATTATCTTTAGTCTTACATGTTGAGCTTACTTATCTGACTTTAATGGGACCTACTTATACAAGGGACAAGTTTTGAAGATTAAAAAGGAGAGTTTATTTGATACAGGGAGATTGCTGAATACTACCACTTATCACGAGCTTTGTATTTTGCTATGCAGGTTGAAAAGCTCATTCACCTCTCATTTGGTTTTCATAACCTGATCCATAGAATGGGCAGGGGGTTATGCTCACTTTGTAGATGCAGAACAAAGCCCAGAACAGTAAGTTTGGTTTGAAATTCAACATGAGAGCACCGGTATTCAAACATCTTAGTCAGAACTGTGCTATAACATGTAATAGAAAAAAAATAAATAACCTAACCTTGGGTTAAAAGACCCAAGTTCTAGTACCACACGACTATAAATTAAAGCTGCATTTCTGTTTAATAAAGTACAGAAGCACAATTTGCAATATAGAAAGACTATATCCCATTAGCTATAAAGATGAAATGGCAAGAGCCAAGAATGACTCAGTTCAGTTATCAAAACATAGGTTTTGAAATTCCTTGTAAGTTGAAGATCTAAGGGGTATCTCTTCTCAGAATATCTTTAGTCAACCTCAGTAGCCTATTTGATAATTTCTCATTTTTTAGCATATATTTCTTGATGTACAGGAGTTCCAATATTTATCTTCCATTATAGATCAGAACTTGGACTAGGGTTCATTTTTAAATAAGAGATAAGAAATCATTGGTATTGGGTATCCTTGAGAGCTTAAAGCTGATACATGTTTGATTTCAAGGCCTCACTATGACAGCTTCTGTCTTTTCCTTCTTTGTTGTTTAGTCACTCAGTCGTGTCTGACTCTTTGCAACCCCATGGACTGTGCCACATGCCAGGCTTTCCTGCCCTTCACCATCTCCCAGAGTTTGCTCAAACTCATGTCCACCGAGTCGGTGATGCCATCCAACAATCTCATTCTCTGTCATCCCCTCTCCTCCTGCCTTCAGTCTTTCCCAGCGTCAGGGTCTTTCCCAATGAGTCTGCTCTTTGCATCAAGCGGCCAAAGTGTTGAAGCTTCAGCTTCAGCATCAGTCCTTCCAATGAATATTCAGTGTTGATTTCCTTTAGGATTGACTATTTTGATCTCCTTGCTGTCCAAGAGACTCTCAAGAGTCTTCTCCAACACAATAGTTCAAAAGCAACCATTCTTCAGCACTCAGCCTTCTTTATAGTCCAACTCTCACATCCCTACAGGACTATTGGAGAAACCGTAGCTTTGACTATACAGACCATAGTCAGCAAAGTGATGTCTCTGCCTTTTAATACTCTAAGTTTGTCATTGCTTTTCTTCCAAGGAGCAAGCGTCTTTTAATTTTATGGCTTTAGTCACCATCTGCAGTGATTTTGGAGCCCCAAAATAAAGCCTGTCACTGTTTCCATTGTTCCCCATCTATTTGCTTTGAAGCAATGGAACTGGATGCCATAATCTTTGTTTTTTGAATATTGAGTTTTAAGCCAATTTTTTCATTCACCTCTTTCACCTTCATCAAGAGGCTCTTTAGTTCCTTTTTGTTTACTGCCATAAAGGTGGTGTCATCTGCATATCTGAGGTTATTGATATTTCAGTAATGTCAGTATTATTTAATTACTTTTCCTTCTACCATCCTAATTACCAAACCACAGAAAGGAAATACCTAGAATATTTTAAGCTTATTACACGATGAGCAAGCTGCATGGAGGCATCACATTTGACTCAGTGAGGAGGTAGAGGGAAGAGATGGGTGTTTTTGTGAGTGAACCACAGTATAGGTTTTAAATGGAGTCCCTGGAACACAGCCTTCTGGCCTCAGTCAGGTTTTGGTATTGAGGCCTGGTGTGCCCACTTAGTTGTGGTGGGATCCTGAGCCATTCAGCAACCTCACTGAGCCTTTTGTGCTTTCTGAGACAGTCATGTTGGGAAATAAGACATGTAAAGTTTACCACATTACTGAGCCCAAGCTCACTCTGCTCACCTCATAACAGGCCAATAATTGAGACACTTAAATTGTTGGGGTAAAGAATACTGACTTTAACTGGAAAGCTAGCAGACTGAGAAGATGCAGGTTAACATCTCAAAAATCCAATTTTGGGCTTGTTTTATGCAGAGAGGGGAGAGGCCCACTGTGGCATCAACCAATGGCTGAGAGGGACTGCTATCACTAGCTAACAGCCACATGCCTGGCCCACCCCTATTACAACTGCAGTTCTCAGATATACTACTAAGTTTTCAATAAATTAACTATATTTTATCATTTAAAAATTAATTTCCTCTCTCAAAACCTGTTTTCTCATCCACAGATGGAGATGATAATAGTACCTAACTTGTGAGTTGTTATAATGATTGAAATATATAATACAGTACAAGTGCCTGGATTCAAGTTAGAGTCAATTACTCTTCTTATTAGAACCTTGAACATTTCTTTTAAGCCAGTAGTTAAATGAATATTGAAAATACTTGTGCAAACTAATATTTAAAAGAGAAAAATTCTAACTGCCCAATAACATATCAACCAGCCCAGACTTAGGAAGTAAAAGCCAAAATCATGCTGATAAAGAAGATCTCTAGCAAAGAAACACAAGAATGATATTCTCTGCCCAATGAGTCACATAATGGGAAAAAATTGGGCCAAGCATGAGATCATAAGGGATCCAAGGATAGCTGCAAATGTTTGGGGCCTAATAAGGAGACAGCAAATAGGAAGAGAACAGCAGGACCACTGAAGAGTGAGTTCATGCTTTGGAAGAGTATTTTCACAAGGTTATCCAGCCACCCGTAGAGGGCAATAGAAAGAACTCCTCTGGAAAAATCAGTAAGACCAGAATCATGAAGTCTTTTTCTGCATCTAGAGCATGTCATCAGGTATAAACAAATTGATTAGCCCATATAAGTAAACTATCACCTTCTATTTCTTAAATTCCAAGGGATAATAAAAGAAAACAGCTAAGAGAATGCAAAAATATAAGAATCCAGGCCTGGACTCTCTTTTTCTGTACAGGGCCAGATAGTAAATATTTTATGTTACTGGACCATGGGATCTCTGTCACAGCTACCCAACTCTGCTATTGTAATGGGTGAAACTGTTAACAAGCACAAATGCCAAGACTGAAAAATCTCTCTGTAGACTGCGGGAGAAGTGGAAGCTTTGGCGTGTTTAACACAGAATCTCAGGGCTTTTGCAGTGCCTGACACACAATAAATGATGGGCAAATGGCCATCTATTGGGCCATTCAGCCATCATTTATTGGATGATCTGACAGTGGCAGTGGTTTATGTTTGTTTCTAAATGAGGCCATCATCATCACAGGTAGCATTTGTTGCATTCTCATTGTATGCCAGGTCCAGTTCTGAGTACTAAACCTGTGTTCCCCCATTGAAGCTTTACAACTGCTTGGAAGGTAGATACTATCATAGCCATTGGATATTCGTAGTATGGTGTACTATCTTATTAGATTCTCAACCTTAAATTAGTCAGTTATGTTCAGTTCCTGTGCTCCCTTCATAAAAGTGTTTATGAGAATGAAAAAGTATATGACAGTCTTCACAAACTGCAAAGTGATATCAAAGATGAAGTCATTGTTATGTCAACTAGATCTTGTAAGCATGAACAGGTGAGATGGTGCAGGATACGAAGGCTTGACCCTTGGTGTGTATTGACCCAATTTGTGAACAAATTGGAAAACACTAGGGCAAATTGTGGGGGTCTGTAGAGATTATTACTGTTGCTCACCATTATCATCTCTAGTACCTAGGACATTGCCTAAACCATAAAGCAGGCACTATACAAATATCGACTGAAGGGAGAAATGAAGGTACAACCAAACAGAGGAAAAAAGGAAACAAAAACTCACCTGCACCAGACCAGGAAGGACACTCTATCCATAAGATATTCTGGGTGTTAATAGGTTCTCCCTGAGCCTGGGATATAGATCACAGTATAAAATGAGGGGAAATGCCTGACCTATTTACTATTGCCTTGAAAGCTGGAACATTTTAATAGTGCATCAGAAAGGCATTTTTCAGGACAATTTGGTAATTCATCTTCATTTCCTTGTATACAGAGTGCATTCTGTTTAAAAAGAGATACTAACGTATTTACGTTAAAGCATATGGATTTACAGCCTGGAATAAAATATATTCATAGATAGTATACCTTAATCCTGTTTAGGGAAAAGGAAGAGTCAACTGGAATCAGATTAGTATTGATGAACTGTCACTTGGATTGACAAAGCAGTACACAATACATTTAGCAAATACCCAAATCGAGCTATAAAGCTCCGTAGATTTGGGTTTTGACACCTGCTTTTTTTTTCTTTCTTCTTTAAAAGGAAATCAGTTGTACGTGTAAGAACATACTCTTTAACTGATTCAGACCTCATAGACACGTTTGTTTGTTTGTTTGTTTGTTTCTTCCTGTGTGACATTGGCACTGTATTAACAGATAGACTTGTGGTACACTTACTCAGCAGGAATTCATTTGAATCAGTTCTGATGAGATGGATGAAACTATTATACTCAAGCAGTATACTACTTGACGTATGCACACACTCTTGACTCAGAATGGTATACTATCAAGTGAATTGAAAGTCTATGTCTGACTGCAGCTGCTTTGACCCTGGTTCATGTTTTGCCTAAAATTTTAATAATAATATGGTTGCAAATTTGTATTGTTTGAAAGGAAAAGGTAAATCTATGATTCCATCTCTGCTCATACATGAAGAGATAATTATACAACTTTATTTTGATATTTTGTGTTCCAGAGAGCAGCTTTAGTGGTATGGCTTATTAGGGATAGTCATAAAATTGACTCTCCCACCCAATGGGGAAAATAATGCATTATACAAGGTGCTTCCAATTGTAAGTGAGAGAAAACTAAATTAATTAATCTAGCTTAAAGAAAATATTTTTTTAAAAAATACAAAAGATGGGAATGTGGTCACTCAGTAGATAGTTTAAAATTTCAGATAAGACAGACGCTGGTGCTTTTAACATCTGTTCCCCTGCAGAGATTTCCTTCAGGCAGTTCCTTACTGGACATCATCTCAGAAAGAATGAGACAGGAACACTGTTGTTTAAGAAGCCACAGCAACCCCTTGAAAAGAACTTATTGGCCCTGTTTGTGTCACATGGTCTTAGAGCAAAGGCTCTTTCTGGGAAATCAGATATTCTCATTGGCCAGCCTGGATCACATTCCCTTCTGTAAGTGTGTAAGTGGTGGGGAAGGCCGCGTGATTATCAGCCCTAGTTGGTTTCCCCAAAGCAAATAATTGTTCTAAGGTCAAAGTAAAGTGAGGAAGTGTTAAACAGGAAAAGACATTGTCACCCTTCACCTCTCACCTTGGTCATAGGCAGATGTAGTGTCTTCTTTTGAAGTTCTTTTTCCAGACTTTGTTTCCTGCTAAGTCTCAAAAATTATTAATGATAAAGAACACAGTTGAAGAAGTTTCCTTCTTTTTACTAACCTTTTCCCATAGATATATTTCCTAATCTAAGTTGAATGCCAAGCCAAGGTCTGATACCTGTGATGAAACTTAGAAGCAAAGGGGAATGGAAACTCAAGACTAGGACAGTGGCACTGATTCCGGTTTAATGTTGAAAAGTAAGGGAACTGGAAAGCCTCCGCTTCCATTCACTGAAGAGCTGCCTCCTTGTGGTATTTGCTCTTTGAAGAGGCTAAGCTCTTAAGACTCACTTAAGGCCACTTATCCACGTTGTCAAGTATAATGAAATCAACAGGGAAGCCTCTAGAATGCAGGTGTTTCCCGTGCCCCTTGGGGCCATGTGACCTCTTCTTTGCTCTGCTCTGCCACATTTTCTCACTGAGATGCTACTTCTTATGTACCTTTCAACATGACTGCCAGCCCCAACCACGTGTTATTTATTTATTTACTCAGGCTGTGCTGGGTCTTCATTGCAGTGTGCAGGCTTCCAGCGGCCGTGGCTTCTCTCGTCACAGAGCACAGGCTCTAGGCCCACAGGCTTCAGTAACTGCCGCTCGCGGGCTCTAGGGCGTAGCCTCAGCAGTTGCGGTGCACGGGCTCAGTTGCCCCATGCTGTGTGGGATATTCCTGGACTCGGGATCAAACCCTTGCCCCCTGCATTGGCGGGAGGATTTTCAACTACTGGACCACCAGCGAAGTCCCCAACAGCATTTTTGATGGTTAAAATGTAAGCTGTTTGTCTCAATTTTTATCCCAGCTCTATTTTAACTATCTTTGTAACAGTGGGTAACTTATTACTTAATCTGCCTGAGTCAGTATTTCTCAACTCATACGGTTACCAAGAAAATGAAAGAGACTATATCTGTAAAAGCAGAAAATGTTAGTTGTCTTGTATCTGTCACTCACCAGCATTACTTACTGTGTGGCTTAGTTTCAGTTCTCAAACTAGAATCTGACTGGCCAGGTGTGTCCAGGTAGCAACTCAAATTTAAGAGCACTAAGGTGATCCTTCAGCTAAGAAATGGTTGTGAGTAGAATGTGCATACCTGGACATTACTCCTCTGGGGTGGTCTGTGTCTGCAGGAGGATATGTGGGGAGTATGACTCTTAATTCTCAAACTCATGGTGGAAGGAATAACAGGTTCCGCAAGGAGTTAAGAACCTGCACTCTGCAGCCACATTTGCCTGAGTTCAGATTCTGGTTGCCACACTCACCCTCTGTGATTCCCTTCTGCCCCTCACTTTTGTCATCTAAAAATTGGAACATGATATTGTGTACCTCATAGAGGTACCGTGAAAATTAAATGAGTTACTCCAAGTGAAGTACTTGGAGAAATGCCTGGCAAATAATAAGCAGTTAATAGATGTCAGCACTTGATATGACTTTTATTCTCTAAACGTGACCCTTAACTCCTATGATGGTCTGGTATGAAATTTCATCCCGATCATTACTGGGTTGCTCAGGAATGGGAAAGAATATGTGGCATCAAGAAATATGAACAAGCATACTAATTTTTGGTCGATTAAGATCACATCTGATATTTTCATTTTGCTGGCCTGTGTGGTCAATGAAAGTATGTCAACTCTCAACTTTCATGCCGTACAGAGAGTTAAGGAGTCTTTGCTGATGCTCTGGGCCCCTGTGCAGGGAGGCCTGCCTTCATGACACTGCTGAGGAGCGTGACACTGCTGTCCCTTCTGAGAATCTGTCACTTCCCTAGGGGTGACTCTTGACTTCAAAGGATCTTAGATCTCTTGGTTCTTATAAACCAAGGGCAAAATTTGCCTCTCCCTTTGGCTTCCTTCAAAAGTACTCCTCTCCTTCCCCCTCACCTATAGGATAATCAGCATACTATCTCACTAAGTTTAGGCCTTTAGAAGGAACAGGATTAGCTGATGATTTAAGACAGCTCTGCCTCTTTTTTTTTTTAAATATTTAATCAATTTTATTATTTACTTTTGTGTCAGGTTTTTGGGGTATAATTGCTTTACAATATTGTGTTAGTTTCTGCTTACAACAAAGTGAAATACCCGTAATTATACACACACACATACACATATATATATATATCCCCTTCCTCCTGAACCGCACTCCTACACCCCATCCCAGCCCTCTAGGGCACCACAGAGCACCAGGCTGAGCCCCCTGTGCTATACAACATCCCCCACTAGCTGTCTGGTTTACATATGGAAGTGTGTACATGTCAATGCCACTCTCTCAATTCACCCCACTCTCCCCTTCCCCCACTGAGCCCACATATCTGTTCTCTACGTCTGTGTCACTATTTCAAGGCAGCTCTGCCTTTAATCCATTGAAAACCTTCCATCATGAAACTCAAAAGCATTTTGCTAAGTTAAAGTCAAACCTCACACTGTCTGCTGAATGATTGCATTTGTATGACATTCTAGAAAAGGTAACACTACGAGGTCCAAGAACAGTGGGAGCCAGTACTTAGGACTTGAAAGAAAATTGACTCCAAAAAGGGAGCTCAAAGGGGTTTAGAGTGAAGAGATTGTACTGTATTTGCATTTGGTGGTTCATACAGGACTCTGTGGGTTACAACTCATAAAGCTATACTCCGCAAAGAATGTGCCATGCTGTGCTAAGTTGCTTTAGTCGTGTCCCACTCTATGAGACCCTATGGACTGTAGCCTGCCCGGCTTCTCTGTCCATGGGATTCTCCAGGCAAGAATACTGGAGTGGGTTGCCATTTCCTTTTCCAGGGGATCCTCCTGATCCATTGATCCAACCTGCATCTCTTAAGTCTCCTGCATTGGCAGGCAGATTCTTTACCACTAGCGCCACCTGGGTAGTCCACTACAAAAAATACATTTTACTTTGTGGAAAGAAACAGCAAAACTATGCAAAGGGCCTAACTTTATGCTTGGAATGGAGGGAAGACAAAAATATGGGGATAGTGAAAAGAAATCAGTAGTTTAAAAAAGGTATCAAGCCACAGACAAAGCTAAAGAGATGGAGCATGCCTGGTCACATCATGTTAAAGAGCTGGGCTTCCAGCTGAAGGAAACAGGAACTCATTAAAGGGTGTAAATCAGACAAGAAGCCTGCTACAGGTGGGCTCTGGGAAGCTGTACTGAAAGTAGTCAGTTGAAGAGGTTACAAGAGATAGTTCTTACAGCACTGGTATCCGGCTGTCCTACTGAGACCATGTAACCATTTGCTTTCCTGGACCAAAACACTGTAAGACTGTCACAGGAGAGTGTAGCTGATACTGACCAGTTCATGCCTCTCCCCTCTAGAAGCTTCTTTTTCACTCTGTAACTTTCCCTGCTTAAGTGAAATTAAATCCAAAGCATTTAAGTTTGTTGGTAGCTGCTTGTCTAGAAAAGCACAGAGACCCCCACAGTGTGGTTCTTGACTTTAAGTAGCTTACACTGTTATGAAGGGAAAACACATTCAGCAAACCATCTCACAAGACAGAGGAAAAGGAGCACCACCCTAGATATGAGTTGTGTACTTTGGAGGCACAAAAGAAGCTGCAGTTAGTGATAGCAGAGAGGACCTGGGAAAGTTTCACTCTAGACCTTAAGGATGTGATACACTGTAAAAGAGAGAGAGGTACTTTCTGGCTGAGAACAACATGAGCAAAGGCAAGCAAGTGGGAAAACACAACCCCACCCAGCAATCTGGTACTTCAGTGTAGTATGAAGGTACAGTAACAGTGGTTTCCAACTTTTGGTCATTTGATGTGTAGGAAAAAAAAAAAAAATAGAAATGTAGGTAAAGAGTATGCCTCTTAAAGGGTCAGTTTTCTTCTCCTCTCTGCTCCGTCTCAAGTAAAATTGTAGTGAACCTTAGGAAGAGAAAAACAACAGGATTCTTGTAAGGTGACTCAAACAAATAATAAGTAGGCACTTGTTTTTCTCCGTTAAGAAGTCTGATAGCAGACAGTTGCTGGTAAATCCCATGGATGGAGGAGCCTCGTAGGCTACAGTCCATGGGGTCGCTAAGAGTCGGACATGACCGAGCGACTTCACTTTCACTTTTCACTTTCATGCATTGGAGAAGGAAATGGCAACCCACTCCAGTGTTCTTGCCTGGAGAATCCCAGGGACGGGGGAGCCTGGTGGGCTTCCATCTGTGGGGTCGCACAGAGTTGGACATGACTGACACGACTTAACTTACTTTAGTCGTCTGACACAACATATCTGAAATCCTATCGGTCTTTGTCTCATGGTAGGAAGATGGTTACCACTCCAGATATTATGTTGATGTTTCAGGTAGGCAGAAGAATGGAACCAGCAACATTTTGTACCTTCCTATTAGGACAGTAAAAGCTTGCCCAGTGCCTCACTCTATAGACTTCTACCTACGTCTCATTCGATAAAATCATGACATGGCCACCCCTTGCTTCAGATGAGTCTGAGAAAGTGATTATTTAGCTGAGCATTTTGCTACCATGAAATACTAGTATTTTTGTTGTCAGGGAAAAACAGGTGTTGATAAAGTAACATGCTGGCCGTATTAGGGATAAATTCAGTGGATAAGGTAAAAGTCACACAGAAAATATTACCATTTAAGTCACCTGTAAAATCTGTTGATTTTGAGGCCTTCATTATATGTTGTATTCTGAAATTTAATCATTCAAGTGTTTTAATACTTTCAGACGTTCAGCACTTTCATTATGATTTCAACTCGGTGGTTTCACTTCTCAAGTAATTGTCTTCAACACCTGAAAACGTCTTTATAAGTTTCTCCAATTATTTTTTAGGCAGTGTTTCTTTGTGGTCCTCAATTAGTGTTTCAATTTCCTTCTCCATAGGAAAGCATCACCTCCAGCCTGCTTGGCCACAGGAACAAAGGGTTCATCTACTCTTTCAATGACCGGGAAGCCCTTAAAATCGCACGCATGTTGTCCTCTTAGGTCTCACCAGCCTCCATTGCCTCTCGGAGTCACAGTTGCTCTCACACTGTGAGAGACACTTGAGAACTAAGACTCAGAGGAAGCAGTGTTTTCAGGGCTCCCTTCTCACCCTACTCCCAAGTAGAAGGGCAGGCTTTTCCTAGCTGGTCACACATTTCATATCTGTCTCTCCCTTTCTCTCTGCACTGGTGGCCTGACTCTGGACACCTGCCCCACAGAGATCCGGAGGCAGCTGTGAGTGGAATGCCACATTCATCCCATTCATGGGACACATACTGTATTATTTCTGAGCGCCAAGGAGCCTCTGTCACTCGCATCTCTGCTTTTCATGCCGAACATCTGTTGCAGGTACTCTGATATTCATATACTGTCCTGACTCTGAGGTTGCCTTATTCCGGTGTTCCATCAATGCAGTACAAAGCCAGCATGTTGAAGTTGTTTGTTTCATTGTGTGGTTTTATTTACTATCAACAATAATGTAGTCATGAGAAACTGAAATGAGGTTGCTTGCTGCTTGAATGCTCCCTTTTAGTTTTTCCAATTTTGGCTTAATGATACGCCAAGCATGAGTTCTGGTCTGTTGGTTTCTGGAGTAGAGTTTGTTTAATTAAACTACTTGTCTCTTCATATCTTACCAGAATATTTTTTATACATGAATCTTAAATTGCTCCGTGGTTTCACATTCTACACAATTATTTAAAGTGTTCACCTTGATGGTATGGTTTGTTCAGTTACACTGCTAGAATACTTGAAAGGAAACACATCTCATTCTTCTCTGTTATTATGATTCAAATTATTCAGTGTTTTCTGGTCATCCTGGCCTCTTGTTTTCATCAATATCAACTACTCTAATACATGTAAGAATACAGGAGTGGATAATCATTCCCTTCTCCAGGGGATTAGGCCCCTATCAATTTTGGTTACTAACCATCAGTTCAGAGCTGCGTCTTAATATCTAATATCCAATATTTAATGCTCAACTGTCTTACTATAATTTTCTTGTCACAAAGTAGGAACTCTTGTTATAGCCACTCCTCTTCCAACTTATTCCTCTACCCACAAGAGTTCACCTCAGGCTCTTCATAGAATGTCTCATGTGATGTAAATGACCCCCATGTTGTTAAATTCCTCGGACACTGTAATTCCTCTTACCTCTAAGTGCCGATTAAGCATATGGGTAACTTCTCCCACCTCCTTGGAATACTTGTCCCTCTTTACTGGGAGCAAATCTCATCTCAAGAAACTACTTTCTGGAACTTCCCTGGCCATCCAGTAGTTAAGACTCAGCTTCCATTGTGAGGGGTGCAGGTTCGATCCCTGGTTAAGGAACTAAGATCCTGAATGCCACATGGCAAGGCCAACAAGAGAAGAAAAGAAACTTTCTTTGTTCATCTGTAAGAAGCAACTCCTCATCCATTAACATTTTGTCATGAGGTTGCAGTAATTCAGTCACATATTGCAGCTTCCAATTCTAGTTTGCTTACTGTTTTTTCTTTTACATCTGCAGTTACTGCCTCCAGTGAAGTCTTGAGCACTTCAAAGTCATCCATGAGAGTTAGAATCAGTTTCTTCAAATTCCTGTTAAAACTGATATTTTGATCTCTTCCCATGAATGTTCTTAATGGCATTCAAAATGGTGAATTTTTTCCACAATTTTTAAATTTATTTTGCTCAGATCCAGCAGAGGAATCACCCTCTCTGACAGCTATAATCTTAAGATAGATAAGACTTAACAGTTGAAATTATTCCTTGTTCCATGGGCAACAAAATGGATGCTGTGTTAGCAGGCATAAAAACAACATTCATCTCATTGTACATCTCCATCAGAAGTCTTTGGTGAAAAGTTGCATTGCCAATGAGATTAATATTTTGAAAGGACTATTTCCGTGATTTTTTTTCTGAGCAGTAGATCTCAGCAGTGGGCTTAAAAGTTCTTCACCCTTTTTTCTGATATTCCTCTTCTAAGCAATCATTTCAGTTCTTTATTCCCCTAATTATACCCCTCCAATGAAATTATAGTATAATAGATAATGTATATCTATTTATGTATATTTGTACTTTATTCTTGAATGAATTAAGATTCATTTTGGCTCCAAAACCAAATTTTGTATTTTGGGAACTGCTTTACCCACATTGGTAACTACTTTACCCACATTGAGAGTGCATGGTTTATTCTTGAATATCTTTCTAACTATAATAATACTACATAAAAGGGCAGAGATCAAAGTTTCACAGTGAATATTGCTTTAGCATTGTGCCATACACATCGTACATAATTGTTTACTATTTATAGACAACAAATATTACAGTGCTTAGAGTGGCTATAGATTTTGTATTTTTGATCCCATAAAGAAGAAAGTCTGAATCTGTTTTCCCCACCAACCCATTTATGGAGTAGGCCCTCTATAAATATTTGTTGAATGAATTAATCATCTGTACTTTTAGGTTAGGCAAATCTGTCCTGATTCCTAAAAATAATGTATTTGGTGCATATCCTAGAAACAACTTGTAATGACCACAAATGTTTTATGTGAGCAGTGTATTAAATGCCACCAGCATCCAGGGAGATACAATGGGATTAAGTTATTACTTCAAGTGACTTTTTTCACTCAAAGTTACTGCCTTGCATCTATCTGTCTGTTGCTCATGTGTGGGGCGGCTTTCAGAAATTGACAGCCTCATTCAATGGTTAATCCTGAAATTTCTGAAAACTCTACAGTCTCATTCATTACTTGATTCACTTTAAACTGTTGATTAAACATAACCCAACTCACTCCTTGTAAAGAATTTTTCACTGGATAATAATACTATTAAGAGAAAGTCAAACCTTCATGATAGGAACTAAATACAAAAGCCCTGTTTCTGTGGAAAATTCTAAGGAATTTCCTGTGATCATTTCTCCCACAATTCACTCTCTTATACATACCTTGGGTAATATGCTGTAGAGAAGATTGGTTTTCAGGAAAAATGGGTCTCACTAAGACATTATAGATTTAAGTATCGAAGTGTAACCATGTCATGAGCCTGGACTTACAGAGGCAAAAACCATTATCTCGTGTATTTTAAGAAGATTTTAAGCAATAGGAGACATATGATCATGTGTTCAGCTAAAACATTAGAGTAACCAGATAATTATCTTTCACAGAAGACAATGTTCATTATTCAAAGAATTATTACATTATTCATAGTTTTCTTCTAATGCTTATAAGCTCTATAAGAGACTTAAATTTCTCTTTGTCATGTTACCTGTACCTCCACAGAAAAAATACAGCTGGATGCAGAGCAACTTCTGTTATTGAGTAAAGGCTATTTCAATTGCAGTTAAAATAAAAAATGTCAAAGAAGCTAGATTTTATTGGAGAAGTGTGAGGTTGCCTTGAGCGCAGCTGGCTTTGGGTATTAATCACTTGGCTTTGACCACAATTTCAGCTGTTGCATTGGGCCCTGTGGTCATCCACTGTCTCCCTTTTATCCAGCACCTCACTAGATCCCATTGTTTTTCCTCTCGACATATCTCCTAACTCATCCACACTTCTCCACCTGACTGCCGGTTCTTCAGTGCAGCCTGTTATCATGTCTGCCCTGCTTTGCATCATATACCTTGTCCCTCCACAAGTGTCTTTTCCACGATACAGTGTCTCAGACAACTCAGGCTGCTATAATGGATACCAGAGACTGGGTGGCTTAAACAGCAAGGCATTTATTTCTCACTGTTCTGGAGGCTGGGAGGTCTGAAACCAGGGCACCAGCATGGATGAGCATGTGACTTTTCAGTTCAGTTCAGTTCAGTCGCTCAGTCGTGTCCGACTCTTTGCGACCCCATGAATCGCAGCACACCAGGCCTCCCTGTCCATCACCAACTCCTGGAGTTCACTCAGACTCACATCCATCGAGTCAGTGATGTCATCCAGCCATCTCATCCTCTGTCGTCCCCTTCTCCTCCTGCCCCCAATCCCTCCCAGCATCAGAGTCTTTTCCAATGAGTCAACTCTTCGCATGAGGTGGCCAAAGTACTGGAGTTTCAGCTTGAGCATCATTCCTTCCAAAGAAATCCCAGGGCTGATCTCCTTCAGAATGGATTGGCTGGATCTCCTTGCAGTCCAAGGGACTCTCAAGAGTCTTCTCCAACACCACAGTTCAAAAGCATCAATTCTTCGGTGCTCAGCCTTCTTCACAGTCCAACTCTCACATCCATACATGACCACTGGAAAACCATAGCCTTGACTAGACAGGCCTTAGTCAGCAAAGTAATGTCTCTGCTTTTGACTATGCTATCTAGGTTGGTCATAACTTTTCTTCCAAGGAGTAAGCATCTTTTAATTTCATGGCTGCAATCACCATCTGCAGTGATTTTGGAGCCCCCCAAAATAAAGTCTGACAGTGTTTCCACTGTTTCCCCATCTATTTCCCATGAAGTGATGGGACCGGATGCCATTAGGGGGACACAAATATGCCGACCATAACATGCTGCCACCACAATCTGAAAAATGCCAACTTGCTCAGGTCTGCTTAATATTTTCACCTTGAGATGTCCTTATTTCATATATATTTGTCCACCATATCATGTGGCCATATATATATATATAATATATAAAATTTATGTATATTTATATATTTTAAAATATATATTATACACACACACACATATATATATATATACCTTCACCATGACTCTTCATTACCTGGGCCACCTGTCTGTCCAGTGTCATTCCACGCTGCTCACTGGTGATAAATATGGTCTGGCCACACCAATCTTCCTTACTGACCTCAGCTTCCCCACCCTGCCATGTTTGTGTAATCTTTTCCCTCTCTTGACTAGGTCATTACTAAACACTTAAATATCAGCGAAACTTCCCCTTTTCAGGGAAACATACCTGCCAGATCAACATGTGGCTCCAGGTTCTTTACTTTCAAAGACATGTTTGATTTTCCTTTCAAGTCTTTTATCAACATTTGTTACTAGTATATTTTATTTCTGAGATTATTTAATTACTGATCTTTAAACTCACCATTGTATTCTCCTGGAATATACTACATTCTATTGGTCTATAAGCTCCATGTCTCTCTAGTTCACCTCTACAGTGCCCTGCTCAATAAATATTTGTTAAATACATTTAAGTTTGGGCTTATCAAGCCTACCTTCCCTGCCCCTCTGGGCCATTGGGTTCATTATCTGGAGGTTTGTAAAATAGCGGGACTGGAGGTGGCCTCATCCAGTCACCACCCCTACTTTGTATAACAAATGGGGAAACACCTAAGTGTAAATTGCCAAAGATCAGCTATAAGCATATGGAAAATCAGGTCTTTGGTTTCCCAGTTCTCAGTTATTTCAAGAAA